>NC_086454.1:144352096-144665846 GCF_028390025.1 Pseudophryne corroboree
AACTGCTACGAGGTGTGTAATCGCAATATTGCGAATAAATCGTTTGCAATTTTAAGATGCTAAGATTCACTCCCAGTAGGCGGCGGCTTAGCATGAGCAAATCTGCTAAAATTCACTTGCGAGCGAACAACTCGGAATGAGGGCCTATATGTGATTCTACTCAAATTCCAGTGGTAGTAAATCAGTTATCAGTTTGACTGTGTTGTTAATCTGTGTGTCTGTATGGGCAACACTTTAGTAATGGTAATACCATACATATGGAATCTGGATTTTGGCTTGATGAGGGCCACACTGTATTTTTTTTCTAACATGTAGCATAGAAATAAATATTATGAATAAATCTTTCGTCCCTTACTGGCCAGTGCTGGTGCCACAATGTATAATTACTAATGATTTCAGATGATCCATATATGACACATTCCAATAGAATTACGATAATTATGTCAATTTTACACAAAAACTGAAGTCTGTATTTTTCCCCTATTCCTTAAATCCCCAAATATTAACACACAATACTGTGTTGTTTTTTGCTGATGTTTTTTTTGTAAATGAAAGTTACTTAACATTAGCTAATGTGGGCCCGACCATACATCAGGCAGATGATTCCCTGACCCGAACCGCCGATTGCTGATAAAAAATGACAACCATCACACATCGAGGATCAACAATCCATCAGGGAATTGGGAAAAAATAGAATTTTAATACCTACCGGTAAATCCTTTTCTCTTAGTCTGTAGAGGATGCTGGGGTCACAATCAGAACCATAGGGGTATAGACGGGATCCGCAGGAGACATGGGCACTTTTAGACTTCCAAAGGGTGTGAACTGGCTCCTCCCTCTATGCCCCTCCTCCAGACTCCAGTTATAGCAACTGTGCCCAGGGAGACGGACATTTCGAGGAAAGGATTTATTGTTAAACCACGGTGAGCATCTTACCAGCTCACACCCCAAGTATGCCGCAGTACGTGGCATTAAATAGAATACAAGCCAACGGCATGAACGATTGCAGCAACATGCTGACAAGAACCGTAACACCACATGTGTGTAACCACAAGTAATAACTGCAGATACAGTACGCACTGGGACGGGCGCCCAGCATCCTCTACGGACTAAGAGAAAAGGATTTACCGGTAGGTATTAAAATCCTATTTTCTCATACGTCCTAGAGGATGCTGGGGTCGCATTCAGAACCATGGAGTAATACCAAAGCTCTAGAACGGGCGGGAGAGTGCGAATGACTCTGCAGTACCGAATGACCAACTTGAGGTCATCATCGGCCAAGGTATCAAACTTGTAAAACTTAGCCAAAGTGTTTGAACCTGACCAAGAAGCTGCTCGGCAACGTTGTAACGCCGAGACCCCCCCGGGCAGCCGCCCAGGACGAGCCCACCTTTCTAGTAGAATGGGCCTTCACCGATTTCGGTAACGGCAATCCAGCCGTGGAATGAGCCTGCTGAATCATATTACAGATCCAGCGTGCAATGGTCTGCTTGGAAGCAGGACATCCAATCTTGATGGGAGTATACAGGACAAACAGAGCCTCTGTTCTCCTAATCTGAACCGTTCTAGCGACAGAACTTTTCAAAGCTCTGACCACATCCAGAGATTTAGATTCAAATAAGGTGTCAGTAGCCACTGGCACCACAATAGGTAGGTTCATGTGGAAAAATGAAACCACTTTCGGCAGAAATTGTGGACGAGTTCTCAACTCTGTTCTAACTTCATGGAATAACAAATAAGGCTCTTGTGAGACAAGACCGCTAACTCAGACACCCGCCTCGCAGATGCCAAGGCCAACAGGATGACCACTTTCCAAACGAGGAATTTAAATTCCAAATTTCGTAAAGGTTCAAACCAATGTGATGGAAGGAACTGCCACACCACATTAAGATCCCATGGTGCCACTGGGGGCACAAATGGAGGTTGGATGTGCAACACACCCTTCACGAAAGTCTGAACTTCTGGAAGGGAGGCCAATTGTTTTTGAAAGAAACCCGATAAGGCTGAAACTGTACCTTAATTGAGCCCAATTTTAGGCCCACATCCACACCTGCTCGTAGAAAATGGAGAAAACGTCCTAGCTGAAATTCCTCCGTAGGAGCCTTCTTGTATTCACACCAAGAAACATATTTACTCCAAATACGGTGGTAATGTTTAGACGTTACTCCTTTCCTGGCCTGAATAAGTGTGGAAATTACTTCACTGAGAATACCCTTTCGGGCTAGGATCTGCCGTTAAACGTAGCCGCGGTAAGTTTTGATACACACACGGCCCTTGCTGTAACAGGTCCTCGCGGAGAGGAAGAGGCCAGGGATCTCCTACGAGTGATTCCTGAAGATCTGGATACCAAGCCCTCCTTGGCCAGTCTGGAACAATGAGAATCACTTGAATCTTTGTTCTTCTTATGATCTTTAGAACTTTTGGAATGAGAGGAAGTGGAGGGAATACATACACCGACTGAAACACCCACGGTGTCACCACTGCTATTGCTTGAGGGTCATTCGACCTGGAACAATATCTATGAAGTTTCTTGTCTAGACGAGATGCCATCGTGACTATTTGAGGAAACTCCCCAATGACTTGTCACTTCCGTGAAAGACCTCTTGATGTCCGCTGAGGAAGTCTGCTTCCCAGTTTTCCATTCCTGGAATGAAGATCGCTGACAGAGCGCTTGTATGTTTTTCCACCCAGCGGAGAACCTTTGTGGCTTCTGCCACTGCCGCTCTGCGTTTCGTTCCATCCTGGCGGTTTATGTATACTACTGCTGTTACATCGTCCGACTGGATCAATACGGGCAGATTGCGAAGAAGATGTTCCGCTTGCAGAAGGCCGTTGTAAATGGCCCCTAACTCCAGAACGTTTATGTGGAGACATGTTTCTTGACTTGACCATCTTTCTTGGAAGATTGACCTCCGTGCGACTGCACCTCAGCCTCGGAGGCTTGCATCCGTGGTTACCAGGATCCAGTTCTGGATCTCGAACCCACACCCCTCTAGGAGGTGAGAGCTGTGTAGCCACCACAAGAGTGAGATTCTGGTCTCAGAAGACAGGATAATCCTTCAGGGCATGTGTAGGTGGGATCCGGACCACTTGTCCAACAGGTCCCCCCGGAACACTTCTGGCATGAAATCTGCCAAACTGAATGGCCTCGTAGGCCGCAACCATCTTTCCCAGCAACCGAATGCATTGATAAATTTACACTTTTGCCGGTTTCAGAACATGTTTTACCAGGCTCTGAAGTTCCAGAACCTTTTTCACTGGAAGAAAAAACTCTGTAGTTCTGTGTACAGTATGCTTCCCAAAAAACGACAGCCGCGTTGTTGGAATCAACTCTGCTTTTGGCAAGTTTAGGAGCCAACCATGATGTTGAAAAACTGTCAGGGAGAGTGCAATGTTTTGCACCAACTGGTCCCTGGATCTCGCCTTTATCAGGAGATCGTCCAAGTACGGGATAATCGTGACTCCATGCTTTTGAAGGGGAACCATCATTTCCGCCATCATGTCGGTGAAAAAACCTCGGAGCCGTGGATAGACCAAACAGCAACGTCTGAAACTGGTAATGACAATTCTGAATTGCAAACCTCAGTGATGCCGAGGAAAATGGAAATCTGCAAGTAGGCATCCTTTATGTCTACCGAAACAAGGAAACCTCTTTCCACCAGACTGAAAATCACTGTCCTGAGAGATTCCATCTTGAATTCAAGTTTCTATCGGTAGAAACTGAGGGTTTTCATTTTAGGATTGGCCTCTGTCCGGTCTCGGGACTACGCAAAAAGGCTTGATTAACGGCTTCACCCTGGTGTGACGGGGAAACCCGGACAATGACATGATTCAGACACAATTTTTGTATTGCGTCGCATACTACCTCCCTGTACTCCGGAGAACTGGTAAGGCCGATTTGAAAAATCCGAATGAATCCAGAACTGACTGAAGAGTTTTGATTTTTTTAGATGCGCCCCCACCGGTGCTGCCTCCCGCAAGAGAGCCCCAGCGTCATGCGGTGGATTCGGCAGACGCAGAGGATGATTTCTGCACCTGTGATCTGGAAGAGGCTGCGGACCTCTTCCCTCTTCCCCTTCCTAAACCTGCAAAGAAAAGGGAATCTAACTTCTTGTGCATCTATTGTATCGAAATGACGGCATCCGATAATGATGCGTCTTCATACGTTGTGAGTGACCATAGGGCAAGAAGGTTGACTTACTTGCGGCCGTTGCTGAGATCAAATCAACTAGGCCACTACCAAACAAGGCTTCACCTTCATAGGGAAGAGGCTCCATTTCTTCTTGGAGTCAGCATCAGCATTACATTGGTGAATGCACAACGACCGCCTAGCCGAGACCGCTATGGAATTGGCCTGTGAACCCAAGAGTCCTATTTCCCCTGCAGTCTCACTTAAGCATGCTGCAGCGTCCTTGATATGACCCAACATAAGGAGTATCTCATCTCCCTCCAGGGTATCAACATCGGATGACAAGGTATCCTATCATTTTTTAATACTACTACTCACCCATGCGCCTGTCATGGCAGTACTAAGTAATGTACCCGTGGTTACATAGCTAGCAAATAGCGTAGCTTCCTGCATACGATCCACTGGATTTGTGACATGGTCCCATGCAGAGCAGGGAGTGACTCACGCTTTATTCTGTCCGTTGCGGGAATGAATAACAATTGGAATCCACCAGGATTCTTTCTCAAACAGAGCGCTCAGTACATGAGATTAGCTATCAGTATATATCTATACATACATACTATATACATATAAACATATATTAATCCACATACATATATAGACCCTCCGTCAGGAACAGCAGGGTTCCCCGTGACGTTAATACGTCCTTAATTGTACTGCACAATATTAGATCTAATCAGGGAACAAACTGGTCGACACAGGAATCAGTATCCGTGTCGGTATCAGGGAGTAGCAACTGGGCAAAATACATTTGTTGCGACCCTGAGGGGTCTGAGGGAAAAATAGATATGAACATAACATCCTTCATAGATATTTCTAAGTCTGTGTCTGGGACACACTTTTATGCAACCTTACTCTGATATGCAAATTTTTTACCCAGTCAGTAGTTGGTGGTGCCGACAGGGCCACCCACACACGTTCTTGACCCAAATATAGTTTTCTCTCGGGAAAAAAACATTCAGCCATCGACATGTTGACACACATGTACCAAGTACCCACAGACACACCATCTTATGGGAGTAATCTACAGAGGGACACAGAGGATTTTTCAGCACACCAAACCAGCGCCAAAAAGATATATTCTGGACAATAATAAATACATATATGACAGACTTGTAGCGCTATATATATGTATGTATGTATGTATGTATGTATGTGTGTATGTATGTGTGTATGTATGTGTGTATATATATATTGTGACAAGAACACTGGGATAGTGTTTGAGGGCAGGTATATTTGTCCCAGGTTCTTGTCTTACATGTTTTAGAAAATGTTAACTTCTAGGAAAAATGCTTTTTGTTTTGTCTGAACCTTTTCAGTTTGCTGTAAAAGCTGGGTAAAGGCTCTGAGAGAGAGATAAGGCGAGTTCTAGACATTGGGCCCAGTTCGGGTCTTTGGCCTCACAGAGGGCTAATCAGGGTTTCAGCTGTGTAAGAGTGTTATAGTGCTTCTAACCTGATTAGTATGGGCAGACTGCCTGGGAAGGCTGGAGGATCTGTGTGTGAGAGACACGCTTTCTGATGCAAGTAAGCTATACAGTATGTACTGAAGAACTCTGTGTTTTGTTTAGTGACAGTTAGGAATATCTTATGTTTAGTTAGTGCCGGACAGGCAAGGTATTTTTATTTTTGGGTTTTGTTTTATTTTCTGTTTCAATAAAACTGGCCGGGGTCAGTTGTACCAGAAACTGGACTTGTGTTGTTCCTCAGCTGCTGCGTGCGGCCATATTCCCCAGGAAAAGGCGCCTTGCACCCCTACAGTGTTACAACTTGGTGGAGAATGCAAGCACACCGTTCTGCGCATAAGTGAAAGCAGCAGCTTTGTGAGGCCTGCAGAAAACGGTGGTTTATGCAGATACAGCCCAGTGTGAAGTTACTGAGACTCACCCCTGAGGGTTTGATATGTCCTGGGTGAAAGCAGCTACAAAGCCGCCTGAAAAATCTGTCGACATGGAGGATCTGCTTAAAGCCTTGCTGCAAGCTACAGCGGCTCAGCAGGAGGCCAACCGACAGCAGCAGGTGGCAATGGAGGAAAATATAAGACAGCAGCAGGTGGCAATGGAGGAAAATAAGAGACAACAGCAGGCAGTTGTTGATGAACTTTACAGGCAACAGCGTCAGGATAGACAGGCCTTAACAGAAGTGGTGCAGAGCCTTGCAGCCCGGATTGGAGATGTGGCCGTCAGTGCTCCGACCAGCTCTAGTTCTATACGGGCCAGTCACTTCCTGCAGAAAATGACAGAGGCTGATGATGTGGAGGCCTACTTGACCACGTTTGAAAGGACTGCAGAGCGTGAGAACTGGCCAAAAGCACAGTGGGCCAGTCTGCTGGCACCTTTCCTGTCAGGTGAGCCCCAAAAAGCTTACTTTGATTTAAGCCCTGCTGAGGCTCGGGACTATGATAAACTAAAGACTGAGATCCTGACCCGCCTGGGAGTCACGCTGTCAGTACGAGCACAACGGGTGCACCGTTGGCTGTACGCCATGGAGAAGCCTCCGCGCTCCCAGATGCACGACCTTATTCAGCTAACAAAAAAATGGCTACAGCCAGAGACATTAACTGGTCCCCAGATGGTGGAAAGAGTCGTCATGGACCGCTACTTGAGATCTTTGCCCATGGTCCTGCGCAAGTGGGTGAGCCATGGAAACCCGGGTACTGCTGACCAATTAGTGGACATGGTAGAGAGGTATTTGGCAGCAGAGGAACTACTGATGACCACCCAGCAACCCATAGATCCTCGACAGCGCCCTTCAGTAAAGACTGGTAAGACTGTTCCGTGGGAAAACGTTGCTGGGCGGTTAAGAGAACGCAGGGCTGGAGAGACTGTAAACACTGGCCCTGGAGACAGGCCAATGGGGCTAGAACGGTCTATGCTGCCCAAACGGGTTGATAATCGTGTGGTTAAATGTTTTAGGTGTGGTATGCCAGGTCATGTTATTGCCAATTGCCCAGTCACGCAAGAACCCATGCAATGTGATGCTGCCTTTGAATGTCGCAGAATGTCTTTCTTTGCTAGGTTAGCCTGTACTGTGGTACCTTCACCTGAGCTGGAAAAACAAATGTGTGATGTGTTCTTAGAGGGTAACCGGGTAGAGGCCTTGCTAGATTCAGGAAGTTTAGTTACCCTCGTGAAAGCTGGGTTAGTGAACCCCTTAAAGGTCCAGCAAATACCTATTGGGGTAACTTGCATACATGGGGATACCCAACATTATGCCACTGCTGAGGTGAATATAGAAACTTGTTGTGGGTCAGCAATGGTTAAAGTGGGACTGGTCCCTACCTTGGTGCATGAGGCCATAATAGGGAGGGATTTTCCTCATTTTTGGAAACTGTGGGAATCACGGTTATCAACAGATGTGAGAAGTAAAAAGCCAGTTGATAATACCGGTGATTTTATGGATGTACGTGGGTCTTCGGAACTTTCTGGCCCTTTGCCTTTTGCTAGTTTGGCTGGGGAAGTGACAGATGGGGAGTCCAGTGAGGACCCTCTTGCCGGGAACAGAGACATAGTAGTTAGAACTGAAAGCGTGCCTGACCTGGAGGTAAAGAAGGATCTGTTTGCGTCTGAACAGTTAAAGGATCCTACCTTAATAAAGGCTAGAGAGAATGTTAAGATTGTTAATGGGGAACCTGTGGTACCAGGTGACAGGGTTACGTATCCCCACATGGCCATCTGTAATGAGCTCTTGTACCACATTGTCAAAAGGGGTGAGGATGTGGTGGAACAGCTGGTAGTTCCCCAGCCTTATCGGAGAACGGTACTAGATTTAGCTCATAGTCACGTTACCGCAGGACATTTAGGGGCAGAAAAAACCACTGAAAGAGTTTTACAAAGGTTCTTTTGGCCAGGGGTTTATAAAGAAGTGTCTGAATATTGTTCTTCCTGTCCTGAATGCCAGTATCATGCCCCTAGACCCCATTTCAGGAGCCCACTAGTTCCCATGCCTATTATAGAGGTCCCATTTGACAGAATAGCCATGGATCTCGTGGGGCCCTTGTTAAAGTCTGCTCGGGGCCATCAGTATATCCTGGTAATTATGGACTATGCCACTCGATATCCTGAGGCTGTCCCTTTACGCACTATCACAACCAAGGCGATAGCTAGGGAGCTGGTGCAGGTATTTAGTAGAGTGGGAATACCAAAAGAAATTTTGACTGACCAAGGTACTCCATTTATGTCAAGGATCATGAAAGAGTTGTGCAAGTTATTTAAGGTCACTCACCTCAGGACGTCCATCTACCATCCCCAAACTGACGGGTTGGTGGAAAGGTTTAATAAAACATTAAAAAGTATGTTAAAAAAGGTTGTTGAGAGAGATGGGAAAAACTGGGATTGTTTGTTGCCCTACTTGTTAATGGCCATCAGAGAAGTTCCTCAGTCCTCTACGGGGTTTTCTCCATTTGATTTGTTGTATGGTAGACACCCCAGAGGGCTGTTGGATATTGCCAAAGAGACGTGGGAAGGACAGCCCACTCCTTATAGAAGCGTTATTGAGCATGTAACACAAATGCAGGATAGGATTGCAGCCGTGGTACCTGTTGTCAGAGAGCACATGGAACAGGCCCAAAGTGCTCAACAGAGGGTCTATAACCGGAGTGCCAAGATACGGGAATTTGCTCCTGGCGATAGAGTTCTTGTTTTGGTACCCACTGTGGAAAGCAAATTCCTAGCTAAATGGCAGGGTCCATTTGAGATTAGGGAAAAAGTGAATGAGGTTAATTACAAAGTATACCAGCCGGGAAAGAGAAAACCCGAACAGATCTACCATGTTAACTTAATCAAACCCTGGAAAGATAGGTTGTCTCTGTCAGCGGAGCCTTGCCCTTCGGTGTCTTCACCCCGGTTGCTTCCCGCAGTGAAGGTGTCAGAGACATTATCAGCTGATCAGAACAATCAGGTTAAAGAATTTCTCATCCAAAATAGGGAGGTATTTTCAGAGCTGCCTGGCCGAACGACCATAATAAAACATGACATTGTCACAGAACCAGGGGTCAGGGTTCATTTAAAGCCATATAGGATTCCTGAAGCTCAGCGAGAAGCTATTTCTAAGGAAGTTAAAACCATGTTAGAACTGGGAGTCATAGAGGAGTCTAACAGTGAGTGGTCCAGTCCCATAGTGCTCATCCCGAAGCCCGACGGTAGCATACGCTTCTGTAATGACTTTCGTAAGTTAAATGAGGTGTCCAAGTTTGACGCATACCCCATGCCCCGTGTGGATGAGCTTGTAGAAAGGCTGGGAACAGCCAGGTTTCTCACCACATTGGACCTGACCAAAGGTTACTGGCAAATACCTTTATCTGATAGCGCCAAAGAAAAAACAGCCTTTTCGGTTCCGGAGGGGCTGTACCAGTATAAGATGTTACCCTTTGGGTTGCATGGGGCTCCAGCAACCTTTCAACGGGCGATGGATAAAATTTTGAGGCCCCATAGAAAATATGCAGCTGCCTATTTGGATGATGTGGTAATTCACAGTACAGACTGGGGGTCCCATTTGGTTAAAGTACAAGCAGTACTGGACTCAATCAGAGAGGCAGGGTTAACTGCTAACCCAAAGAAGTGCTGCCTCGCAATGGAGGAGGTCAAATACTTGGGCTTCACCATAGGCAGAGGTCTGATTAGGCCCCAATTGAATAAAGTTGATGCTATTCAAAACTGGCCTCGTCCAGTGAATAAAAAACAGGTAAGGGCTTTTTTGGGAATTACTGGGTACTATAGACGGTTTATTCCTAATTTTGCGACCACAGCGGTGCCGTTGTCAGACCTTACCAAAGGGAAGCAGTCAAATGTGGTGAAATGGAACCCTGATGCAGAAAAGGCGTTCCAAGCGTTAAAAGTGGCTTTGTGTTCACAACCGGTGTTGATAACACCAGATTTTTCAAAAGAATTTGTGGTACAGACAGATGCCTCAGAGGTAGGGATAGGTGCTGTGCTGTCCCAAACCAGAGATGGGGACGAACACCCTATCATTTATTTGAGTAGGAAACTCAATGAGCATGAAAAAAGGTATGCCATTGTGGAAAAGGAGGCTTTGGCCATTAAGTGGGCACTAGATACCTTGAGGTATTACCTCTTGGGTAGATAATTCAGACTAGTGACAGACCATGCCCCTTTAAAATGGATGTATGTAAATAGAGGCAAGAATGCTCGTGTAACTAGATGGTTTCTAGCGTTGCAGGACTTTAAGTTTACTGTCGAACATAGACCGGGAACACAATTGGCCAACGCAGATGCATTGTCTCGCATCTTCTGTTTGGGGGCTACAAGTGTTCCGGCCCCTAGGTCGAAACAGGGGAGGGGGATATGTGACAAGAACACTGGGATAGTGTTTGAGGGCAGGTATATTTGTCCCAGGTTCTTGTCTTACATGTTTTAGAAAATGTTAACTTCTAGGAAAAATGCTTTTTGTTTTGTCTGAACCTTTTCAGTTTGCTGTAAAAGCTGGGTAAAGGCTCTGAGAGAGAGATAAGGCGAGTTCTAGACATTGGGCCCAGTTCGGGTCTTTGGCCTCACAGAGGGCTAATCAGGGTTTCAGCTGTGTAAGAGTGTTATAGTGCTTCTAACCTGATTAGTATGGGCAGACTGCCTGGGAAGGCTGGAGGATCTGTGTGTGAGAGACACGCTTTCTGATGCAAGTAAGCTATACAGTATGTACTGAAGAACTCTGTGTTTTGTTTAGTGACAGTTAGGAATATCTTATGTTTAGTTAGTGCCGGACAGGCAAGGTATTTTTATTTTTGGGTTTTGTTTTATTTTCTGTTTCAATAAAACTGGCCGGGGTCAGTTGTACCAGAAACTGGACTTGTGTTGTTCCTCAGCTGCTGCGTGCGGCCATATTCCCCAGGAAAAGGCGCCTTGCACCCCTACAGTGTTACAATATATATATATATATATATATATATATATATATATATATATATATATTATACTGCTCAAAAAAATAAAGGGAACACTAAAATAACACATCCTAGATCTGAATGAATGAAATATTCTTATTAAATACTTTGTTCTTTACATAGTTGAATGTGCTGACCACTGCCAAACCGGTCATGCGTCACCTCATCAGGAGCATGCCCAGGCATTGTAAGGAGGTCATACAGGCACGTGGAGGCCACAGACACTACTGAGCCTCATTTTGACTTGTTTTAAGGACATTACATCAAAGTTGGATCAGCCTGTAGTGTGTTTTTCCACTTTAATTTTGAGGGTGACTCCAAATCCAGACCTCCATGGGTTAATAAATTTGATTTCCATTGATAATTTTTGTGTAATTTTGTTGTCAGCACATTCAACTATGTAAAGAACAAAGTTTTTAATAAAAATATTTCATTCATTCAGATCTAGGATGTGTTATTTTATGTTCCCTTTATTTTTTTGAGCAGTGTGTCTGCACTCACCACTCATAGGGTGGGGTGCATGTAGCCCATGGCCACCTACTTACAAATATACAAACAGGAAATTCAGCACTCACCATAGCAAGCTCACTTATTTTCTCTGACGTCCTAGTGGATGCTGGGACTCCGTCAGGACCATGGGGATTAGCGGCTCCGCAGGAGACAGGGCACAAAAATAAAAGCTTTAGGACTAGGTGGTGTGCACTGGCTCCTCCCCCTATGACCCTCCTCCAAGCCTCAGTTAGGTTTTTGTGCCCGTCCGAGCAGGGTGCAATCTAGGTGGCTCTCCTAAAGAGCTGCTTAGAAAAAGTTATTAGGTTTTTTATTTTCAGTGAGTCCTGCTGGCAACAGACTCACTGCAACGAGGGACTTAGGGGAGAAGAAGTGAACTCACCTGCGTGCAGGATGGATTGGCTTCTTAGGCTACTGGACACCATTAGCTCCAGAGGGATCGAACACAGGCCCAGCCATGGAGTCCGGTCCCGGAGCCGCGCCGCCGACCCCCTTGCAGATGCCGAAAAGTGAAGAGGTCCAGAAACCGGCGGCAGAAGACTTTTCAGTCTTCATGAGGTAGCGCACAGCACTGCAGCTGTGCGCCATTGTTGTCAGCACACTTCACACCAGCGGTCACTGAGGGTGCAGGGCGCTGGGGGGGGGCGCCCTGGGCAGCAATGATAATACCTTGTTCTGGCTAAAAATACATCACATATAGCCCCTGGGGCTATATGGATGTATTTAACCCCTGCCAGGTCTCACAAACACCGGGAGAAGAGCCCGCCGAAATAGGGGGCGGGGCCTATCTCCTCAGCACACAGCGCCATTTTCCTGCACAGCTCCGCTGCGAGGAAGGCTCCCAGGACTCTCCCCTGCACTGCACTACAGAAACAGGGTAAAAAAAACAGAGAGGGGGGGCACTTTTTTGGCGATATTGATATATTAAGCTGCTATAAAGGAAACAACACTTCTGTAGGGTTGTTCCTATATATTTATAGCGCTTGGGTGTGTGCTGGCAAACTCTCCCTCTGTCTCCCCAAAGGGCTAGTGGGGTCCTGTCTTTGATAAGAGCATTCCCTGTGTGTCTGCTGTGTGTCGGTACGTGTGTGTCGACATGTATGAGGACGATGTTGGTGTGGAGGCGGAGCAATTGCCGGTAATGGTGATGTCACCCCCTAGGGAGTCGACACCGGAATGGATGGCTTTGTTTATGGAATTACGTGATAATGTCAGCACGTTACAAAAATCAGTTGACGACATGAGACGGCCGGCAAACCAGTTAGTACCTGTCCAGGCGTCTCAGACACCGTCAGGGGCTGTAAAACGCCCTTTACCTCAGTCGGCCGACACAGACCCAGACACGGACACCGAATCTAGTGTCGACGGTGAAGAAACAAACGTATTTTCCAGTAGGGCCACACGTTATATGATCACGGCAATGAAGGAGGCTTTGCATATCTCTGATACTGCAAGTACCACAAAAAGGGGTATTATGTGGGGTCTGAAAAAACTACCTGTAGTTTTTCCTGAATCAGAGGAATTGAATGAAGTGTGTGATGAAGCGTGGGTTAACCCCGATAGAAAACTGCTAATTTCAAAGAAGTTATTGGCATTATATCCTTTCCCGCCAGAGGTTAGGGCGCGCTGGGAAACACCCCCTAGGGTGGATAAGGCACTCACACGCTTATCAAAACAAGTGGCGTTACCGTCTCCTGAAACGGCCGCCCTCAAGGATCCAGCTGATAGGAGGCTGGAAACTACCCTGAAAAGTATATACACTCATACTGGTGTTATACTGTGACCAGCCATCGCCTCAGCATGGATGTGCAGTGCTGGGGTGGTTTGGTCGGATTCCCTGACTGAAAATATTGATACCCTGGATAGGGACAGTATTTTATTGACTATAGAGCAATTAAAGGATGCTTTTCTTTATATGCGAGATGCTCAGAGGGATATTTGCACTCTGGCATCGAGAGTAAGTGCGATGTCCATATCTGCCAGAAGAAGTTTATGGACGCGACAGTGGTCAGGTGATGCGGATTCCAAACGGCATATGGAAGTATTGCCGTATAAAGGGGAGGAATTATTTGGGGTCGGTCTATCGGATTTGGTGGCCACGGCAACAGCCGGGAAATCCACCTTTTTACCTCAGGTCCCCTCCCAACAGAAAAAGACACCGTCTTTTCAGCCGCAGTCCTTTCGTTCCTATAAGAACAAGCGGGCAAAAGGACAGTCATATCTGCCCCGAGGCAAAGGAAAGGGTAAGAGAGTGCACCAAGCAGCTCCCTCCCAGGAGCAGAAGCCCTCCCCGGCTTCTGCAAAGCCCTCAGCATGACGTTGGGGCTTTACAAGCGGACTCAGGGGCGGTGGGGGGTCGACTCAAGAATTTCAGCGCACAGTGGGCTCACTCACAGGTGGACCCCTGGATCCTGCAGGTAGTATCTCAGGGTTATAGGTTGGAATTCGAGAAGTCTCCCCCTCGCCGGTTCCTAAAGTCTGCTCTGCCAACGTCTCCCTCAGACAGGGCGACGGTATTGGAAGCCATTCACAAGCTGTATTCTCAGCAGGTGATAGTCAAGGTACCCCTCCTACAACAGGGAAAGGGGTATTATTCCACACTATTTGTGGTACCGAAGCCGGACGGCTCGGTAAGACCTATTCTAAATCTCAAATCTTTGAACCTGTACATACAAAAATTCAAGTTCAAGATAGAGTCACTCAGAGCAGTGATAGCGAATCTGGAAGAAGGGGACTTTATGGTGTCCCTGGACATCAAGGATGCTTACCTGCATGTCCCAATTTGCCCTTCACATCAAGGGTACCTCAGGTTCGTGGTGCAAAACTGTCATTATCAGTTTCAGACGCTGCCGTTTGGATTGTCCACGGCACCTCGGGTCTTTACCAAGGTAATGGCCGAAATGATGTTTCTTCTGCGAAGAAAAGGCGTATTAATTATCCCTTACTTGGACGATCTCCTGATAAGGGCAAGGTCCAGAGAACAGCTGGAGGACGTAGTAGCACTAACCCAAGTAGTGCTGCAACAGCACGGGTGGATTCTGAATTTTCCAAAATCTCAATTGACCCCGACGACACGTCTGCTGTTCCTGGGAATGATTCTGGACACGGTTCAGAAAAAGGTGTTTCTTCCGGAGGAGAAAGCCAGGGAGTTATCCGAACTTGTCAGGAACCTCCTAAAACCAGGGAAAGTGTCTGTGCATCAATGCACAAGAGTCCTGGGAAAGATGGTGGCTTCTTACGAAGCGATTCCATTCGGCAGATTCCACGCACGAACTTTTCAGTGGGATCTGCTGGACAAATGGTCCGGATCGCATCTGCAGATGCATCAGCGGATAACCTTATCGCCACGGACAAGGGTGTCTCTTCTGTGGTGGTTGCAGAGTGCTCATCTGTTAGAGGGCCGCAGATTCGGCATACAGGACTGGGTCCTGGTGACCACGGATGCCAGTCTGAGAGGCTGGGGAGCGGTCACACAGGGAAGAAACTTCCAGGGAGTGTGGTCAAGCCTGGAGATGTCTCTTCACATAAATATACTGGAGCTAAGAGCGATTTACAATGCTCTAAACCTGGCAAAACCCCTGCTTCAGGGTCAGCCGGTGTTGATCCAGTCGGACAACATCACGGCAGTCGCCCACGTAAACAGACAGGGCGGCACAAGAAGCAGGAGGGCAATGGCAGAAGCTGCAAGGATTCTTCGCTGGGCGGAAGATCATGTGATAGCACTGTCAGCAGTGTTCATTCCGGGAGTGGACAACTGGGAAGCGGACTTCCTCAGCAGACACGATCTACACCCGGGAGAGTGGGGACTTCATCCAGAAGTCTTCCACATGATTGTGAACCGTTGGGAAAAACCAAAGGTGGATATGATGGCGTCCCGCCTCAACAAAAAACTGGACAGGTATTGCGCCAGGTCAAGAGACCCTCAGGCAATAGCTGTGGACGCTCTGGTAACACCGTGGGTGTTCCAGTCAGTGTATGTGTTTCCTCCTCTGCCTCTCATACCAAAAGTACTGAGAATTATACGGCAAAGGGGAGTAAGAACGATACTCGTGGCTCCGGATTGGCCAAGAAGAACTTGGTACCCGGAACTTCAGGAGATGCTCACGGAAGATCCGTGGCCTCTACCTCTAAGACGGGACCTGCTTCAGCAGGGACCGTGTCTATTCCAAGACTTACCGCGGCTGCGTTTGACGGCATGGCGGTTGAACGCCGAATTCTAAGGGAAAAAGGCATTCCGGAAGAGGTCATCCCTACCCTGGTAAAAGCCAGGAAGGAGGTGACTGCACAACATTATCACCGCATTTGGAGAAAATATGTTGCGTGGTGTGAGGCCAGGAAGGCCCCGACGGAGGAATTTCAACTGGGTCGATTCCTACATTTCCTGCAAACAGGATTGTCTATGGGCCTCAAATTAGGGTTCATTAAGGTTCAAATTTCGGCCCTGTCGATTTTCTTCCAGAAAGAATTGGCTTCAGTTCCTGAAGTCCAGACTTTTGTAAAAGGAGTACTACATATACAGCCCCCGGTTGTGCCCCCAGTGGCTCCGTGGGATCTTAATGTAGTTTTGGATTTTCTCAAATCCCATTGGTTTGAGCCACTCAAATCGGTGGATTTGAAATATCTTACATGGAAAGTAACCATGCTACTGGCCCTGGCTTCAGCCAGGAGAGTGTCAGAATTGGCGGCTTTATCGTATAAAAGCCCATATCTGATTTTCCATTCGGACAGGGCAGAACTGCGGACGCGTCCTCAGTTTCTGCCTAAGGTGGTTTCAGCGTTTCACCTGAACCAGCCTATTGTGGTGCCTGCGGCTACTAGCGATTTGGAGGATTCCAAGTTGCTGGACGTTGTCAGGGCATTGAAAATATATATTTCAAGGACGGCTGGAGTCAGAAAATCTGACTCGCTGTTTATACTGTATGCACCCAACAAGCTGGGTGCTCCTGCTTCTAAGCAGACGATTGCTCGTTGGATTTGTAGCACAATTCAACTTGCACATTCTGTGGCAGGCCTGCCACAGCCTAAATCTATCAAGGCCCATTCCACAAGGAAGGTGGGCTCATCTTGGGCGGCTGCCCGAGGGGTCTCGGCATTACAACTCTGCCGAGCAGCTACGTGGTCGGGGGAGAACACGTTTGTAAAATTCTACAAATTTGATACCCTGGCTAAAGAGGACCTGGAGTTCTCTCATTCGGTGCTGCAGAGTCATCCGCACTCTCCCGCCCGTTTGGGAGCTTTGGTATAATCCCCATGGTCCTGACGGAGTCCCAGCATCCACTAGGACGTCAGAGAAAATAAGATTTTACTTACCGATAAATCTATTTCTCGTAGTCCGTAGTGGATGCTGGGCGCCCATCCCAAGTGCGGATTGTCTGCAATACTTGTACATAGTTATTGTTACAAAAAAATCGGGTTGTTATTGTTGTGAGCCGTCTGTTCAGAGGCTCCTACGTTTGTCATACTGTTAACTGGGTTCAGATCACAGGTTGTACGGTGTGATTGGTGTGGCTGGTATGAGTCTTACCCGGGATTCAAGATCCTTCCTTATTGTGTACGCTCGTCCGGGCACAGTATCCTAACTGAGGCTTGGAGGAGGGTCATAGGGGGAGGAGCCAGTGCACACCACCTAGTCCTAAAGCTTTTATTTTTGTGCCCTGTCTCCTGCGGAGCCGCTAATCCCCATGGTCCTGACGGAGTCCCAGCATCCACTACGGACTACGAGAAATAGATTTATCGGTAAGTAAAATCTTATTTTCACAACATCAATAAACAAATGATGGGGGTTTAGTTAGTGAATTGGCCAATGCACGGAAGCCTGCAAACCGCTCGCCAAGGTACCCCACCTTCATGCAGGTCCTTCACTATCACAGAGTCTTAAAAATTAAAAACTAGCAACTGTATCACATAATATAACTGCAAATATGCCCACTTGGTTTACTGTGCATCTGCCAAATACTCCATGGCTTTTAAAGGTACACTAGTCACCTGACACTGGCTGATAAATTACTAAAGAACAGCTGACTCAGGTTAAAGATAATTGGGCTTGCATAGGGGTGCATGAACAAAGCTTGTGGCCACAGTTAATATGAGTTAACCAAAGTTTGCTGATTTAACTGAGTCTCTGCGAGTGCCAGCTCATTTCCTTGCTATATACTGATTTCAGAGGGCAGGGCACCGGAGCATATTGACCTTTATCTTTGAATTCGAGTGCCGGACTTCTCTCCAATATATATATATATATATATATATATTGCGACCGAAGCTGTCGCGGTTATACTGAGCTGCAGAGAGTGGGCGTCAACGCGTTTCGTCTCCTAGCAACGGAGACTTCCTCAAGACGAATGAGACGTTGCTAGGAGACTAAACGCGTTGACGCCCACTCTCTGTTACACTGTTCATTTGGTGATACCTGCCGTATTGACACAGCCTGCAGCTCAGTATAACCGCGACAGCTTCGGTCGCAGCTTTCTGCCGCACTTTGGATCCATCACTGCCGCACGGCTTTACCAACACTGGTCGGGTGAGTTCCGTGTGACCCCCGCTGTGGGGCCTAACACCTGTTACCGGATAGCTATTTCCACGGCGGCTATATTTACCGTGTATGAACACTGCCATTTACATTTAAACCAACAAATACTACTCTGGGAAAGACGGCAATCACCCGCTGTTATTATAACAGTAAATGAACGATATATCTTCACTCCACGTGTATTTCATCTTTATAAAGGACCCTGATTGCATACTAACACAGGAACCAGCACGGGAGCATAAATTATAAATTGCACCTTTCCTTCAATGTTTTCATACAAAATTCTGAGACTGTGAGACTGTAAATATTTCTGCAGGAATTATAAACGTAAACTAACACACTGGGACGCCAGTGTTTTGATTTTCACCATCACCACTTGAAAGAGTTAATTTAATAGCTTTATTTCATGTTGTATGTTATTTCAACTCTCATTTAGCTAGTCTGTGTGAGAGAATGTACTAACCGTTATTAATTACCTGTTTTTATTAAATGTTGTAAATGTTGTTTCTAACAGATACTATATAAAAATTGTTTTACATTATATTCAAGTTGTATTGAGTCAATCTCCTGTGTCCGACTGCACATATATATTTTAGATACATTGTTTCAAGCGCAGAGTATATTTCTCTTTCTATAATAATACTATGGGATCAAAATGACCCCCAAATTCTATGATTTAAGCTGTTTTTGAGGGTTTTTTGTAAAAAAACACCCAAATCCAAAACACACCCGAATCCGACAAAAAAATTTCAGGGAGGTTTTGCCAAAACGCGTCCGAATCCAAAACACGGCCGCGGAACCGAATCCAAAACCTAAACACAAAACCCGAAAAATGTCCGGTGCACATCACTGATAGATAGATCTATCTATCTATCTATCTATCTATCTATCTATCTATCTATCTATCTATCTATCTATCTATCTATCTATCACCCATATTGATGCGCCCCCCCGTTTTGCACCCTGAACATGGCAGCAGTGAAGGAAGGACCAGCGTCTCCCTGAGGAGAAAAAATGGCGCTGAGCAGTGTGCTGGTGAGGCGAGGAAGAAGCCCCGCCACCAAAATGGCGCGCTTCTGTCCCGCTCATAAATAAATAATTAATTTCTCTAACGTCCTAAGTGGATGCTGGGGACTCCGTAAGGACCATGGGGATTAGCGGCTCCGCAGGAGACTGGGCACATCTAAAGAAAGCTTTAGGACTATCTGGTGTGCACTGGCTCCTCCCCCTATGACCCTCCTCCAAGCCTCAGTTAGATTTCTGTGCCCGAACGAGAAGGGTGCACACTAGGTGGCTCTCCTGAGCTGCTTAGTGAAAAGTTTAGTTTTAGGTTTTTTATTTTCAGTGAGACCTGCTGGCAACAGGCTCACTGCATCGAGGGACTAAGGGGAGAAGAAGCGAACTCACCTGCGTGCAGAGTGGCTTGGGCTTCTTAGGCTACTGGACATTAGCTCCAGAGGGACGATCACAGGCCCAGCCTGGATGGGTCCCAGAGCCGCGCCGCCGGCCCCCTTACAGAGCCAGAAGACAGAAGAGGTCCGGAAAATCGGCGGCAGAAGACGTCCTGTCTTCAACAAGGTAGCGCACAGCACTGCAGCTGTGCGCCATTGCTCTCAGCACACTTCACACTCCGGTCACTGAGGGTGCAGGGCGCTGGGGGGGGCGCCCTGAGACGCAATAAAAACACCTTGGATGGCAAAAAAATGCATCACATATAGCTCCTGGGCTATATGGATGCATTTAACCCCTGCCAGAATACATAGAAAAACGGGAGATAAGGCCGCCGATAAGGGGGCGGAGCCTATCTCCTCAGCACACTGGCGCCATTTTCCCTCACAGCTCCGTTGGAGGGAAGCTCCCTGTCTCTCCCCTGCAGTCACTACACTACAGAAAGGGTTAAAAAAGAGAGGGGGGGCACTAATTATGCGCAGTATTAAATAAAACAGCAGCTATAAGGGGAAAAACACTTATATAAGGTTATCCCTGTGTGTGTATATATATATATATATATATATATATATATATATATATATATATATAGCGCGCTCTGGTGTGTGCTGGCAAACTCTCCCTCTGTCTCCCCAAAGGGCTAGTGGGGTCCTGTCCTCTATCAGAGCATTCCCTGTGTGTGTGCTGTATGTCGGTACATTTGTGTCGACATGTATGAGGAGAAAAATGATGTGGAGACGGAGCAGATTGCCTGTAATAGTGATGTCACCCCCTAGGGGGTCGACACCTGAGTGGATGAACTGTTGGAAGGAATTACATGACAGTGTCAGCTCTGTATAAAAGACAGTGGTTGACATGAGACAGCCGGCTACTCAGCTTGTGCCTGTCCAGACGTCTCATAGGCCGTCAGGGGCTCTAAAGCGCCCGTTACCTCAGATGGCAGATATAGACGCCGACACGGATACTGACTCCAGTGTCGACGGTGAAGAGACAAATGTGACTTCCAGTAGGGCCACACGTTACATGATTGAGGCAATGAAAAATGTTTTTACACATTTCTGATAATACGAGTACCACCAAAAAAGGGGTATTATATTCGGTGAGGAAAAACTACCTGTAGTTTTCCTGAATCTGAGAAATTAAATGAGGTGTGTGATGATGCGTGGTTTTCCCCCGATAACAACTGATAATTTCTAAAATGTTATTGGCATTATATCCTTTCCCGCCAGAGGTTAGGGTGCGTTGGGAAACACCCCCTAGGGTGGATAAAGCGCTCACACGCTTGTAAGGGCTCTACCCTCTCCTGAGATGGCCGCCCTTAAGGATCCTGCTGATAGAAAGCAGGAGGGTATCCTAAAATGTATTTACACACATACTGGTGTTATACTGCGACCAGCAATCGCCTCAGCCTGGATGTGCAGTGCTGGGTTAGCATGGTCGGATTCCCTGACTGAAAATATTGATACCCTAGATAGGGACAGTATATTTTTGCCTATAGAGCATTTAAAAGATGCATTTCTATATATGCGTGATGCACAGCGGAATATTTGCCGACTGGCATCAAGTCTAAGTGCGTTGTCCATTTCTACCAGTAGAGGGTTTTGGACACGTCAGTGGTCAGGTGATGCGTATTCCAAACGGCATTTGGAAGTATTGCCTTATTAAAGGGAGGAGTTATTTGGGGTCGGTCTTTCAGACCTGGTGGCCACGGCAACAGCTGGGAAATCCACGTTTGTACCCCAGGTCGCCTCTCAACATGAGAAGACGCCGTATTATCAGGTGCAGTCTTTTCGTGGACAAGCGGGCAAAAGATTCCTCATTTCTGCCCCGTGACAGAGGGAGAGGAAAAAGGCTGCAGAAATCAGCCAGTTCCCAGGAACAGAAACCCTCTCCGGCCTCTGCCAAGCCCTCAGTATGACGCTGGGGCTTTACAAGCAGAATCAGGCACGGTGGGGGGCCCGTCTCAATGAATTTCAGCGCGCAGTGGGCTCACTCGCAAGTAGACCCCTGGATCCTTCAGGTGATATCTCAGGGGTACAAATTAGAATTTGAGACGTCTCCCCCTCGCCGTTTCCTAAAGTCGGCTTTACCGATGTCTCCTTCTGACAGGGAGACTGTTTTGGAAGCCATTCACAAGCTGTATTCCCAGCAGGTGATAACAAGGTACCCCTCCTGCAACAGGGAACGGGGTATTATTAATTTACACTGTTGTGGTACCGAAGCCGGACGGCTCGGTGAGACAGATTCTAAATCTAAAATCTTTGAACACTTACATACAGAGGTTCAAATTCAAGATTGAGTCACTCAGAGCAGTGATTGCGAACCTGGAAGAAGGGGACTACATGATGTCTCGGGACATCAAGGATGCTTACCTTCATGTCAAAATTTACCCTTCTCATCAAGGGTACCTCAGGTTTATGGTACAGAACTGTCACTATCAGTTCAGACGCTGCCGTATGGATGGTACACGGCACCCCGGGTCTTTACCAAGGTAATGGCCGAAATGATGATATTCCTTCGAAGGAAGGGAATTTTAGTTATCCTTTACTTGGACGATTCCCTGATAAGGGTAAGATCCAGGGAACAGTTGGAGGTCGGTGTAGCACTATCTCAGGTAGTGTTGCAGCAGCACGATTGGATTCTCAATATTCCAAAATCGCAGCTGGTTCCGACGACTTGTCTTCTGTTCCTAGGGATGATCCTGGACACAGTCCAGAAAAAGGTTTTTCTCCCGGAGGAGAAAGCCAGGGAGTTATCCGAGCTAGTCAGGAACCTCCTAAAACCGAGCCAAGTCTCAGTGCATCAATGCACAAGGGCTCTGGGTAAAATGGTGGCTTCCTACGAAGCAATCCCATTCGGCAGATTCCACGCAAGAACTTTCCAGTGGGACCTGCTGGACAAATGGTCCGGGTCGCATCTTCTGATGCATCAGCGGATAGCCCTGTCACCAAGGACAAGGGTGTCCCTCCTGTGGTGGTTGCAGAGTGCTCATCTTCTAGAGGGCCGCAGATTCGGCATTCAGGACTGGGTCCTGGTGACCACGGATGCCAGCCTGCGAGGCTGGGGAGCAGTCACACAGGGAAGGAATATCCAGGGCTTATGGTCAAGTCTGGAGACATCACTTCACATAAATATCCTGAAGCTAAGGGCCATTTACAATGCTCTAAGCTTAGCAAGACCTCTGCTTCAAGGTCAGCCGGTGTTGATCCAGTCGGACAACATCACGGCAGTCACCCACGTAAACAGACAGGGTGGCACAAGAAGCAGGAGGGCAATGGCAGAAGCTGCAAGGATTCTTCGCTGGGCGGAAAATCATGTGATAGCACTGTCAGCAGTATTCATTCCGGGAGTGGACAACTGGGAAGCAGACTTCCTCAGCACGACCTCCACCCGGGAGAGTGGGGACTTCACCCAGAAGTCTTCCACATGATTATAAACCGTTGGGAAAAAACTCGACAGGTATTGCGCCAGGTCAAGGGACCCTCAGGCAATAGCTGTGGACGCTCTGGTAACACCGTGGGTGTACCAGTCAGTGTATGTGTTCCCTCCTCTGTCTCTCATACCCAAGGTACTGAGATTGATAAGATGGAGAGGAGTAAGCACTATATTCGTGGCTCCGGATTGGCCAAGAAGGACTTGGTAACCGGAACTTCAAGAGATGCTCACGGAGGATCCGTGGCCTCTACCTCTAAGAAGGGACCTGCTCCAGCAGGGGCCCTGTCTGTTCCAAGACTTACCGCGGCTGCGTTTGACGGCATGGCGGTTGAACGCCGGATCCTGAAAAGGCATTCCGGATGAAGTCATCCCTATCCTGATCAAAGCCAGGAAGGATGTAACCGCAAAACATTATCACCGCATTTGGCGAAAATATGTTGCGTGGTGCGAGGCCAGTAAGGCCCGACGGAGGAAATTCAACTGGGTCGATTCCTACATTTCCTGCAAACAGGAGTGTCTATGGGCCTGAAATTGGGGTCCATTAAGGTTCAAATTTCGGCCCTGTCAATTTTCTTCCAAAAAGAACTAGCTTCAGTCCCTGAAGTTCAGACGTTTGTAAAAGGGGTACTGCATATACAGCCTCCTTTTGTGCCTTCAGTGGCACTTTGGGATCTCAATGTAGTTTTTGGGTTCCAAAAGTCACATTGGTTTGAACCACTTAAATCTGTGGAGTTAAAATATCTCACATGGAAAGTGGTCATGCTGTTGGCCCTGGCCTGGGCCAGGCGCGTGTCAGAATTGGCGGCTTTATCCTGTAAAAGCCCTTATCTGATTTTCCATTCGGACAGGGCGGAATTGAGGACTCGTCCTCAGTTTCTCCCTAAGGTGGTTTCAGCGTTTCACCTGAGCCAACCTATTGTGGTGCCTGCGGCTACTAGGGACTTGGAGGACTCCAAGTTGCTAGACGTTGTCAGGGCCCTGAAAATATATGTTTCCAGGACGGCTGGAGTCAGGAAAACTGACTCGCTGTTTATCCTGTTTGCACCCAACAAGCTGGGTGCTCCTGCTTCTAAGCAGACTATTGCTCGTTGGATTTGTAGTACAATTCAGCTTGCACATTCGGTGGCAGGCCTGCCACAGCCAAAAATCTGTAAATGCCCACTCCACAAGGAAGGTGGGCTCATCTTGGGCGGCTGCCCGAGGGGTCTCGGCTTTACAACTTTGCCGAGCAGCTACTTGGTCAGGAGCAAATACGTTTGTAAAATTCTACAAAATTGATACCCTGGCTGAGGAGGACCTGGAGTTCTCTCATTTGGTGCTGCAGAGTCATCCGCACTCTCCCGCCCGTTTGGGAGCTTTGGTATAATCCCCATGGTCCTTACGGAGTCCCCAGCATCCACTTAGGACGTTAGAGAAAATAAGAATTTACTTACCGATAATTCTATTTCTCGTAGTCCGTAGTGGATGCTGGGCGCCCATCCCAAGTGCGGATTGTCTGCAATACTGGTACATAGTTATTGTTACCACAAAATCGGGTTATTGCTGTAGTGAGCCATCTTTTCTAGAGGCTCCTCTGTTATCATGCTGTTAACTGGGTTCAGATCACAAGTTGTACGGTGTGATTGGTGTGGCTGGTATGAGTCTTACCCGGGATTCAAGATCCTTCCTTATTGTGTACGCTCGTCCGGGCACAGTATCCTAACTGAGGCTTGGAGGAGGGTCATAGGGGGAGGAGCCAGTGCACACCAGATAGTCCTAATGCTTTCTTTAGATGTGCCCAGTCTCCTGCGGAGCCGCTAATCCCCATGGTCCTTACGGAGTCCCCAGCATCCACTACGGACTACGAGAAATAGAATTATCGGTAAGTAAATTCTTATTTTCGCTGGCGGGGTAAGGACAGTGCCCAGGCACTAATGTCCACTTTATTGCCAGCCTTTGTGTGAGGATTTATGCTGCCCAGGGCACCCCCCCCCCCCCCCCCAGCGCCCTGCACCCTGCAGTGCTATGTGTGTGGGAGCATGGCGCGCAGTCTGCCTTCCGTTGCGCGGTACCTCAGAAAAGCCGTCACTGAAGAGAAGTCTTCTGTTCTTCTGCTACTCAGGGCTGTTTCTAGCCAATTTGGCTCCCAGTGTGAGATTTAAAAATGCGCCCCCCCATTGGCATAACAAAAAAATGCACCCCCCCCCCATAGATATAAAAAGTAAAAGGTAAGCGCGCGGCGAAGGTGCATGCACTCCTGGTAAAGGGTGTGTGGCCTCTGTAAAAAAATGGGTGTGGTCTCTGTAAAATGGGCGTGGCCTCATTTGAAAAGACTACCTTACACCCCAGTTTTTGACCTTGCACTGACCGATCACGGCGAGCACAGGAAAAAAATTCAAAATATATATTATGCCATACACCGCAATGCCCTTGATACATTAAACATTAAATCCCCATTTTACACGTTACGGCAGGCAAGAGTCCTCATTTTACACATTACGGCAGGCAAGAGTCCCCATTTTATACATTACGGCAGGCAAATGTCCCCATTTTACACATGATGGCAGGTGGCAGAGGGGGGAGTCCTTACTCCCTTCACAACCAGGTATCCTGTTATACTTTCACACAAGTAATGTTGGGTGAGGTAACCCCTGCTAATACTTGATGCAACCCCTCGAATTCTATGGGACAGAGAAATCCTCAGTGTGTTTCTTCTGAGGAAATAGCGGAATATCAGTCTATAAATAACTAAGAGTTGCAGGGGTGGAATGACCAGTAGTTTACAAACTGTCAGTATAGAATGGTCTACTCAGTGACAGAACTTAAGGGAGCAAATAGTAGTTACTGTCACTCTCCTCTGCCCCTTATTGACAATGTCTATAGAGCAAAGCTAGCAGTGTCTCTCTCCCCCTGCTCTTCCCCTGATCAACTGTGGAGGTTGTAACTAGATAAAAGGCAGTTTGTAGGGGTGTCAATTTGGCTAAGAGGGATACCTGTTGGTTGCTGATGCAGTTCGCTGGCACTCTTCCCTCTGACCGTACAGCCGCAGCAGCTCCGTTTCTCCCAGCGCCTCAAACTCTCAGTTTAGGCACTGGCTGGCGGCGATACTCAATCCCCGACTCTGTCCCTGGCAGCGGTTCCTCTCAGTGGCAGGCAGGCTGGCAGCAGCGATTGGATCCCGGCTCTGATCCACCAAGCTGCGGCTCTCAGCTCCCTTCCTCTCCTGTCCGCGCTGGCCGTCCGGCTTGGCTCCCCCTTTTCCCTCCTCCCGAGTACCCACCTCGGGGGGCGGAGTTTTGCAGAATGACGCAATTGCGTCGTGATGTCACAACGCACCGCATCATTCCGCGAAACTCCGCCCTCCAAGCTGGGTACTCGGGAGGAGGGGGGATTTTAAAGAGTTCAAAAAGTGCAGCTGGCTCTGTAAGGTGGTGACGGCAGGCTGCGGGAGTGAGTATCTAGGCGTACCCAGCGATCATCACCCTCAGGAGCTAATGGTGTCCTGTCAGCCAGAAGCAGAGGCCTTGAACTCACTAGAAGTGGGTCATAACTTCTCTCCCCTAAGTCCCACGATGCAGGGAGACTGTTGCCAGCAGCCTCCCTGAAAATAAAAAACCTAACATAAGTCTTTTCAGAGAAACTCAGTGTGGTGTGTCCAGTCTCTCTGGGCACAATTCTAAAACTGGAGTCTGGAGGAGGGGCATAGAGGGAGGAGACAGTTCACACCCTTTGAAAGTCTTAAAGTGCCCATGTCTCCTGCGGATCCCGTCTATACCCCCATGGTTTTGAATGTGACCCCAGCATCCTCTAGGACGTATGAGAAAAATGCCTGTTATAAATCCCCATCTCACCGATCCCAATTATTTTTTGGTCGGAATCAGCATATCCAACATGTTGGATTTACTCAATCCCACAACCCAGCCATCGGGAGAATGGGGAACTGCTCTGATACTCCATTGATGTATGGGCTCCTTTACACATACCCTATTTATAGTTTAAGATCAGTCCCAACATCCTCTGTGGCAGTGGACAGAACTGAAATACTGGGCAGGTTGGAGGGTCTTTAGTTAATGCCATGTCACCCTGGCATTCAAAGATAATACTGCATGTGCTTGTACTGTCGGTGTGGTATACAGGATCTACAGTTATTAGGTCTACAGTCAATAGGTCGACCACATATGGTCAACATACAAAAGGTTGAAATGGACAAAAGGTCGACAAATGAAAGGTCGACATTGGAAAAGGTTGACCGTTTCAAAAGGTCGACATTGAAAAGGTAGAGGTTTTTTTTGCATTTTTGGGGTTAGGGTGGATGGTTTTTCCATCTGGGACCACCATTTGTAGAGACGCGTCCCCACGTGGGCTCGCTTTGCTCACCACGCTTCAGTCCCAGTATCTCACATTGCTCGACACAAGGTTAATAAAGGTTATGATTTGTGACATGGATAGTCAAGGATGGAAAAAGTAAAAAAAAAAACATGAAAAAAACAAACGTGACGACCATATGTGTCAACTATTGCCGTGTCGACCATTTGAACCTGTCGACCTTTAGTACCTGCCAACCATTTCCAGTGTCGACCTTTTATATGTTGACCTTTTATCAATGTCGACCTAATGCATGTCGACCATATGGAGTCAACCTATTGACTGTCTGCCTAGACATTGTAGCTCTATAGTCTGTATCCCTTGTACTGTACGTAGCATGCAGATCTCAGGACAGACAGGGCCTTGGGAAGAGCATGGACAGCAAAAAAGTTGCAGTGTTCAGCACTGATTGGAGACAGGACGAAGACAAGTATTTGTCATATAATAAGAAGGGGGATTTTGCTTAGTTGACGAACAGAAGATGAAAACAAACCAAAATGTTAGTTTTGTGAGGAAGATGTTATTGAAACAGTTAATTGTTAATTGATAAAAAAAACTAATCAAAGAAAATAGCAATAAAAAGTATTCTCTTTATCAGCAAAGTACCCTGTATTTAGCGCACCTCTACATTTCTTTATCATGGCTCTACATCTCTTTATTTATTGCAGCTTTGCACTTTTTTATAAGTTGACACTTGCATTTAAACAAAATATCGCACTGTGTCTGTGACATTTACAGTATGGCCAAATACTCTGTATTTGCTCAGAGAATTTTGGTCCTAAATCAGACTGGATTGCGGCAGCGATCGCACTCTGAAGCCCTTTGGTGAGTGTGCCGCGGGCGCATTACGGGAGTCCCAGTGAGGTGCTAAAAGCATCTCAGGGCTGCGATTGCTCTGCCTGATTGACAGGCAGAGGCGGTCGCCGGGCGGGGGGGGCATTAGAATTCCGGTGGTGGGGCGTGGTCCGGACCATTGTGGGAGAAGGCCGCGCTGGCTGCGTGAAGTTACGCACAGCCGCTGCGACCCGGGACCCAGGTAGGCTGAGCAGGTAGAGAGCTACTCGGCGGGGCAAAAGCATCGCCGCCGTGCAATGCTTTCGCACCCATGTGGGGAGGGGGGGGGGGGGATGGGGAGGGCCAGACATGTGGGGCGGACTAGCCCTGTGCTGGACGTCCCCCCTCATGTCTGAGTAACTGATCGTAGATGTGCTAAATTTTGCACATCTACGATCTGATCTGAATCACCCTCTTTGAAAGGTATGAAAGATATATCAACAGGAAGACAGGATCCCTCCCACGATTTGTTTGTTATGTTTTAGCAGCTTCTGAATATGCAATTGTTTGAATTATCAAGAAAAGCTGTTATTACATTTACATAGGTAAGAACTAAAATAAAAAAAATAAAAAACCTTGGGGGTCATTCCGAGTTGTTCGCTCGTTGCCGATTTTCGCTATGCTGCGATTTGTTGCAAACTGCGCATGCGCAAGGCACACAGGGCGCATGCGCTTAGTTATTTAACTAAAAACTTAGCAGATTTGCTGTGGATTCTGCAGCGCTTTTCAGTCGCACTGCTGTTCGGTAAATGATTGACAGGAAAGGGGCGTTTCTGGGTGGTAACTCAGCGTTTTCCCGGCGTTTGCAAAGAAACGCAGGCGTGTTAGGGAAAAACGCAGGAGTGTCTGGAGAAACGGGGGAGTGGCTGGCCGAACGCAGGGTGTGTTTGTGACGTCAAACCAGGAACTAAACTGACTGAGCTGATCGCAATCTGTGAGTAGGTCCGGAGCTACTCAGAAACTGCAAAGAATTATTTAGTAGCAGTTCTGCTGATCTTTCGTTCGCACTTCTGCTAAGCTAAGATACACTCCCAGAGGGCCGCGGCCTAGCGTGTGCAATGCTGCTAAAAGCAGCTAGCGAGCGAAGAACTCGGAATGAGGGCCCTTATGTAAATTAGGGCCATAAAGTTTAACAGAAGGTATGAGAAAACTACGACCTCTGCATAACCCCTGTCACTGTACTGCTGATATGAGGTGCATGAGTAGACCACTCACCTCCTTGTTCATGTTACCTTATAGGTGGGGACAATAATACCCCTTTTAGATCGCCAGCTTTTAACATGGGTTATTTCACATGAGCGCGCATAACCCGTGTTCCTGTACGGTCTGAAAGGGCCCAGTTGGAACAATCCCGGTATTCCAACTCGGGTAGTAAGCAGGGTTGAACACGTGTTCAACCTGGCTCACTGTGCTGTGTGAACGAGAAACCGTGTCGATGCGACCCGTTTCCCGTTCACTCTGTGTGGACGGGCGGCGCTTGGAGATCATGTGATCTTTAAGCGCCACCCCCACCGCATCACTGATGTCACCAACCCGGCAATATTCCAGGAAGGGGGATAGTGGCGGCGAGGGGCCTGAGGCGGGTCGCACATGGGAAGCCCCTGTGTCAGGCTCCCAGGTGCGACCCGCCTTAGGCAGTGTGAAAGGGGTATTAGTGACTAAGGGGTCATCGCTCATGCTGGCTTTACAGCAGAATTGTTTCCTTGTGTGGACCCATGTGATGTACGTGGTGGTTGTTCAGAGCGGGTGTAGTAGGGTATGCGGACGGCCAGGCTCCCGGCGACCAGCATACCGGCGGCGGAATCCCGACCGCCGGCATACCGACAGCTGGGTGAGTGCAAATGAGCCCCTTCCGGCCTCGCTGCGGGCACTGTGGCGCGCTACATGCTATCTATTCTCCGTCCAGGGGGGTCGTGGGCCCCCAAGAGGGAGAAAAGATGACGGTATGCCGGCGGTTGGGATTCCGGCGCCGGTATGCTGGTCGTTGGGAGCCCGCCCGCCGGCAAACAGAAGACCACCCGTTCAGAGCAAATACAGCAAGTTGTGCACCAGACCATCTCTTCACCTGCACAGTACAAATATATACAACTCCTTGCCAGTGCCCATGGCCAGATTATGGGCCACATGGGTTTGGGGCTGAAAATTATCAATGTCCTATTGTAAGAAGTGGAGTATGTGCACCAACATTATCAACCCCAATGTCTCCTAAAATATGTAATAGTAGAAATAATCTATAATTGTTTAGGAACATAGACAACATTTTAATGCTTATGATTATGGCCAACAGTGCAGCTGGTCATTATTATGCTGTATCTATTTTCTTGTGGAGGACTTGGGCTGTGGTCCCATCTGTTCTAATGTTAATCTGGCACTGCTAGTGCCTGTCATTCCAAACATATCCCCCTTTTATCAGGCTGGATGTGGTCTAGACAGTTACAGGCATTAGACATGCACTCTGCTCATATGCAGTTACAACACTCTACAAGTGTTACTCTGAGCTGCTTCTCCCTCTCGGGATCCGGTCTTAAGATCGACAGTATCTAGGTCGACAATGTTTGGGTCGACCACTCTTGGTCGACAGTCACTAAGTCGACATGTTTTCAAGGTCGACGTGGTTTCTAGGTCGACGTGTTCTAGGTCAACAGGTCAAAAGGTCGACATGAGTTTTTCACATTTTATTTCTTTTTTTGAACTTTTTCATACTTAACGATCCACGTGGACTACGATTGGAACGGTAATCTGCCTGAAGCCTGGCGAGCGAAGGGAGCCATGCGAGGGGACACGGTGTACTAATTGGGCTTCCCGGTCACTGTACGGAAAAAGCGACACCAAAAAAACATGAAAAACTCATGTCGACCTTTTGACCTAGAACATGTCGACCTAGAAACCCTGTCGACCTTCAAACACTGTCGACCACTAGTGACTGTCGACCTAGACACTGTTGATGCAATGATCCACACCCCTCACTCTCACCCTGCAGCTCTCCTTGCAGAGCTTCATAATAGCCTACTACTATTATTATTTTTTTATAAACATATCAGCTTCTCTACCATATCCCAGCTCTTCATGTCTGTATCATATCTCTGCATCTCTTTATCACAGCCCTGCATCTCTATATATGATATGCGGTTAGCATACCGACAGTCGGGATCCCGGCGGTCACAATACAGACGCCATGATCCCGATAGGGGCACTATGCCGCCGCCAGTATACTGGCGAGGTAGGTGATTCCCCCTCTATGGGTGTCCACGACGAGCCTGCAAGGGGCTTAGTTGTTCTTGCACCCCTGCCGGCATTCCACCGCTCAGCATCCTGAGTGGCGGTAAATCATACCGAACCCCTTTATATTACAGCTCCTCATCTCTTTACTTACCACCGCTCTCCAATTCTTTATCACAGCTTTGTATCATTGCTTTGCTTTTTTAATGCACATAATGAACTATGGGGCAGATGTACTAAGCCTTGGAGACAGATAAAGTGGAGAGAGATAAAGTACCAACCAACAAGTTCCTGTCATTTTACAAACACAGCCTGTAATGTGGCAGTTAGGAGCTGATTGGCCGGTACTTTCACTCTCTCCACTTTATCACTCTCCAAGGTTTAGTACATATCCCCTATGTTGTCTTCCTGGGCAAGAAAATTGCAGTTAATCCGCTGTCCCCCTTTAGTTGTTTAACTGTAAATCGTCACTATGCTGCTAATGATTGGTCTCCTGTAGGACCTTTTTTGCACTGTGGTTGTTAGAAGGAAGGGATGATCAGGACTGTGAGGATGGCTTCAGAGCCGGATTTAGATCTCATGGGGCCCTAGGCAAGATACTGGTTAGGAGCCCCCTCCTTCAATAATCCATAGCGCTATATTTTCATTTCTGGTTGCGAGCGCATCACAAAAGTATCTTGGTGCATGTGTAATGCGATCGCGAAAACGTCCAGACTACCAATGATCGCTTAGTTGCATGAACATCTGCGTTGCGTACATATCTGAATCAGGCCCTGGGTATTTTGGAAATAGATTTGAAACCTGTGTCACATTTAAAGTAGACCAACTGCCCACATACAGTTGATGAAACCATTTTGTGTCTCCAAACATTTCTTATCTTATCAAAGATTGTCACTGTGAAGATACTGGGTTCCAAATCACTCAGGCACGGTGATAGATGAAAACCCAACAGTGGTTAATTGAACAGAATGGGTTAAAAACAGCTCAGCATACCTCTGTAATCCAATTCCACACGACAATTCCTACCACAAACTCCTGACAGAACATAACTTCTTAGTCTTGGAACAGAGAATCTCTCCTTCAGCTCTCTGGGTAGCTCTACTTATACCACCATACGCTTCATATTGCAGGTGTGTGTGTGATTTCTTTGGATTTTACAGCATTGGAATACAATGCATATTGTAATCCAGGTGATTACATCAGTCAGTGAGCCACCATGTCTGTTCAGCTCACTGTTGGACAATAGGGAGTAAACAAAAAGGGACAATGGTAATTTATATGACTCACCCTTTGAGTGTCCACCATGCTGTTTGTAAACAATAGGAAACTAGGTCTAACATGAATACATTATCTAAAGGGTAACAGATGTCATAACACAATTCCATATATTAACAATATTAAGGTTGATTTAAACACAATATTGGGTGAGCAGTAATGGACATTGTTTGGAGAATGAACAAACAGATGAATTTAATGTATACGGATATGGGTATAAAAAGTACCAGGGGCGTAGCTAGAACTTTGTGAAGAGGCCCTGTCCCAATACTTCTGTCAGGATTCTGATTTTGTCTTTTCCTGGAGGGGGCACTAGTGGGTCAGTGTTGGAATGACATTTGAAGCGTGGAGACTGAATAAAGTCCTGCGCATAAGCGCTGATGTTTAATAAACACAAAGGTCACAGAACAATTATATAATAATAAATGGTACGTAGCATTGGTAGTAGCAGAACTGAAATGATAAACGGTAACTGAATCCAAGGTGTTAATAAAAAGTCTCTGGCAACACAAATATATATTGGTGACAAGTTGATGGCAGAATGCAGAAGGTTTAAAGCAAATAAAGTCACTGGTAACACAAACGTGAAATAACTTGATAAATGCAAATGGTTTGGAAAACAGAACTCCGGTAATACTTGTAAAGGCACACAGTCTCTGTAACATAAAAGTTCTTTAGCCAAGCAAGGCCCAGGCAGGAGACAGTCCTAATAGGCCCTACACACTTGGCGATATTCTGAAAGATATGAACGATCTCGTTCATAAATGAACGAGAACTCGTTCATATCTTTCAGTGTGGAGACTTAAGCGATGAACGATGCGCGTCCCCGCGCTCGTTCATCGCTGGTCTCCCGTCGGCTGTGCATGCAGGCCAATATGGACGATCTCGTCCATATTTGCCTGCACTTCAATGCAGCCGGGTGACGTGGGGAGTGAAGAAACTTCACTCCCCCCGTCACTGCCCCCCCGCCGCCGGGTTGCTCGTCGGCCGTATCGGCCGTCGGGCACCTCGGCGGCACATCGCCAAGTGAGTAGGGCCCTTAACTCAGCATGCTTGTTAAGTGCTGGATGCAATGCACAGAATGGAATACTGGTAATAAGGTGCACAAGTTAGGCAATGAATAACACCTGAGGAGAGTCTCTTACTGCTGATGAACTGTGGCAGGCTGTGGCTGGAGTTTGTAGTTCCACAGGAACACTGGAACAGGGAAACAACTTGGAAATGCCAGAAATAGGAGATCGCTGGAAACAGGGGATTGCAGACTGGAACTGGAATGGAACTGCTGGAACCTGTAGTTCCACAGGTCCAATACACTGGGGAATCTCTGCAGACAAAGGACTGAAGACCGAAGACGCCTGTTCAAAGGATGTGACGCGTTGTCCAAGGCGATGAGACTGAGCCAGGAACTGGAGTTTATACCCCTTGGTCTGTGATGATTGGATGTTGCATCTCTGTGAGAACACACCCCGCTGGATTGGGTGTTCAGATCAGCTGTGAGTTAGCTGAAGCACTGTGTACTCCAGGCTGCAGTAGACTGAAAACTGGAACTGAACTGAACTGCTGGAACCTGTAGTTCCACAGTAAGTAATGCGATGGAGAATGCAGATTCCTGACAGTACCCCCCCTTTTATGGGTGGGCACCGAACACCGACGCTGGAACTTGGAAGGCTGAATGTCAATTGAAGTCTCAGAAGACACTGTAGGACACTTGAAAGTAGAGGACTGGAATAAGCATTCATAAGCAGGAGTAGAATCAACTTTGAAATATTCTAGGATGGAGAGAGGACGTCCTCTCCAAAACTGACTGACAGGAGTTCATTACTTGACACAATGGAGAGAACCACACCGGGTTCGGAGGAACTGGATTTGGTAGGAACCGACGGCAACTTTGGACAGACGGATGGAACCGAGATTTGTCCAGGACTACTTGAATTGACTTGAACAGAAGGAGGCTGATCTGGACAGACGGATGGGACCGGATTGGGTCCGGAAGAGCTTGTTGGGTCCGGAAGAGCTTGAACCGGCTGGAACCGGAGGAGTCTTACTGGAATCGGCTGGAACCGAAGGAGGCTGATCCGGACAGACGGATGGGACCGGATTGGGTCCGGAAGAGCTTGAACCGGCTGGAACCGGAGGAGTCTTACTGGAATCGGCTGGAACCGAAGGAGGCTGATCCGGACAGACGGATGGGACCGGATTGGGTCCGGAAGAGCTTGAACCGGCTGGAACGGAGGAGTCTTACTGGAATCGGCTGGAACCGAAGGAGGCTTACTGGAATCGGCTGAAACCAAAGGAGGCTGATCTGGACCAACGGATGGAACCAGATTAGGTCCGGAAGAGCTTGAACCGGCTGGAACCGGAGGAGGCTGAACTGGACAGACAGATAGAACCGGACTCGGTCCAGAAAAGCTTGAACCAGCTGGAACCGGAGGAGTCCTCGTACTGACGGATAGGACCGGATTTGATCCGAGGATGCTGGAATCGGCTGGGACCGAAGGAGGCTTACTGGAATTGGCTGGAACCGAAGGAGGCTGATCCGGACAGACGGTTGGGACCGGATTGGGTCCGGAAGAGCTTGAACCGGTAAAGTCTTACTGGAATCGGCTGGAACCGAAGGAGTCTTTACTGGAATCGGCTGGAACCGAAGGAGGTTTACTGGAATCGGCTGGAACCGAAGGAGGCTGATCCGGACTGACTGATGGGACCGGATTGGGTCCGGAAGAGCTTGAACCTGCTGGAACCGGAGGAGTCTTACTGGAATCGGCTGGAACCGAAGGAGGTAGCTCATCATTGGAGACAGAGCTACTTGGGCTGGCTGAAACCAGTGGAGTCTTTGGACCGACGGCTGGAACCGGGTTAGGTCCATTGATACTTGACTCTTGATCATTGAGTCGTGACACTGAACTTTGGAGTGACCCTGACCCCACACTCTAACCACCGTCCGGGTCCATGGGCCTTGGACAAACTGTCAGGATTCTGATTTTGTCTGTTCCCGGAGGGGGCACTAGTGGGTCATTGTTGGAATGACATATGAAGCGTGGAGACTGAATAAAGTCCTGCGCATAAGCGCTGATGTTTAATGAACACAAAGGTCACAGAACAATGATATAATAATAAATGGTACGTAGCATTGGTAGTAGCAGAACTGAAATGATAAACGGTAACTGAATCCAAGGTTGTAATAAAAAGTCTCTGGCAACACAAATATATATTGGTGACAAGTTGATGGCAGAATGCAGAAGGTTTAAAGCAAATAAAGTCACTGGTAACACAAACGTGAAATAACTTGATAAATGCAAATGGTTTGGAAAACAGAACTCCGGTAATACTTGTAAAAGCACACAGTCTCTGTAACATAAAAGTTCTTTAGCCAAGCAAGGCCCAGGCAGGAGACAGTCCTAATTCAGCATGCTTGTTAAGTGCTGGGTGCAATGCACAGAATGGAATGGTGGTAATAAGGTGCACAAGTTAGGCAATGAATAACACCTGAGGAGAGTCTCTTACTGATGATGAACTGTGGCAGGCTGTGGCTGGAGTTTGTAGTTCCACAGGAACACTGGAACAGGGAAACAACTTGGAAATGCCAGAAATAGGAGATCGCTGGAAACAGGGGATTGCAGACTGGAACTGGAATGGAACTGCTGGAACCTGTAGTTCCACAGGTCCAATACACTGGGGAATCTCTGCAGATAGAGGACTGAAGACAGGAGACGCCTGTTCAAAGGATGTGACGCGTTGTCCAAGGCGATGAGACTGAGCCAGGAACTGGAGTTTATACCCCTTGGTCTGTGATGATTGGATGTTGCATCTCTGTGAGAACACACCCCGCTGGATTGGGTGTTCAGATCAGCTGTGAGTTAGCTGAAGCACTGTGTACTCCAGGCTGCAATAGACTGAATACCAAAAAGAAGAAAGAATTGGTCTCAAGTGGCGCACAAAAACAATTAAACAATTGCCTAAAATATAACTTTTATTCCAGTTTATCTAAAAAGACCTGTAACTGTGAAATATTAAAACCAACATGTAATGACAAGACAAAATGTGATAATTAAAAACACACGCTGCACTCTGAGTGTCATGCACTGCTATTTTATTTACTTATTGGGTACAATGACCTCTATGTATTTTATGTGTATTTTCTGATATTGTGTGAATAAAAATTTTATCAATATCCGTATTGCAATCTGTCTCTGTTTTGTATCAATTACCAAACTCTCCAGTATATTGTGAGATATAATGTCACGTCTGAAATTTTCAATGTGTCTGTGTCAATACCCTTGCTCTAGAATTTTACTGGCTGCTGGCTAGTGAACCCCTATCTCATTTATCCACAGATTTTACTCTGCAAGGTGCATATGTATAATTCAAGTTTCCAGCAGTTTATTGTTTATTTCTTACTCCTTAATATCACCTTATGTGATCAGTTAAGATTCCATATTATCAACTGGTGCTCTCAAACTATGTAGTCAGCACTGTCAGTATAGAGAAGAGATGCTGTGTCTCACTGTTGGTACATTCCACCTTTTGTTACAGTAATCATAGCTTATAATCTCAACTCAGATGGTATCCACTTAGTGGGAGTATATTATTCTCTGAAATACTGATTGTATCACTATATACTGCACCCTTTTATTGCAGAGGAATAATACTTTATTATGAGAAATTCATTCAAGGGGATCCACTGCTCTATGTATGCAGCTTTAACAAGGAGTGAGTGAGTTGACACATAAATTTGTTTTCAAAATAATCCACTCATTTATTTCTCTCTGGAGATTTGGTTATTTTAGTAACAGATTTGTTGCAATTTTTCTATATAGAATCTGCGGGTTAATGGATACACTTGATGGTTAATGTGTATCAACCTCCTGCCCTTCCACCTCTGATTAATACATAATTGTTTACAATGTATTCAGAGCAGCTGCCTGACACTGAGTTTTGTGTGAGGGCAGTAATGGTTTCCTATTCAGCAACAAACAGTTCCAGATTTCTACTCCTATATAATAGTGTCTTATGGTATTATATTTAGTCCACTATAAACTGCTGCTAGTGGCTGGATGCTTGATATACTTGTAAGAGGGCAGTTGTTTGATTGCCATATATTCATTATATTGCCGCTTACAATGTATTCCACACACATGCATAGAAATAATTACTAGATACAATCTGCATCTTTCAGCCAATTAACTGGAGACAGCCGTGGTTTCATACCCTATCATATTGTATTGGCTTTAGGATTGTATAATACACCACGGGCACCTCTATATATACTGTCTATAAAGGAGTATGTTAGACACTATGTCTCTCTTCTAGTGATAGATTTTCTAAATAGCTGTTTACTTTTGCTGCTGATTATTTAACTCGCCACCCCTCTGTATTAGGAGTGCATTAATAGTCACAATCACACTCAGACATATACACATATATTTAGCATGCAAGCATTATTTCCACTCTAGTGCAGCGTGAACCGCCGACGCGCGTTTCACAGAGTGTTTTTTCAGGCTGCAATAGACTGAAAACTGGAACTGGAACTGAACTGCTGGAACCTGTAGTTCCACAGTAAGTAATGCGATGGAGAATGCAGATTCCTGTCAACTTCTAGAGATAACCTTTCTGAAAAGTTGTGAATTGTATGCACCATAATAGTGCTCTAGTATATTCTCTGAATCATAGTAGTGCCTTAGATTATTTTATGAATCATAGTAGTGCCCTAGTTCACATTATGCCCCATTGTATGGCTGCCAGTACACATTACTATTACAAAGTACTCCCAGTTCACATTATGACATACAGTGCCCCCAGTTCATATTATGTCACACTATAGTGACTTCACTTGATAATGTGCAACATTACAGTGTCCCAGTTCATATTATATAACATTATAATGCCCTAGTTCATTTTATACCACATTACAATGATCAGGACCATGGGCATAACTAGATATTTTGTAGGCCCCAAGGCAAAGGTTTGTAAGGGCCCTTATGTATCTACTAATGGTGAAAAATGTATATAAAACATGTAACTTTCACTGGAAAGGTGGGCCCCTCTCAGCTCTGGAGCCCCATAGCAGCTGCACTCCCTGCACCTATGGTAGCTACGCCCTTGAGTACATATTTGACATGGGAAATGAGGCATAGCTATATTAATTGTCACAGACCTCATTTCCTCACAGTCACTAGTGGTTATAAGTCGATAGGCTGCATTCTCAGGGTTATTGGTTCAGGACCTTGTATTTCTGGGACTGAACAGTATCTCGGAGTATATATAACTGTGTACAGGAGACGGCAATTCTACCTTACACAGCAGCTGGAAACTGTATGCTCTGGGCCTGCACCTGAATCTACACACAGATATTTAGATCTGGAAATCCAGGACGCATGTCACCCCTACCCTAATCCTGACCCTAACTCATCCCTAACCCCAAACCTCACCCTAACCATAACCCCAATACCCTAACTCCAAACTCAATCTGCTAAAGCCTACGCAATACTATGGTATCCGGACTCCAGGTCAACAATAAAAAGGTCAACACACCTTAGGTCGCTGCCAATTGGTCGACACACCTTAGGTCGACATGGACAAAAGGTCGACATGGACAAAAGGTCGACAGGAACAAGGTTGACATGGAAAAAGGTCGACATGCGTTTTTCACAATTTTTTTCTTTTTTGGAACCTTTTCCTACTTAACGAGCCACGTGGACTACGATTGGAACGGTAATCTGTGCCGAGCGGAGCAAAGGCACCATGCCCGAAGCATGGCGAGCGAACGCGGTGCACTAATTGGGGTTCCCGGTCACTCTACGAAGAGAAAGACACCAAAAAAACATAAAAAACTCATGTCGACATTTTTCCATGTCGACCTTGTTCCTGTCGACCTTTTGTCCATGTCGACCTTTTGTCCATGTCAACATAAGGTGTGTTGACCAATTGACGTCGACCTTTTTGTTGTCGACCTGAAGTCCCAGACCCAATACTAATACCATATCCCTAATCAAAACCTCTAAACTAACCCTAATATCCTAACTCAAACGCTACAACAACCCTAATACCCTATACCTAATACCCAAACCTCTAAATTAACCCTAATACCCTAACCCTAAGTTTTTTCCTCTTAGTACTATAAAGGTGAAAGACCCTCTCCCAATTGCTCCTTAAGGTGGGTACACACTAGTAGATATATCTCCAGATCAATTGATGTGCAGATATATCTATGGACGGATCGGGCAGTGTGTTGAGCATACACACTGCCCGATCCGTCGGGGACTGACGTCATGAACTGGGCGGGCGTGTACACACGCCCGCCCAGTTCAGCTGTCAATCACCGCCGGCCGCCGCAGCATGTGTACGGGCGGTCGGCCGACCGCCCCGTACACACACAGCGACGCGTCAGTATTTCGGTAGATATATTGGCCGTCGGCTGTGCTGCGCGGCCGACGCGATATGTCTGTGAACGACTGAGTTCACAGACGTATCGGCCGTACACACTGGCCGACGGTCCCACGATATATCGGCCGTTCAAGAGCTCGGCCGATATATCAACCAGTGTGTACGGGCCTTTACATACAACACACAATTCTGATCTGAAAGAGTGCTGGGGATCAGAAGGTCTCTGCGAGGTGGCATCTGCAGTGAGGTTGTGGTGTGGAACCAATGAGCTGGTGGTATGGTGGGATAGGGTACATGCACAGTAATGTGTGTATCTGTGCCCTGCTTAGTGCCTATGACATATGATGATGGTGATGAGTTATCACCACAGACTATGGTGAGCTTATCTCTCCTGCGCTGTGTGGCACAGAGCTTTCATTTGCATTTTCACACTGCAAGCACTGGGTGCCTGCCTAATATAACAGTGACATTACTGGAGTGCCAGGGTAATTTCACAAGCTAGACACTGACTGCCCCCACACCTTTCATTTTTCAAATACACTATAGGATTTATTTTTTTATGGTAGGTGGGAAGTGGACAGGACTGCCTTACATTACACATATTTTACAAGTAATGAACGTGCACAGTGCAGACAATAGGACTCTGGGGGTATGGGCGAGTCCGCGTGATGTCATGACGTCACATTGTAGTTGCTCAGTACTATTCTAGGAACATTTTGGACAGGCAGGATTTCTTTGTGGGGCCTGTCCAAGGGCCCCTTGGAACCAAGAAGGGCCCTAGGCGGGTGCCTAGGTTGCCTTGTGGGAAATCCGAGCCTGGATGGCACAGTACGCTTAGTGGCAGTAGGTGTAGGCAGTGTCACCTGGCCCTGTAATATGTTCTGAAATGTAGCCGATGAAGCAGCCAGACTCTGTATAGAGTTAGAGAATAAGTCCAACAAGGAAGGACCGACAGGTGGGGCTGATAAACATGTTGTAATGGCTGTGGGAGACCCATAGGGGTAGCCACATATGGGGTTACGATACGGTCAGCAATTTTAGCCAGCATATTAGAGAAAGAGGCCCATGGAGGTTCTTGTGCTGGAGCTGATGGGCCAGGACGCACAACACAAGCAGAGCACTGACCATCCTGTAATAAATCCTGAGGTAAAACCTCTGTGTTACAGGTCCTACATAACACAAGAGTAGGCGCTCCAGTCTGTTTAGCTGCCTTGCCTTTGTTAAACATAACTGCAAGGAATTTACACACACAGTATGGTAATGTGCAGTGTGTAACTGCATACCTCCCAACTTTGGAGGAAGCTGAAAAGGAACTTCTTTGCGCGGCGAAGCTGCGCCCGTCCGAAAAGGGGACATGGCCTCAACAAGAGGCGTGGCTTCACGGGAATGCCGCAACGGTCTGCCCCCGTTTTCTGTCACTGAGGGGCATGGCCAGCGCTGTGAGCTGCTGGCATGCCCCCTCTCCCTCTGTGTCCTGTGAATAGACCTGTGCGCATGCTAAGCAGAGCAGTGACTACAGGAGCCTCCCAACTGCCCCCCCCCCCCCCCCCCCCCCCCCACCACCACCACCACCGCGGGACACTGCAGCCCGAGGGTGGGACAGCGGGACAGTCCCAAAAAAACGGGACAGTCCTGCGAAAATCGGGACAGTTGGGAGGTATGTAACTGAGAATAGTATGTGACAATGAGCCTGCACAACTACAATAAATTGCTATGTGTGGCAGAGTAAACCCTATACACACCAGTATTCAAGGGTTACTGTAATATGAAAGGTACAGGGAAAGCAATATAATGTATAGAGAAAATAGTACAGACAGCATCACTAGCATAACAATTACTCAGCTATTATAAGGGAACTGGTAAGATGCAGCACTATGTATAACCTGATTCCAAGGAGAGGTATGCAGGCAGGGCCAGCTCAGGGTCTTTTTGCGCCCCGGGCGGCCATAGGGGGCGTGGCTTCATACAGGGGGTGTGGACAGTTACGCCCCCTGTACAGTAGTAGCGCCGCTGAGCTGATGTGCGGTGCGCGATGACGTCATCGCGCACCGCACAGCAAAGGTCCTCTCCACGCGTCTAGTTCCCTTCGTGACGTCAACGCGCACCGCACATCATTACAGAAAAGGTCCTCTCCACGAAGGCTTCACAGCGGGCAGCCCATGAAGGGAAACTAGACGCGTAGTGTCTAGTTTCCCTTCACAGCGGGACTGCGGCCGTGGTGCGGTGCCCTCCGGATGGCGGCGCCCCGGGCAAAAGTCCTGCTTGCCCGTGGCAAGATCCGCTACTGTATGCAGGGAGACCAAACCCAGCGTTCCCGGAGACCTGCAGAGCTCTCTGTGAGGAAGGAGAGTGAGGGAGAAGCAGGCCATGGTGGGAAGACCTCAGCAGAATGGTGCCCTGGGCTAGGGGAGGGGCCAGTTTGGGAAGTGCTGACCTCACCTTGCTGACATCCACCTCCGGTTCCCTGGCCTGTTAATTATCCTCAGCGCCACTAGTTGGTCTAGTGGAGCCCAAGGTCACTCAATGGTCTGGGAACACATCAGCACCACCGGTCCGTCTTCCAGAACCGGCGGTATAGGACTGCAGCGCTCACGAGGTCCCGCAAGCGGGAACCCGCCTTACCTTGTCCACCATGATTCCGGGTGCAGTCTGGGGTGGCCCTGTGTGCCTTTGCTAGCGGAAATTGCCAGGGTCCTGCCGAAATCACCTAGCCGTGGCTGATGTCATGACGCCAGTGGGGGTGATGGAGCAGCAGTGCTGGCTTCCAAGGGACTGCCTAGCGCTACTGGCTCAGTAAAAGTAAAAAATTTAAAAACATTAAAATTTTAAAAACAGTGGAGCTGCATCATGCAGCTCCACTGTTCACTGGTGACTAGCTCCTGCTGGCACAAACAAAAACTGAAGAGCCTGAGCTGTGGGCTGGGTATGAGGGGAGAGGGACCCAGTGCATCCTGGGAGGCTCAAAAGCTTTGCTGTTCGGTGCCTGATCATCAAGAATACCCTAAGGTTAACCCTATGGAGACAGGTATGGGTCGCTGGGTCGACACAACTTAGGTCGACAGTCATTAGGTCGACATGCATTAGGTCAACAGGGTCACTAGGTCGACGTAGTCATTAGGTCGACAGGTCAAAAGGTCGACATGAGTTTGTGTACTTTTTTTGGTGTCGTTTTCTTCGTAAAGTGACGGGGAACCCCAGTTAGTGCACCGTGTCCCCTCTCATGTCTCGCCATGCTTCGGGCAAGGTTCCCAATTGTAGTCCAAGTGGATCGTAAAGTATGAAAAAGTTCATTTTTTTAAAAAAAAGTCAACCTTTTGAACTGTTGACCTAGTACATGTCGACTTAGAGACCATGTCGACCTAATGACCCTGTCGACATAATGCATGTCAACCAATAGTGGTCGACCTAATGACTGTCGACCTAAGTGGTGTAGACCTAATGACAGTATTCCGTGGAGACCATGGACCCTGAAGAAGAAAATTTACTAATTTTAGGAGCTTTTATTTATCAGAGATTAGAATGTATGTATATATACCAGAATTTATCAGCTGAAAAGCAAGTTAGCTCCAACTTTACCTGTAAAAGTTAATGCAATTACTAGTAGAAGGTCCATCTGCAGTAAATGTACAGTGTGTACAATAAAGTGAAACATTTGGCTTTCTATGTAATTCATAGCAACGGTAGATATTTTAGGGTTAAATGTTCTATTTCCTACCAATCTTTTTAAGTATGGTGCAGTTATATACAGTACATTATGTTAATCGTATAAACAGGACCTTTAAAGAACATATGTAAGAACACAACGCCCTATAAAACTCAAAACTACCTCTCATCAAACTTACTGCATTTGTACATGATGCAAATGCCACATATTGCACATTATGGGGGTAATTCCAAGTTGATCGCAGCAGGAATTTTTTTTAGCAATTGGGCAAAACCATGTGCACTGCAGGGGAAGCAGATATAATATGTGCAGAAAGAGTTAGATTTGGGTGGGTTATTTTGTTTCTGTGCAGGGTAAATACTGGCTGCTTTATTTTTACACTGCAATTTAGATTGCAGATTGAACACACCACACCCAAATCTAACTCTCTCTGTACATGTTATATCTGCCTCCCCTGCAGTGCACATGGTTTTGCCCAACTGCTAAAAAAATTCCTGCTGCGATCAACTTGGAATTACCCCCTATGTTGTGATCAGTAGTCAGTTTAGTTGTGGAGTTCTCGAGTATCGATGTCATAAAAGAAAAAAATGGCAAGAACAAACCAATGTGTAGTACATACACTCAAAACTTATTATCGTTCGTACAATGTCACTAAGTGGTTAGCATAAATTAAATGCGTACCCCGCTTGCACTAAAGATTAAAATAAAAGATCCCTCAAAGTTTCTTTGTGGGGTCCACTTTTTTATATTTATATAACACCGAAGTGATACACCAGAGTCGCAATCAGACTAGGAAAGGCCTTGTAACAGTTTCCTGGAGAAGGCAGATGATGCGTACCCCAACACTCACACTCTGTGTGCTGGTAATAAACATGTAAAGGTATCTTTCTCTCTTAACAATACAAGCAATCCAGGGATCGCGTACCACAACTCACAATTTGAGGGGCTGTGTAACTCCTATAAAGGTATCTTTGGATCTTTCCGTGGAGATCTCGTTTGGAAGTCTCTGATGTGGTCTCCAAATGTCGATCACATAGGAAGATAAGAAAACAGCTAATGTGTAGTAGGTCCCACTATTTTTCGATGTGATGTACAGGGTATCTCTAATGAGTATTAAGTAAACATAGAGCGTACCCCACTCACACGTATATGGAGAATTATAAACACATAATGGTTTCTTTCTGATCAAACATACACCAGATTCAAACGAGGTTTCAGGGATAGACAGTCGATGCGTACCCCAACACTCACACTCGGGAGGCAGATTAAAAGCTCATAAAGGTATCTTTTCTTCTCTAAAAATCAATAGATGGTTATTCAATATGGCGTACCCCAACTCACCGTTTAGTGTGGTGGAAGACTCCTATCAAGGTATCTTTAGACTCCCAGTGGAGGGTGAGGCTTGTGTGTTAGATCAGGTATAGTTCCATTAACCCCAAAAAGAAGAAAAATAGCAACGCTCATACCAGAGTTGGTAAAAAAGGGGGTTACAGATTTTATTTAACAATACATGTGGAAAACTAAATGCAGGAACAACCCTGCTTGGCAATGGTAAAAAAAATGTGATAAAACTTAAATAAAAACGGCAAAGAGAGATGGTCAGCTCTTGCATGGAAAAAAAATGGACAATTTAAAAAGTCAAAAGTATCAGAAAATCCGGATGAAATGGCTACTCACACTCCTGTTTGTCGACGCGTTTCAGCCCACATCTGGGCCTTTATCAAGACATATTGGAGTGTGTTTGTAGCTTGATATTTAAAGGACAAAGCGCCAATGGGAAATGAGCAGGAAGTGATGTCCTAATTAGATAAATTTAAATCTCTACTCTCCTTGCCGTTTTTATGTTCAATAATTATAATTCATTCTGACTAGAGAAATACTAAATACAATTTGAAACCAACGGACTATATAAGAAGTATAACCATAACAGATTATTAATCGCGTGTTGTGGCTTCCGGCGGAAGTGATGTTGCGGCACCGGGCTTTATGGGAAATGTAGTTTTCTTCCCACACATCGAGTCTTTTGTCATTCATAACCCGCCGAACAGGAAGTAGAATGCAGGGCTTGTGTGAAATGTAGTTTCTTCCACTAAGCATCTCTGAACGTCACCGGAAGTTGTATTCCTTGTCCATTTGCCGTAATGTGTATGGGAAATGGAGTTCTTTAGTGGGCTTATATTATGACATATAGCCCATTCTTTAAACATGATGTTCCATGGCATAAAAGGTTCAAACTCAAAAACCTAGGATGACGTTTGATATGTCAGATGAATAAAAGACTCTAGAAAACAAAATCAGTGTCAGAATATCGATGTATATACAGGTTGAGTATCCCTTATCCAAAATACCTCTGGTCCCAAGCATTTTGGATATCGGATTTTTCCGTATTTTGGAATAATCGCATACCATAATGAGATATCATGGTGATGGGACCTAAGTCTAAGCACAGAATGCATTTATGTTACATATACACCTTATACACATTTCTATTCTATTCCGGTTGGGCAATTTAAAAGATTAAAAAGAAATTGCAGTGAGGATGCTGTTTTTCAACAACAGGCAGCGACATTGTCACAGAAGTTTGAGGCCTGCGGCTATAAGTGTGAAAATATTAATAAAGTCCTGGAGGAGGTTAATGAAATAGACCGTCAAAATCTTCTCAGTACGAGTAATGTGAAGAAAGTCAAAGACAACAAATATGAATGGGCTTTTGTTACTGAATACACTTCACAACATAGATCCATTGAAAAGATCATGAGGAAGCATTGGAATCTTGTCAAAAATGATCCGGTCATTGGACCTTTGGTACCCAATAGACCGGTACATATTTATCGTAGGGCTCCGAACCTGAAATCTAAATTACTGTCTAGCACCCTACGCACCCGACAAAATATACCTAGAATAACATCTAAAGGTTTTTTCAGGTGCGGAAACTGTATAGGCTGTCGAAGTATAAAAAGTGGGGGATATAGCAAAATTGAGAAAGTATCCATTAATGATAAAACAGTTGAAATAAGAGATTTCATTACCTGTGATACAAGCAATGTTATATATGCGATCAGCTGTAAATGCAATCTGACATATATTGGGCGAACATCTCGACCTTTGAAAACCAGATTGGGAGAGCATGTTCGGAACATCAGAAAGGGTCTTGAAACACACTCCCTGTCAGCCCACTTTAAGTCAAAACATGGATGTCGCATCTCTGAGGTGTCTGGATTTTATGGTCTGAGACATATAAAAGGGAACAAACGTAACAATAATACAGCAACACAGTTAGCAAAAACTGAGATGAGTTTTATTTACAATTACAATACGTTAAATCCCACAGGACTGAATAGCGATTTCGAAATCAAATGGTTTATGTAAATCATTTTTTTCTGTAATGTTTGGTCCATTAGGGTATATACAGATTATTTGGCCTAATAATGGACATTCCATACACTTGTTTAATTTCTGTCTGCACTTACTATAAAAATATGTATCTGCTTTAGTGCAATATATATGTGCACTTTACACTAATACACTAATAACTATATGCATTTTTTATTATTTTTTATTGATGGCACTTTATGTCGAAATTGTTAGTCAGATATGTATTTTTTGGCATTCTGACCATTTAAGGAGTGTCAATAATATGCAGAATAATTAGCCCAATAATGGGCATTCTTCATATTTTATTATACTCTTTTTGCACTTTACCATAAGAATATGTATGTGGTCCATTGCAATAGATATTAGCACTTTATATTAATGCACTAATGATTATATATATTATTTATTATTTTTACGGATGGCACTTTATGTTGGAATGGTCAGTTACTATATATATATATATATATATATATACATAGATATTCTGACACTGATTTTGTTTTCTAAAGTCTTTTATTCATCTGATAGATCAAACGTCATCCTAGGTTTTTGAGTTTGAACCTTTTATGCCATGGAACATCATGTTTAAAGAATGGGCTATATGTCATAATATAAGCCCACTAAAGAACTCCATTTCCCATACACATTACGGCAAATGGACAAGGAATACAACTTCCGGTGACGTTCAGAGATGCTTAGTGGAAGAAACTACATTTCCCACAAGCCCTGCATTCTACTTCCTGTTCGGCGGGTTATGAATGACAAAAGACTCAATGTGTGGGAAGAAAACTACATTTCCCATAAAGCCCGGTGCCGCAACGTCACTTCCGCCGGAAGCCACAACACGCGATTAATAATCTGTTATGGTTATACTTCTTATATAGTCCGTTGGTTTCAAATTGTATTTAGTATTTCTCTAGTCAGAATGAATTATAATTATTGATCATAAAAACGGCTAGGAGAGTAGAGATTTAAATTTATCTAATTATGACATCACTTCCTGCTCATTTCCCATTGGCGCTTTGTCCTTTAAATATCAAGCTACAAACACACTCCAATATGTCTTGATAAAGGCCCAGATGTGGGCTGAAACGCGTCGACAAACAGGAGTGTGAGTAGCCATTTCATCCGGATTTTCTGATACTTTTGACTTTTTAAATTGTCCATTTTTTTCCATGCAAGAGCTGACCATCTCTCTTTGCCGTTTTTATTTAAGTTTTATCACATTTTTTTACCATTGCCAAGCAGGGTTGTTCCTGCATTTAGTTTTCCACATGTATTGGTAAATAAAATCTGTAACCCCCTTTTTTACCAACTCTGGTATGAGCGTTGCTATTTTTCTTCTTTTTGGGGTTAATGGAACTATACCTGATCTAACACACAAGCCTCACCCTCCACTGGGAGTCTAAAGATACCTTGATAGGAGTCTTCCACCACACTAAACTGTGAGTTGGGGTACGCCATATTGAATAACCATCTATTGATTTTTAGAGAAGAAAAGATACCTTTATGAGCTTTTAATCTGCCTCCCGAGTGTGAGTGTTGGGGTACGCATCGACTGTCTATCCCTGAAACCTCGTTTGAATCTGGTGTATGTTTGATCAGAAAGAAACCATTATGTGTTTATAATTCTCCATATACGTGTGAGTGGGGAACGCTCTATGTTTACTTAATACTCATTAGAGATACCCTGTACATCACATCGAAAAATAGTGGGACCTACTACACATTAGCTGTTTTCTTATCTTCCTATGTGATCGACATTTGGAGACCACATCAGAGACTTCCAAACGAGATCTCCACGGAAAGATCCAAAGATACCTTTATAGGAGTTACACAGCCCCTCAAATCGTGAGTTGTGGTACGCGATCCCTGGATTGCTTGTATTGTTGAAAGAGAGAAAGATACCTTTACATGTTTATTACCAGCACACAGAGTGTGAGTGTTGGGGTACGCATCATCTGCCTTCTCCAGGAAACTGTCACAAGGCCTTTCCTAGTCTGATTGCGACTCTGGTGTATCACTTCGGTGTTATATAAATATAAAAAAGTGGACCCCACAAAGAAACTTTGAGGGATCTTTTATTCTAATCTTTAGTGCAAGCGGGGTACGCATTTAATTTATGCTAACCACTTAGTGACATTGTACGAACGATAATAAGTTTTGAGTGTATGTACTACACATTGGTTTGTTCTTCCCATTTTTTTCTTTTATGACATCGATACTCGAGAACTCCACACTTTATTGATCTGAATTGAAGATTCAACCCAGAAGAATAGAACCTACCTTCCGGTCTAAAAGGAACGTTATGGTGATATCTTGTGTTAGCGCTTGTGGTGTATGACAGTGTTTCAAACTTCTGGTTTGTGTTTTTCTATCTAAATGTGGTGACATTTATTCTGAAACCTGTTGCATCTGAGCAGCTTAGCGCCAGCTGAACCACCCCCACAATTTCTTGTTTGTAGTTTAGTTGTGGAGTTACAGGTCATTACAATGGGTTGGTCATTACAATGGGTCGGCAATGGCATGCCGACGACGGGATCCCGGCAGGGGGGTGAGCGAAACAAAGCCCCTTGTGGGCTCGCTACGCTTGCCACAAGTTCTATTCCCACTCTATGGGTGTCGTGGACACCCACGAGTGTGAATAGCCCTCGGCCACCTGCCGGCATTCTGGCGGCCGGGATCCCAGAGTCGGTGTGCTGACCGCCTGGATCCTGACCACTGGGATCGTGACTACATACCATTGCAATTACATAAATGTGAATCCTTTTGGATATTTAATGGGGTATTCAAGTATCAGTGATGTGTGGCTTCAGCAATAATTATGGGACAGCAACATAGTTTCTAGTATATCTCTATGAGGTATGAGGAAAAATATGCAATGTTGATGGTCGCTAGTTGCAGGTGAAATGCCCGGTTCCGGTATGAATGGTCGACCATGTTATTGTCGACAGTCGTTAGGTCGACCACTATTGGTCGACACTGACATGATCGACCTGGGCAAATAGTCGACACATGAAAATGGACGACACATTAAAGGTCGCCACATGAAAAGGTTGACATGAGTTTTTAAACTTTTTTCGGTGTCATTTTCTGCGTAAAGTGACGGGGAACCCCAATTAGTGCACCTCGTTCGCTCACCATGCTTCGGGCAAGGTGCCTCGCTCTGCTACCGCTGCGCTATGCACAGGTTACCGTTCCCAAACGTAGTCCACGTGGATCGTAAAGTATGGAAAATTTCTACAAAAGAAGTTTTTAAAAAACAACAACTCATGTCGACCTTTTCATGTGTCGACAATTTTCATGTGTCGACCATGTGTCCATGTCGACCAATAGTGGTCGACCTAATGACTGTCGACCATAACATGGTTGATCATCCAAACGGATACCGAAATGCCCCCCCACCCCACTCACCCTCACAAACTCACTTGCTGCACACAACAGTCACACCTTGAATACAGGGGGGGGGGGGGTTTGTATGTCGCATTGAAAAAATATTTTTCTCCTTTTGAGAAAAACTAAAGAACAGATTCAGAAAGGGACACAGTTGGACAATTTTTTTTTTTACTAATTGGACATGCGTGGAGCCATAGTTTGCCTGTCCAGCATATTGTAACTGACTCCCAATAAAAATGAACCCTGGTGTAGATGTGGTAGGGAATGTATAAACTGGCGCTATGGGGGAGAAGCGGTATCAGCACACGTTATGTGCGCTATACCCAGGGCCGGTGCTAGGGTGTTCAGCGCCGCCCTGCAAACTATAATTTTGCGCCCTCCCATAACTGAAAAAGGGACAACGCCGCCACAAAAAAGGGGTGTTGTCTCACAAGGAAGGAGCCTTGCCACACAATAGTACTTTCAGTTCAAATAGTGTCCCTTACAAACATTTTGGCACACAGTAGTGACCCTTATACAAGTTACATTACACAGTAGAACCAATAATAACACCCGACGCCCACAGTACCACAGTAGTGCCCCTTATACAAGTTACACTACACAGTAGTATCCCTTATACATAAGGCAGGATAGGCTCCTGGGCAAAGCAATGCACAGGGGCCCCTTCCCTATTGGCTGTGATGTCTGAGGGGGGGGGGGGGAAGTGCGGTTTGAGGCACTGGAAAAATGCAGGATTTACATGGAGGGGGTTTCATGACATGCAAGTGTGTGTGTGTGTGTGTGTGTGTGTGTGTGTATATATATATATATATATATATACATACATACATACATACATACATACATACATACATACATACATATCTATAAACATGAAATAATTGGCACTTTAGGTGTGTCCAGCAACTGCGATGCCTTTCTCCAATATCGTATGCAAAACAGGGTTCCATGGAGGTAGCTTGCATATCCCCCAAACAGCTGAAATAGGAACCAAGCGGCACTCGTTTTTTTTTTTCATTCGAAAATATGCGCCTACATGTTAACTAATTGAATACACGTTGGCCCTCATTCCGAGTTGTTCGCTCGCAAGGCGATTTTAGCAGTATTGCACACGCTAAGCCGCCGCCTACTGGGAGTGAATCTTAGCTTCTTAAAATTGCGAACGATGTATTCGCAATATTGCGATTACACACCTCGTAGCAGTTTCTGAGTAGCTTCAGACTTACTCGGCATCTGCGATCAGTTCAGTGCTTGTCGTTCCTGGTTTGACGTCACAAACACACCCAGCGTTCGCCCAGACACTCCTCCGTTTCTCCAGCCACTCCCGCGTTTTTTCCGGAAACGGTAGCGTTTTTATCCACACGCCCATAAAACGCCGTGTTTCCGCCCAGTAACACCCATTTCCTGTCAATCACACTATGATCGCCGGAGCGAAGAAAAAGCCGTGAGTAAAAATCCTATCTTCATAGCAAATTTACTTGGCGCAGTCGCAGTGCGGACATTGCGCATGCGCACTAAGCGGAAAATCGCTGCGATGCGATGAAATTTACCGAGCGAACAACTCGGAATGAGGGCCGTTATTTCTATTGAAAAAAAACGAGCCTGGTTCCTATGCCTGCTGTTCGGGGGGATTGTGCAAGCTACTTCCATGGAACCCTGTTTTTATATATATATATATATATATATATATATATATATATATATATATAAAAACAGGGTTCCATGGAAGTAGCTTGCACAATCCCTCCGAACAGCAGGCATAGGAACCAGGCTCGTTTTTTGTTTTTTTTCAATAGAAATAACGTGTATTCAATTAGTTAACATGTAGGCGCATATTTTCTAATGAAAAAAAAAAAAACGAGTGCCGCTTGGTTCCTATTTCAGCTGTTTGGGTGATATGCAAGCTACCTCCATGGAACCCTGTTTTGCATACGATATTGGAGAAAGGCATCGCAGTTGCTGGACACACCTAAAGTGCCAACAATTTCATGTTTATAGATATGTATATGTAAATGTGTATGTGTGTGTGTGTGTGTGTGTGTGTGTGTGTGTGTGTGTATATATATATATATATATATATATATATATATATATAATTTCATATAATACATATATATTATATATATTATATCAAAACCTGAGCCGAGAGGAGAATGTGAAAGAGGCATGGGGAGAGGGAATCTTATACCCTTTCACACCGCACAAATAACCTGGTATTGCCGGGTCGGCGTGCAGTGTGAAAGCACCATAGTCGAAATCCCGGGTTGAATACCGGGTCAATGGCAGCGTAAATGGGCTCCCGGGTTGATGTGACCCGGGACCCATTCACTACAACAGGAAGAGGTGGCGCGGAGATGATCTCATCTCCCAGCTCCGGCTCCACCTCCGCTGTCGGCTCCACCTCCGCTGCCGGCTCCGCCCCCCCCCCGCCCGGCATATTGTCAGTTCGGGGAAGCCAGCAGTAACGTCCAATGCCGGATCCCACCCGGGAAGGACTCGTTTCCAATTCCCAGGTGGGATCCGGCATTGGCGGTGTGAAAGGGGTAATAGAGAGAGAGAGAGAGAGGGAGACGGAGGCACAGGGAGAGAGGCACAGGGAGAAAGAGAGAGAGGCATGGTTTGAGAGAGAAAGATAAACATTGGTAGAAAGAGAGAGAGAATGAGGAATATATGGAGAGAGAGGGAGGGCTCCTGGCCATCACACACCTGTAACAGTGGCACCGCTCTTTAAGCTGCCCACCAAACATTTCACAGGTGCAGGCTGCGGCATGCCGGCAGCAAACGTATTGTGCACAGTGACGAGTGGGGGGAAGGGTGGGCAGTACATCAGTACATAGGCAGAGAGCGGGACCCGACCCGCTCTTCAAGCTGCAGGCACCACACACACACAGACACACTACACATAGATACATATATACATACATACACATACACTTTCTCTTACTCACTCTTATTGATGGCTGGCTGGCTTGCAGGCAGGAATCAGGATCTGTAGCCTTGTCCAGTGTAGCTCCGCCCCTCAATGTCATGAAGCCCTGCCCCCTTTTCAACCGGGCACTGCCGCTGTCGCAGGGAAGGGAGGAGGAGGAGGCTACAAGCTGCCGGCGCCGCTGCCTGTCAGTGTGACGGGCACAGCAGCCGGCAGCAGCAGCAGGGAGGCCAGGTGCAGCACGGGGATGCAAAGCAGGGAGAGCGCCTCTCCGGTCCGGCGCCTACCTGCTTTGCATCCCTTTGCTGAGCGGAAAGCGCCGGGCCTGGCTATACCGCTTCTCCCCCATGTATGATGGCTGCGGTGCGAGCACAATGACAGGGGCGCCCCGGTCAATACCGGCGCTACTATCTAAAACAGGGGTGGAGAACCTTTTCTCTGACGTCCTAAGTGGATGCTGGGACTCCGTAAGGACCATGGGGAATAGCGGCTCCGCAGGAGACTGGGCACAACTAAAGAAAGCTTTAGGACTACCTGGTGTGCACTGGCTCCTCCCACTATGACCCTCCTCCGGACCTCAGTTAGAATCTTGTGCCCGGCTGAGCTGGATGCACACTAGGGGCTCTCCTGAGCTCCTAGAAAGAAAGTATATTTTAGTTTTTTTATTTTACAGTGAGATCTGCTGGCAACAGACTCACTGCAGCGAGGGACTAAGGGGAGAAGAAGCGAACCTACCTAACTGGTGGTAGCTTGGGCTTCTTAGGCTACTGGACACCATTAGCTCCAGAGGGATCGACCACAGGACCCGACCTCGATGTTCGGTCCCGGAGCCGCGCCGCCGGCCCCCTTACAGAGCCAGAAGCAAGAAGTGTTCCGGAAAATCGGCGGCAGAAGACTTCTGTCTTCAACAAGGTAGCGCACAGCACTGTGGCTGTGCGCCATTGCTCCTCATGTACACCTCACACTGCGGTCACTGATGGGTGCAGGGCGCTGGGGGGCGCCCTGAGGGCAATATAATACACCTTGGCTGGCAAATCTACACCATATATAGTCAGGAAGGCTATATAGGTGTAAAAATACCCCTGCCAGAATTCCAGAAAAAGCGGGAGAAGTCCGCCGGAAAAGGGGCGGGGCCATCTCCCTCAGCACACTGGCGCCATTTTTTCTTCACAGTGCAGCTGGAAGACAGCTCCCCAGGCTCTCCCCTGTAGTTTTCAGGCTCAAAGGGTTAAAAAGAGAGGGGGGGCACTAAATTTAGGCGCAATATGTGTATACAAGCAGCTATTGGGGGGAAAATCACTCAGTTATAGTGTTAATCCCTGCATTATATAGCGCTCTGGTGTGTGCTGGCATACTCTCTCTCTGTCTCCCCAAAGGACTTTGTGGGGTCCTGTCCTCAGTCAGAGCATTCCCTGTGTGTGTGCGGTGTGTCGGTACGGCTGTGTCGACATGTTGGATGAGGAAGGTTACGTGGAGGCGGAGCAGAGGCCGATAAATGGGATGTCGCCCCCTGTGGGGCCGACACCAGAGTGGATGGATAGGTGGAAGGTATTAACCGACAATGTCAACTCCTTACATAAAAGGCTGGATGACGTAACAGCTGTGGGACAGCCGGCTTCTCAGCCCGCGCCTGCCCAGGCGTCTCAAAGGCCATCAGGGGCTCAAAAAACGCCCGTTACCTCAGATGGCAGACACAGATGTCGACACGGAGTCTGACTCCAGTGTCGACGAGGTTGAGACATATACACAATCCACTAGGAACATCCGTTGCATGATCTCGGCAATGAAAAATGTGTTACACATTTCTGACATGAACCCAAGTACCACATAAAAGGGGTTTTATGTTTGGGGAGAAAAAGCAGCCAGTGTTTTGTTCCCCCATCAGATGAGTGAATGAAGTGTGTAAAGAGCGTGGGTTCCCCCGATAAGAAACTGGTAATTTCTAAAAAGTTACTGTTGGCGTACCCTTTCCCGCCAGAGGATAGGTCACGTTGGGAGATATCCCCTAGGGTGGATAAGGCGCTCACTCGTTTGTCAAAAAAGGTGGCACTGCCGTCTTGGGATACGGCCACTTTGAAGGAGCCTGCTGATAAAAAGCAGGAGGCTATCCTGAAGTCTGTATATACACACTCAGGTACTATACTGAGACCTGCAATTGCCTCAGCATAAATAGTGCTGCTGCAGCGTGGTCTGATACCCTGTCAGATAATATAACCCTAGACAGGGATATTATTTTGCTAACATAGAGCATATTAAAGACGTCGTCTTATATATGAGGGACGCACAGAGGGATATTTGCCGGCTGGCATCCAGAATTAATGCAATGTCCATCCTACCAGGAGGGTATTAGAGACCCGGCAGTGGACAGGTGATGCTGCCTTTAAACGGCACATGGAGATTCAGCCTTATAAGGGTGAGGAATTGTTTGGGGATGGTCTCTGGGACTTCGTATCCACAGCAACAGCTGGGAAGAAAATTTTTTACCTCAGGTTTCCTCACAGCCTAAGAAAGCACCGTATTTTCAGGTACAGTCCTTTCGGCTTCAGAAAAGCAAGCGGGTCAAAGGCGCTTCCTTTCTGCACAGAGACAAGGGAAGAAGGAAAAAGCTGCACCAGACAGCCAGTTCCCAGGATCAAAAATCTTCCCCCACTTCCTCTGAGTCCACCGCATGACGCTGGGGCTCCACAGGTGGAGACAGGTGCGGTGGGGGCGCGTCTCGGGAACTTCAGGGACCAGTGGGCTTGCCCACAGGTGGATCCCTAGGTTCTGCAAGTAGTATCACAGGGATACAAGCTGGAGTTCGAGGCGACTCCCCCTCGCCGTTACCTCACATCAGCCTTGCCTGCTGCCCTCGGAGAAAGGGAGGTAGTACTGGCGGCAATTCACAAGCTGTACTTCCAGCAGGTGAAATCAAGGTACCCCTACTTCAACAAGGCCGGGGTTACTATTCCAAAATGTTTGTGGTACCGAAACCAGACGGTTCGGTGAGACCCATTCTAAAATTGAAATCCTTGAACACTTATATACGAAGGTTCAAGTTCAAAATGGAATCGCTCCGGGCGATTATTGCAATCCTGGAGAATTTCATGGTATCACTGGACATCAAGGATGCTTACCTGCATGTCCCTATTTACCCTCCTCACCAGGAGTACCTCAAAATTGTGGTACAGGATTGTCATTACCAATTCCAGCCGTTGCCGTTGGTCTGTCCCCGGCACCGAGGGTATTTACCAAGGTAATGGCCGAAATAATTATCCCGTACTTGGACGATCTCCTTATAAAGGCGAGGTCCAGGGAGCAGTTGTTCGTCGGAGTAGCACTATCTCGGGAAGTGCTACAACAGCACGGCTGGATTCTGAATATTCCAAAGTCGCAGCTGGTTCCTACGACGCGTCTACTGTTCCTGGGTATGGTTCTGGGCACAGAACAGGATAAAAAGGGTTTCTCCCGGAGGAGAAGTCCAAGGAGTTGTCGTCTCTAGACAGAGACCTCCTAATACAAATACAGGTGTCGGTGCATCAATGCATGCGAGCCCTGGGAAAGATGGTAGCTTCTTACGAAGAAATTCCATTCGCCAGGTCCCATGCAAGGATCTTCCAGTGGGATCTGTTGGACAAGTGGTCCGGGTCGCATCTTCAGATGCATCGGCGGATAACCCTGTCTCCACATCTTCTAGAGGGCCGCAGATTCGGCATACAGGACTGGGTCCTGGTGACCACGGATGCCAGCCTTCGAGGCTGGGGGGCAGTCACACAGGGAAGAAACTTCCAAGGACTATGGACAAGTCAGGAGACTTCCCTACACAAAATTATTCTGGAACTAAGGGCCATTTACAATGCCCTAAGTCAGGCTAGACCCCTGCTTCAACACCGGCCGGTGCTGATCCAGTCAGACAACATCACGGCGGTCGCTCATGTAAACCGACAGGGCGGCACAAGAAGCAGGATGGCGATGGCAGAAGCCACAAGGATTCTCCGATGGGCGGAAAATCATGTGTTAGCACTGTCAGCAGTGTTCATTCCCGGAGTGGACAACTGGGAAGCAGACTTTCTCAGCAGACACGACCTCCACCCGGGAGAGAGGGGACTTCATCCAGAAGTCTTCCAAATGATTGTACACCGTTGGGAAAGGCCACAGGTGGACATGATGGCGTCCCGACTCAACAAAAAGCTAAAAAGATATTGCGCCAGGTCAAGGGACCCTCAGGCGATAGCTGTGGACGCTCTGGTAACACCGTGGGTGTACCAGTCGGTATATGTGTTCCCTTCTCTGCCTCTCATACCCAGGGTAATGAGAATAATAAGAAGGAGAGGAGTAAGAACTATACTCATTGTTCCGGATTGGCCAAGAAGAGCTTGGTACCCAGAACTCCAAGAAATGATCTCAGAGGACCCATGGCCTCTGCCGCTCAGACAGGACCTGCTGCAGCAGGGGCCCTGTCTGTTCCAAGACTTACCGCGGCTGCGTTTGACGGCATGGCGGTTGAACGCCGGATCCTGAAGTAAAAGGGCATTCCGGAGGAAGTTATCCCTACGCTAATTAAAGCTAGGAAAGAAGTGAACGCAAACCATTATCACCGCATATGGCGGAAATATGTTGCGTGCTGTGAGGCCAGGAAGGCCCCAACGGAGGAATTTCAGCTAGGTCGATTTCTGCTCTTCCTACAGTCAGGGGTGACTATGGGCCTAAAATTGGGTTCCATTAAGGTCCAGATTTCGTCTCTATCGATTTTCTTCCAAAATAGAACTGACTTCACTGCCTGAAGTTCAGACTTTTGTTAAGGGAGTGCTGCATAGTCAGCCCCCGTTTGTGCCTCCAGTGGCACCGTGGGATCTCAACGTGGTGTTGGATTTCCTGAAGTCGCATTGGGTTGAGCCACTTAAATCCGTGGAGCTAAAATACCTCACGTGGAAAGTGGTCATGCTGTTGGCCTTGGCCAGGCGTGTGTCAGAATTAGCGGCTTTATCATGCAAAAGCCCTTATCTAATTTTTTTATATGGATAGGGCGGAATTGAGGACTCGTTCCCAATTCCTTCCTAAGGTGGTATCAGTTTTTCATGTGAACCAACCTATTGTGGTGCCTGCGGCTACTTGGGACTTGGAGGATTCCAAGTTACTGGACGTAGTCAGGGCCCTGAAAAAATAAGATTTTACTCACCGGTAAATCTATTTCTCGTAGTCCGTAGTGGATGCTGGGAACTCCGAAAGGACCATGGGGAATAGCGGCTCCGCAGGAGACTATAGCGGCTCCGCAGGAGACTGGGCACAACTAAAAGAAAGCTTTTAGACTACCTGGTGTGCACTGGCTCCTCCCACTATGACCCTCCTCCAAGCCTCAGTTAGGATACGGTGCCCGGAAGAGCTGACACAATAAGGAAGGATTTTGAATCCCGGGTAAGACTCATACCAGCCACACCAATCACACCGTATAACTCGTGATACCATATCCAGTTAACAGTATGAAAACATAACTGAGCCTCTCAACAGATGGCTCATACCAATAACCCTTTAGTTAACAATAACTATATACAAGTATTGCAGACAATCCGCACTTGGGATGGGCGCCCAGCATCCACTACGGACTACGAGAAATAGATTTACCGGTGAGTAAAATCTTATTTTCTCTAACGTCCTAGTGGATGCTGGGAACTCCGAAAGGACCATGGGGATTATACCAAAGCTCCCAAACGGGCGGGAGAGTGCGGATGACTCTGCAGCACCGAATGAGAGAACTCAAGGTCCTCCTCAGCCAGGGTATCAAATTTGTAGAATTTAGCAAACGTGTTTGCCCCTGACCAAGTTGCAGCTCGGCAAAGTTGTAAAGCCGAGACCCCTCGGGCAGCCGCCCAAGATGAGCCCACTTTCCTCGTGGAATGGGCTTTTACTTATTTAGGATGCGGCAATCCAGCCGCAGAATGCTCCAGCTGAATTGTGCTACAAATTCAGCGAGCAATAGTCTGCTTAGAAGCAGGAGCACCTATTTTGTTGGGTGCCTACAGGATAAAAAGCGAGTCAGTTTTCCTGACTCCAGCCGTCCTGGAAATATAATTTTTTAAGGCCCTGACTACGTCCAGTAACTTGGAATCTTCCAAGTCCCTAGTAGCCGCAGGCACTACAATAGGTCGGTTCAAGTGAAAAGCTGATACCACCTTAGGGAGAAACTGGGGACGAGTCCTCAATTCTGCCCTATCCATATGGAAAATCAGATAAGGGCTTTTACATGACAAAGCCGCCCATTCTGACACACGCCTGGCCGAAGCCAAGGCCAATAACATGACCACTTTCCACGTGAGATATTTCAAATCCACAGTTTTAAGTGGCTCAAACCAATGTGATTTTAGGAAACTCAACACCATGTTGAGATCCCAAGGTGCCACAGGAGGCACAAAAGGGGGCTGAATATGTAGCACTCCCTTTACAAGTGTCTGAACTCCAGGCAGTGAAGCCAGTTCTTTCTGGAAGAAAATCGACAGAGCCGAAATCTGGACCTTAATGGAACCCAAGTTTAGGCCCATAGTCACTCCTGACTGTAGGAAGTGCAGAAAACGACCCAGCTGAAATTCCTCTGTTGGGGCCTTCCTGGCCTCACACCACGCAACATATTTTTGCCAAATACGGTGATAATGGTTTGCGGTCACTTCTTTCCTGGCTTTTATCAGCGTAGGAATGACTTCCTCCGGAATGCCCTTTTCCTTTAGGATCCGGAATTCAACCGCCATGCCGTCAAACGCAGCCGCGGTAAGTCTTGGAACAGACAGGGCCCCTACTGTAGCAGATCCTGTCTGAGCAGTAGAGGCCATGGGTCCTCTGATATCATTTCTTGAAGTTCTGGGTACCGAGCTCTTCTTGGCCAATCCGGAACCACGAGTATCGTTCTTACTCCTCGTTTTCTTATTATTCTCAGTACCTTTGGTATGAGAGGCAGAGGAGGGAATACATAAACCGACTGGTACACCCACGGTGTCACTAGAGCGTCCACAGCTATTGCCTGAGGGTCCCTTGACCTGGCACAATATCTAGTTTTTCGTTTAGGCGGGACGCCATCATGTCCACCTATGGCCTTTCCCAACGGTTTACCAACAGTTGGCAGACTTCTGGATGAAGTCCCCACTCTCCCGGGTGTAGGTCGTGTCTGCTGAGGAAGTCTGCTTCCCAGTTGTCCACTCCCAGAATGAACACTGCTGACAGTGCTAAGACGTGATTTTCCGCCCATCGGAGAATCCTTGTGGCTTCTGCCATCGCCATCCTGCTTCTTGTGCCGCCCTATCGGTTTACATGGGCGACTGCCGTGATGTTGTCTGATTAGATCAGTACTGGCTGGTTTTGAAGCAGAGGCCTTGCCAGACTTAGGGCATTGTAAATGGCCCTCAGTTCCAGAATATTTATGTGTAGGGACGACTCCTGACTTGACCAAAGTCCTTGGAAATTTCTTCCCTGTGTGATTGCCCCCCAGCCTCGAAGGCTGGCATCCGTGGTTACCAGGACCCAGTCCTGTATGCCGAATCTGCGGCCCTCTTGAAGATGAGCACTCTGCAGCCACCACAGTAGAGATACCCTGGTCCTTGGAGACAGGGTTATCAGCCGATGCATCTGAAGATGCGATCCCGACCACTTGTCCAAGAGGTCCCACTGAATGGTTCTTGCATGGAACCTGCCGAATGGAATTTTGCTTCGTAAGAAGCTACCATTTTTCCCAGGACTCGTGTGCAGTGATGCACCGATACCTGTTTTGGTTTCAGGAAGTCTCTGACTAGAGATGACAGCTCCTTGGCTTTCTCCTGCGGGAGAAACACTTTTTTCTGTTCTGTGTCCAGAACCATCCCCAGGAACAGTAGGCGTGTGGTAGGAACCAGCTGTGACTTTGGAATGTATAGAATCCATCCGTGCTGTTGTAGCACTTCCCCAGATAGTGCTACTCCGACCAACAACTGCTCCTTGGACCTCGCCTTTACAAGGAGATCGTCCAAGTACGGGATAATTAAAACTCCCTTTTTCGAAGGAGTATCATCATTTCTGCCATTACCTTGGTAAAGACCCTCGGTGCCGTGGACAGTCCAAACGGCAGTGTTTCGAATTGGTAATGGCAATCCTGTACCACAAATCTGAGGTACTCCTGGTGAGGATGGTAAATGGGGACATGTAGGTAAGCCTCCTTGATGTCCAGGGATACCATGTAATCCCCCTCCTCCAGGCTTGCAATAACCGCCCTGAGCGATTCCATCTTGAACTTGAATTTTTTTATGTATGTGTTCAAGGATTTCAAATTTAAAATGGGTCTCACCGAACCGTCCGGTTACGGTACCACAAACAGTGTGGAATAGTAACCCCGTCCTTGTTGAAGTAGGGGCACCTTGACTATCACCTGCTGGGAATACAGCTTGTGAATTGCCTCTAGCACAGCCTCCCTGCCTGAGGGAGTTGTCGGCAAGGCAGATTTGAGGAAACGGCGGGGGGGAGACGCCTCGAATTCCAGCTTGTACCCCTGAGATACTACTTGAAGGATCCAGGGATCCACCTGTGAGCGAGCCCACTGATCGCTGAAATTTTTGAGGCGGCCCCCCACCGTACCTGGCTACGCCTGTGGAGCCCCCGCGTCATGCGGTGGACTCAGAGGAAGAATTTTGATTCTGGGAACTGGCTGACTGGTGCAGCTTTTTCCCTCTTCCCTCGTCTCTGTGCAGAAAGGAAGCGCCTTTTACCCGCTTGCTTTTCTGAAGCCGAAAGGACTGTGCCTGATAATACAGTGCTTTCTTAGGCTGTGAGGAAACCTGAGGTAAAAAAAAAAAAAATTTTCTTCCCAGCTGTTGCTGTGGATACGAGGTCCCAGAGACCATCCCCAAACAATTCCTCACCCTTATAAGGCTCTATGTGCCTTTTAAAGTCAGCATCACCTGTCCAGTGTCGGGTCTCTAATACCCTCCTGACAGAATGGACATTGCATTAATTTTGGATGCCAGCCGGCAAAATATCCCTCTGTGCATCCCTCATATATAAGACGACGTCTTATGTTCGCAAAATAGTATCCCTGTTTGACAGGGTTACAGACCACGCTGCAGCAGCACTATCTGCAGGTCTCAGTCTAGTACCTGAGTGTGTAAATACAGACTTCAGGATAGCCTCCTGCTTTTTATCAGCAGGTACCTTCAAAGTGGCCGTATCCTAAGACGGCAGTGCCACCTTTTTTGACAAACGTGTGAGCGCCTTATCCACCCTAGGGGACATCTCCCAGCGTAACTTATCCTCTGGCGGGAAAGGGTGCGCCATCAGTAACTTTTTAGAAATTACCAGTTTCTTATCGGGGGAACCCACGCTTTTTCACACTTCATTCACTCATTTGATGGGGGAACAAAACACTGCCTGCTTTTTCTCCCCAAACATAAAACCCTTTTTTAGTGGTACTTGGGTTAATGTCAGAAATGTGTAACACATTTTTTATTGCCGTGATCATGTAACGGATGTTCCTAGTGGATTGTGTATATGTCTCAAGCTCGTCGACACTGGAGTCAGACTCCGTGTCGACATCTGTGTCTACCATCTGAGGGAGCGGGCGTTTTTGAGCCCCTGATGGCCTTTGAGACACCTGGGCAGGCGCGGGCTGAGAAGCCGGCTGTCCCATAGCTGTTACGTCATCCAGCCTTTTATGTAAGGAGTTGACACTGTCGGTTTATACCTTCCACCTATCCATCCACTCTGGTGTCGGCCCCACAGGGGGCGACATCACATTTATCGGCATCTGCTCTACCATCACATAAGCCTTCTCATCAAACGTGTCGACACAGCCATACCGACACACCGCGCACACACAGGGAATGCTCTGACTGAGGACAGGACCCCACACAGCCCTTTGGGGAGACAGAGAGAGAGTATGCCAGCACACACCAGAGCGCTATATAATTTAAGGATTAACACTATATTGAGTGAATTTTTCCCAATAGCTGCTTGTATATACAATATTGCGCCTAAATTTAGTGCCCCCCCTCTCTTTTTAACCCTTTGAGCCTGCAAACTACAGGGGAGAGCCTGGGGAGCTGTCTTCCAGCTGCACTGTGAAGAGAAAATGGCGCCAGTGTGCTGAGGGAGATAGCTCCGCCCCTTTTTCGCAGACTTTTCTCCCGCTTTTTTATGGATTCTGGCAGGGGTATTTATCACATATATAGCCTCTGGGGCTATATATTGTGATATATTTGCCAGCCAAGGTGTTTTTATTGCTGCTCAGGGCGCCCCCCCCCAGCGCTCTGCACCCTCAGTGACCGGAGTGTGAAGTGTGCATGAGGAGCAATGGCGCACAGCTGCAGTGCTGTGCGCTACCTTGGTGAAGACTGATGTCTTCTGCCGCCGATTTTCCAGACCTCTTCTTGCTTCTGGCTCTGTAAGGGGGACGGCGGCGCGGCTCCGGGAACGAACACCAAGGCCAGTTCCATGCGGTCGATCCCTCTGGAGCTAATGGTGTCCAGTAGCCTAAGAAGCCCAAGCTAGCTGCAAGCAGGTAGGTTCGCTTCTTCTCCCCTTAGTCCCTCGATGCAGTGAGCCTGTTGCCAGCAGGTCTCACTGTAAAATAAAAAACCTAAAATAAACTTTCTTTCTAGGAGCTCAGGAGAGCCCCTAGTGTGCATCCAGCTCGGCCGGGCACAGAAATCTAACTGAGGTTTGGAGGAGGGTCATAGTGGGAGGAGCCAGTGCACACCAGGTAGTCTAAAAGCTTTCTTTTAGTTGTGCCCAGTCTCCTGCGGAGCCGCTATAGTCTCCTGCGGAGCTGCTATTCCCCATGGTCCTTTCGGAGTTCCCAGCATCCACTAGGACGTTAGAGAAATATATGTTTCCAGGACGGCTGGAGTCAGGAAAACTGACTCGCTATTTATCCTGTATGCACCCAACAAGCTGGGTGCTCCTGCTTCTAAGCAGACTATTGCTCGCTGGATCTGTAGCACGATTCAACTTGCACATTCTGCGGCTGGACTGCCGCACCCTAAATCTGTAAAAGCCCATTCCACGAGGAAAGTGGGCTCTTCTTGGGCGGCTGCCCGAGGGGTCTCGGCTTTACAAATTTGCCGAGCTGTTACTTGGTCGGGTTCAAACACTTTTGCAAGAGTCTACAAGTTTGATACCCTGGCTGAGGAGGACCTAGAGTTTGCTCATTCGGTGCTGCAGAGTCATCCGCACTCTCCCGCCCGTTTGGGAGCTTTGGTATAATCCCCATGGTCCTTACGGAGTCCCAGCATCCACTTAGGACGTCAGAGAAAATTAGATTTTACTCACCGGTAAATCTATTTCTCGTAGTCCGTAGTGGATGCTGGGCGCCCATCCCAAGTGCGGATTGTCTGCAATACTTGTATATAGTTATTGCCTAACTAAAGGGTTATTGTTGAGCCATCTGTTGAGAGGCTCAGTTATATTTCATACTGTTAACTGGGTATAGTCTCACGAGTTATACGGTGTGATTGGTGTGGCTGGTATGAGTCTTACCCGGGATTCAAAATCCTTCCTTATTGTGTCAGCTCTTCCGGGCACAGTATCCTAACTGAGGTCTGGAGGAGGGTCATAGTGGGAGGAGCCAGTGCACACCAGGTAGTCCTAAAGCTTTCTTTAGTTGTGCCCAGTCTCCTGCGGAGCCGCTATTCCCCATGGTCCTTACGGAGTCCCAGCATCCACTACGGACTACGAGAAATAGATTTACCGGTGAGTAAAATCTTATTTTTTCTACCGAGGGCCATTTGGATATTTAAAAAATCCTTCAGTGGCCATACAAAAATTATCAACTTAAAAATTAGCCTGCCCCCAGTCAGTAGTTATGCCCCCAGTCACTTGTTATGCCCGATTAGATTTGCCCCCAGTCAGATGTTATGCCCCATTAGATATGCCCACTGTCAGTTGTTTTGGCCCATTAAATATGCCCCCTGTAGTTATGCCCCCTGCAGTTATGCCCCATTAAATATGCCCCCTAGTAGTGCCGCTTACACTCACACATTAAAAGAAAGAAAAAACCCCACAATGCCCACCAGCCCTGTTCCTGCTTCCGGACCGCTGCCCTCCCTCTCCTCGAAACTATGGGAGAGATGTCATGACGTCTCTCCCATAGCGCCGCACAGCCACACATGTACACTGCCTGAGCCAGAAGATGGAGCTCAGGAGTGAGCTCCTGCCTCTGGCTGCTGCTGAGGAGCCGGCCGCCTGATTGTGGTAAAATCTCAGCAGGCGCTCGGCATCTCTTCTCGTTTAGGTGAGCCTGGCCGGGCCGGATCAAGTGGCTTTGAGGGCCTTATACGGCCCTCGGGCCTGAGGTTCCCCACCCCTGATCTAAAAGATAGCAGGCCGATATGTGGCGGCAATGTATGAACGGCTGTTCTGACATCTGCATGCATGCCGCTATAATACATTTACCTAATAGACTGTAAGCTGCACTTACACTTTCACTGATGCCAATGGCCAAATATTCTCTGTAAAGCACTGCGGCATATTTGTGCATTGTATAATAACTTAAGCTGTGAGAAGGATCTATATATTATAAGTGGCATGTTTGAGTTTTTAAAGCTTTGTCTTTCGTTAGGCATAATCAGTGCTTAAAGTGGTTCTAGAGAGGGGTTGGAACTCCCCCTCCCCCCATGCAATAAAGTTATTGCGCCTAAAAATGGGCATGGTCACACAATAGTTATAATGCCCACAGCAGTAGCGCCCCTTTTACAATGCACACAGGAGCAGTGCTCCTTATGCAATGTCCACTGTACTGGTAGTGCCCACAGTGGTAGTGCCCCTTATATAGAGCAGATAGTAGTGGTGCCCCTTATGCAATGCCCCCAAAGTATTAGTGCCCCTTATGTCCCCAGGAGTGATGCCCCTTATGAATTTCCCCCTTTACAATGCTCTCATTAGTAGTGCCCCCATTAGTAATGCCCTTAATGGTAATGCCCCTGTGTAGTATTGCCCCCAGTAGTAATGTCGCCTGTAGTAATGCCTCTAGTCGTTTAGCCCCCTGTAGTTTAGCCCCAGTCGTTTAGCCCCCACTGGTAATGCCCCTGCAGTTATGACCCCAGTAGTTTACCCACTTTTGTTTAGCCTCCCAGTGGTAATTCCCCCAGTAGTTAGCCCCTGTAGTTTAGCCTCATGTAGTTTGCCCCAAGTAGTAATGCCCCCAGTAGTTTAGCCCCTGTAGTTATGCAGAGCCGGCGCTACCCGCTCAGCAGAGCCTGCAATGCAGGGAGGCGCTGTGTTGGAGAGGCGCTCTCCCTGCTCTGCTGGCGTCTATGTGCGCTGCTGCCCTCCTCTACCCGCCTTCCTCCCACTGAAGAATGCCGCCGCGGACCTGCAGTATGCCGCAGAGAAAAAGTCTCCAGCAGTTGGAAGTGAGCCCGGTCCCCGGAGCTCAGGGAGCTGATGCTGTGTGTGGTCTCACGAATGCAGATCACATGACTGGTGCTGAGCAGTCATGTGTCCAGGAAGTGTCAGCTCTACAGGGAGGGTGAGTCCTGCTGTCTATATACAGTACAGTAGAGGCACAGAGAGTGTGTGTGTGTGTGTGTGTGTGTGTGTGTGTGGTGGCATAGTATATGTGTGTGTGGTGGCACAGTGTATGTGTGTATGGAGGCACAGTATATGTGTGTATGAGGGCACAGTGTGTATGGTGGCACAGTATATGTGTGTATGGTGGCATTGTGTATGTGTGTATGGTGGCACAGTGTGTATGGTGGTACAGTCTATGTGTGTATGGGGGCATAGTGTATGTGTGTATGGGAGCACAGTGTGTATGGTGGTACAGTCTATGTGTGTATGGGGGCATAGTGTATGTGTGTATGGGAGCACAGTGTGTATGGTGGTACAGTCTGTGTGTGTATGGGGGCATAGTGTATGTGTGTATGGGAGCACAGTGTGTATGGTGGCACAGTGTGTAGGGTGGCACAGTATATGTGTGTATGGTGGCACAGTATATGTGTGTGTATGGGGGCACAGTATATGTGTGTATGGGGGCACAGTGTGTATGGTGGCACAGTGTATGTGTGTATGGTGGCACAGTGTATGTGATCAGTGTGTATGGCGCCACAGTGTATGTGTGTGTGTATGGGAGCACAGTGTGTACGGTGGCACAGTGTATGTGTGTATGGTAGCACAGTGTATGTGTGTATGGGAGCACAGTGTGTATGGTGGTACAGTCTATGTGTGTATGGGGGCATAGTGTATGTGTGTATGGGAGCACAGTGTGTATGGGGGCACAGTGTATGTGTGTGTGTATGGGAGCACAGTGTGTATGGTGGCACAGTCTGTGTGTATGTATGTATGGGAGCACAGTGTGTATGGTGGCACAGTATATGTGTGTATGTAGATGGGGGCAGTGTGTATGGTGGCACAGTGTGCGTGTGTGTGGGGCACAGTGTATGGATACGCCCCTTCTTTGTGAGACCCCACCCCTTTGCGGCACGCATCATCGGTGCGCACTGTCCCTTAAGTATGGGAGAGAGGGCGCAAATTTGTAGTTTGCAGGGAGGCGTTGGACACCCTAGCACCGGCCCTGGTTATGCCCCAATAGTTTAGCCCCTGTAGTTATGCCCGCAGTAGTAATGCACCCCTGTAGTTTGCCCCCAGTAGTAATGTCCCTGTAGTTATGCCCCTAGTAGTAATGCACCCCTTTAGTTTGCCCCTGTAGTTTAGCCCCAGTAGTAATGCCCCCTTGTAGTTTATCCCCCAAGTAGTAATGCGCCCTGTAGTTATGCCCCCAGTAGTAATGCACCCCTGTAGTTTGCCCTCAGTAGTTTTCCCCCTTGTATTTTGCTCCGACTAGTTAGCCCCCAGTAGCTTTCCCCCTTGTAGCTCACCCCCTGTAGCTTGCCCCCAGTAGACGCGCTGCTAATATACTCACACAGACGTTTAAAAAAAAAAAAACATACTTTCCAAGCCCCGCTCCCGCGTCCGACCACTGTGATCCTCCTGGCGTCCGCTCCTCAGCACTATGGGAGAGACGTCATGACGTCTCTCCCATAGCGCGCACTTACAGAGCCGGAAGCCGGGGCTCAGTAGTGAGCTCCTGCCGCCGGCTTCCGCTGCGGAGAGGGAGCTGGGCGCCTGCTGGTAACACAATCTCTGCAGGTGCCCGGCTTCTCCCTGCGGCGCGAGGCACACATCAGTTTATGTGAGCCGGAGGAGGCTTAACTGCGTTCCGTCTCCAAGTGGAACTGACGGAACACAGTTCCGCCCCGTTCTGGCTCACTTTAACCCCTGGACATAATGTAAGTGGAAGATACAAATTGTGTGAAATTAAAAGTACAGTGTGTAAATGTAATAGAGTCCAAGTTGCCGGCGGTCCAGATTTTGTCCGAGAATGACCATATTTTTCTCCGACGTCCTAGTGGATGCTGGGGACTCCGTCAGGACCATGGGGAATAGCGGCTCCGCAGGAGACAGGGCACAAAAGTAAAAGCTTTAGGATCAGGTGGTGTGCACTGGCTCCTCCCCCTATGACCCTCCTCCAAGCCTCAGTTAGATTTTTGTGCCCGGCCGAGAAGGGTGCAATCTAGGTGGCTCTCCTAAAGAGCTGCTTAGAGTAAAAGTTTTGTTAGGTTTTTTTATTATTTTCAGTGAGTCCTGCTGGCAACAGGCTCACTGCATCGAGGGACTTAGGGGAGAGAAGTGAACTCACCTGCGTGCAGGATGGATTGGCTTCTTAGGCTACTGGACACCATTAGCTCCAGAGGGAGTCGGAACACAGGTCTCACCCTGGGGTTCGTCCCGGAGCCGCGCCGCCGACCCCCTTGCAGATGCCGAAAAGTGAAGAGGTCCAGAAACCGGCGGCAGAAGACTTTTCAGTCTTCATAAGGTAGCGCACAGCACTGCAGCTGTGCGCCATTGTTGTCAGCACACTTCATAGCAGCGGTCACTGAGGGTGCAGGGCGCTGGGGGGGGCGCCCTGGGCAGCAATAATAGTACCTTATTCTGGCTAAAAATACATCACATATAGCCCCTGGGGGCTATATGGATGTATTTGACCCCTGCCAGGTCTCAGAAAAACGGGAGAAGAAGCCCGCCGAAAAGGGGGCGGGGCCTATTCTCCTCAGCACACAGCGCCATTTTCCCTCACAGAAATGCTGGTGGGAAGGCTCCCAGGCTCTCCCCTGCACTGCACTACAGAAACAGGGTTAAAACAGAGAGGGGGGGCACTTATTTGGCGATATGACTATATATATTAAAATGCTATAAGGGAAAAACACTTATATAAAGGTTGTCCCTGTATAATTATAGCGTTTTTGGTGTGTGCTGGCAAACTCTCCCTCTGTCTCCCCAAAGGGCTAGTGGGGTCCTGTCCTCTATCAGAGCATTCCCTGTGTGTGTGCTGTGTGTCGGTACGTGTGTGTCGACATGTATGAGGACGATGTTGGTGAGGAGGCGGAGCAATTGCCTGTAATGGTGATGTCACTCTCTAGGGAGTCGACACCGGAATGGATGGCTTATTTAAGGAATTACGTGATAATGTCAACACGCTGCAAGGTCGGTTGACGACATGAGACGGTCGGCAAACCAATTAGTACCTGTCCAGGCGTCTCAAACACCGTCAGGGGCGTTAAAACGTCCTTTTACCTCAGTCGGTCGACACAGACACAGACACGGACACTGACTCCAGTGTCGACGGTGAAGAAACAAACGTATTTTCTCTATCGTCCTAGTGGATGCTGGGGTTCCTGAAAGGACCATGGGGAATAGCGGCTCCGCAGGAGACAGGGCACAAAAAGTAAAGCTTTAGGATCAGGTGGTGTGCACTGGCTCCTCCCCCCATGACCCTCCTCCAAGCCAGTTAGATTTTGTGCCCGGCCGAGAAGGGTGCAATCTAGGTGGCTCTCCTAAAGAGCTGCTTAGGAAAGTTTAGCTTAGGTTTTTTATTTTACAGTGAGTCCTGCTGGCAACAGGATCACTGCAACGAGGGACTTAGGGGAGAAGAAGTGAACTCACCTGCGTGCAGGATGGATTGGCTTCTTGGCTACTGGACATCAGCTCCAGAGGGACGATCACAGGTACAGCCTGGATGGTCACCGGAGCCTTGCCGCCGGCCCCCTTGCAGATGCTGAAGTAAGAAGAGGTCCAGAATCGGCGGCAGAAGACTCCTCAGTCTTCTAAAGGTAGCGCACAGCACTGCAGCTGTGCGCCATTTTCCTCTCAGCACACTTCACACGGCAGTCACTGAGGGTGCAGGGCGCTGGGAGGGGGGCGCCCTGGGAGGCAAATGAATACCTATTTTGGCTAAAAATACCTCACATATAGCCTCCGGAGGCTATATGGAGATATTTAACCCCTGCCAGAATCCGTTAAGAGCGGGAGACGAGGCCGCCGAAAAAGGGGCGGGGCCTATCTCCTCAGCACACAGCGCCATTTTCCCTCACAGAAAGGCTGGAGGGAAGGCTCCCAGGCTCTCCCCTGCACTGCACTACAGAAACAGGGTTAAAACAGAGAGGGGGGGCACTAATTTGGCGATATGCTTATATATATATTAAGATGCTATAAGGGAAAACACTTATATAAGGTTGTCCCTATATAATTATAGCGTTTTTGGTGTGTGCTGGCAAACTCTCCCTCTGTCTCTCCAAAGGGCTAGTGGGTCCTGTCCTCTATCAGAGCATTCCCTGTGTGTGTGCTGTGTGTCGGTACGTGTGTGTCGACAGGTAGGAGGACGATGTTGGTGAGGAGGCGGAGCAATTGCCTGTAATGGTGATGTCACTCTCTAGGGAGTCGACACCGGAATGGATGGCTTATTTAGGAAATTACGTGATAATGTCAACACGCTGCAAGGTCGGTTGACGACATGAGACGGCCGACAAACAATTAGTACGGTCCAGACGTCTCAAAAACACCGTCAAGGGTTTTAAAACGCCCGTTTACTTTAGTCGGTCGACACAGACACAGACAGGGACACTGAATCCAGTGTCGACGGTGAATAAACAAACGTATTCCTTATTAGGGCCACACGTTAAAGGCAATGAAGGAGGTGTTACGTATTTCTGATACTACAAGTACCACAAAAGAGGGTATTATGTGGGATGTGAAAAAACTACCATAGTTTTTCCTGAATCAGATAAATTAAATAAAGTGTGTGATGATGCGTGGGTACCCCCCGATAGAAAATTATGGGCGGTATACCCTTTCCCGCCAGAAGTTAGGGCGCGTTGGGAAACACCCCTTAAGGTGGATAAGGCGCTCACACGCTTATCAAAACAAGTGGCGGTACCGTCTATAGATAGGGCCGTCCTCAAGGACCAGCTGACAAGGCTGGAAAATATAATAAAAAGTATATACACACATACTGGTGTTATACTGCGGCCAGCGATCGCCTCAGCCTGGATGTGCAGAGCTAGGGTGGCTTGGTCGGATTCCCTGACTAAAAATATTGATACCCTTGACAGGGACAGTATTTTATTGACTATAGAGCATTTCTATATATGCGAGATGCACAGAGGGATATTTGCACTCTGGCATCATGAATAAATGCGATGTCCATAACTGCCAGAAGATGTTATGGACACGACAGTGGTCAGGTGATGCAGATTCCAAACGGCACAGTATGGCCGTATAAAGGAAGAGGACTTGTTTGGGGTCGGTCCATCGGACCTGGTGGTCACGGCAACTGCTGGAAAATCCACCGTTTTTTACCCTAAGTCACATCTCTGCAGAAAAAGACACCGTCTTTTCAGCCTCAGTCCTCTCGTCCCTATAAGATCATATCTGCTCAGGGATAGAGGAAAGGGAAGAAGACTGCAACAGGCAGCCTATTCCCAGGAACAGAAGCGTTCCACCGCGTCTGACAAGTTCTCAGCATGGCGCTGAGACCGTACAGGACCCCTGGATCCTACAAGTAGTATCCCGGGGGTACAGATGGGAATGTCGAGACGTTTCCCCTTCGCAGGCTCCTGAAGTCTGCTTTACCAAGTCTCCCTCCGACAAGGAGGTAGTATGGGAAAAAATTCACAAGCTGTGTTCCCAGCAGGTGACAATTAAATTACCCCTCCTACTACAGAAAAGGGGTATTATTCCACACTATATTGTGGTACTGAAGCCAGAAGGCTAGGTGAGACTTATTCTAAAAATTTTTTTTTGAACACTTACAAAGGTTCAAATTAAGATGAAGTCACTCAGAGCAGTGATAACGAACCAAGGGGACTATATAGTGTCCCGGGACATCAGGGATGCTTACCTCTATGTCCCAAATTTGCCCTTCTCACTAAGGGTACCTCAGGTTCGTGGTGCAGAACTGTCACTATCAGTTTCAGACGCTGCCGTTTGGATTGTCCACGGCACCCCGGGGTCTTTACCAAGGTAATGGCCGAATTGATGATTCTTCTTCGAAGAAAAGGCGTCTTAATTATCCCTTACTTGGACGATCTCCTGATAGGGGCATAGTCCAGGGAACAGTTGGAGGTCGGAGTAGCACTATCTCGGATACTGCTACAATCAGCACGGGTGGATTCTAAATATTCCAAAATCGCAGCTGATCCCGACGACACGTCTGCTGTGCCTAGGGATGATTCTGGACACAGTCCAGAAAAAGGTGTTTCTCCCGGAAGAGAAAGCCAGGGAGTTATCCGAGCAAGTCAGGAACCTCCTAAAAACAGTGCATCATTGCACAAGGGTCCTGGTAAAAATGGTGGCTTCCTACGAAGCAATTCCATTCGGCAGATTTCACGTAAGAACTTTTCAGTGGGATCTGCTGGACAAATGGTCCGGATCGCATCTTCAGATGCATCAGCGGATAACCCAATATCCAAGGACAAGGGTGTCTCTCCTGTGGTGGTTATAGAGTGCTCATCTTCTAGAGGGCCGCAGATTCGGCATTCAGGATTGGATGCTGGTAACCACGGAGCCCAGCCTGAGAGGCTGGGGAGCAGTCACACAAGGGAAAAATTTCCAGGGAGTGTGATCAAGTATGGAGACTTTTCTCCACATAAATATACTGGAGCTAAGGGTAAATTTATAATGCTCTAAGCTTAGCAAGACCTCTGCTTCAAGGTCAGCCGGTATTGATCCAGTGGGAAAAACATCACGGCAGTCGCCCACGTAAACAGACAGGGCGACACAAGAAGCAGGAGGGCAATGGCAGAAACTGCAAGGACTTTTCGCTGGGCGGAAAATCATGTGATAACACTGTCAGCAGTTTTTCATCCCGGGAATGGAAACTGGGAAGCAGACTTCCTCAGCACGACCTCCACCCGGGAGAGTGGAAACTTCATTGAGAAGTTTTTTCCACATGATTGTAAACCGTTGGGAAATACCAAAGGTGGACATGATGGCGTCCCGTCTGAACAAAAAACGGGACAGGTATTGCGCCAGGTCAAGGGACCCTCAGGCAATAGATGTGGACGTTCTGGTAACACCGTGGGTGTACCAGTCGGTGTATGTGTTCCCTCCTCTGCTTCTCATACCTAAGGTGCTGAGAATTATAAGACGTAGAGGAGTAAGAACTATACTCATGGCTCCGGATTGGCCAAGAAGGACTTGGTACCCGGAACTTCAAGAGATGCTTACAGAGGTCTTATGGCCTCTGCCGCTAAGAAGGGACTTGCTGCAGCAAGTACCATGTCTGTTCCAAGACTTACCGCAGCTGCGTTTGTCGGCATGGCGATGGAAAGCCGGATCCTAAGGGAAAAAAGGCATTCCGGAAGAGGTCATTCCTACCCTGGTCAAAGCCAGAAAGGAGGTGACCGCACAACATTATCACCACGTGTGGCGAAAATTTGTTGCGTGGTGTGAGGCCAGGAAGGCCCCACAAAGAAATTTCAACTCGGTCGTTTCCTGCATTTCCTGCAAACAGGAGTGTCTATGGGCCTCAAATTGGGGTCCATTAAGGTTCAAATTCGGCCCTGTAAATTTTCTTCCAGAAAGAATTGGCTTCAGTTCCTGAAGTCCAGAAGTTTGTCAAGGGAGTATTGCATATACAAACCCCTTTTTTGTGCCTATAGTGGCACTGTGGGATCTCAACGTAGTTCTGGGATTTCTCAAATCACATTGGTTTAAAACCAGTCAAATATGTGGATTTGCAGCATCTCACATAAAAAGTGACCATGCTCTTGGCCCTGGCCTGGACCAGGCGAGTGTCAAATTGGTGGTTTTTTCTCAAAAAAGCCCATATCTGTTTGTCCATTCGGACAGGGCAGAGCTGCGGACTCGTCCCCAGTTCTCTCCCTAAGGTGGTGTCAGTGTTTCACCTGAACCAGCTTATTGTGGTGCCTTGCACCTACTAGGGACTTGGAGGACTCCAAGTTGCTAGAAGTTGTCAGGGCCCTGAAAATATATTCCAGGACAGCTGGAGTCAGAAAATCTGACTCGCTGTTTATACTGTATGCACCCAACAAGTTGGGTGCGCCTGCTTCTAAGCAGTCGATTGCTCGTTGGATTTGTAACACAATTCAACTTGCACATTCTGAGGCAGGCCTGCCACAGTCTAAATCGGTTAAGGCCCATTCCACAAGGAAGGTGGGCTCATCTTGGGCGGCTGCCCGAGAGGTCTCGGCATTACAACTCTGCCGAGCAGCTACGTGGTCAGGGGAGAACACGTTTGTAAAATTCTACAAATTTGATATCCTGGCAAAAGAGGACCTGGAGTTCTCTCATTCGGTGCTGCAGAGTCATCCGCACTCTCCCGCCCGTTTGGGAGCTTTGGTATAATCCCCATGGTCCTTTCAGGAACCCCAGCATCCACTAGGACGATAGAGAAAATAAGAATTTACTTACCGATAATTCTATTTCTCGGAGTCCGTAGTGGATGCTGGGCGCCCATCCCAAGTGCGGATTATCTGCAATACTTGTACATAGTTACAAAAATCGGGTTATTATTGTTGTGAGCCATCTTTTCAGAGGCTCCGCTGTTATCATACTGTTAACTGGGTTTAGATCACAAGTTGTACGGTGTGATTGGTGTGGCTGGTATGAGTCTTACCCGGGATTCAAAATTCCTCCCTTATTGTGTACGCTCGTCCGGGCACAGTACCTAACTGGCTTGGAGGAGGGTCATGGGGGGAGGAGCCAGTGCACACCACCTGATCCTAAAGCTTTACTTTTTGTGCCCTGTCTCCTGCGGAGCCGCTATTCCCCATGGTCCTTTCAGGAACCCCAGCATCCACTACGGACTCCGAGAAATAGAATTATCGGTAAGTAAATTCTTATTTTCCTTTAGGGCCACACGTTACTTGTTAAGGGCAATGAAGGAGGTGTTACATATTTCTGATACTACAAGTACCACAAAAAAGGGTATTATGTGGAGTGTGAAAAAACTACCTGTAGTTTTTCCTGAATCAGATAAATTAAATGAAGTGTGTGATGATGCGTGGGTTTCCCCCGATAGAAAATTATTGGCGGTATACCCTTTCCCGCCAGAAGTTAGGGCGCGTTGGGAAACACCCCTTAGGGTGGATAAGGCGCTCACACGCTTATCAAAACAAGTGGCGGTACCGTCTCCAGATAGGAGGCTGAAAAATATCCTAAAAAGTATATACACACATACTGGTGTTATACTGCGACCAGCGATCGCCTCAGCCTGGATGTGCAGCGCTGGGGTGGCTTGGTCGGATTCCCTGACTGAAAATATTGATACCCTTGACAGGGACAGTATTTTATTGACTATAGAGCATTTAAAGGATGCATTTCTATATATGCGAGATGCACAGAGGGATATTTGCACTCTGGCATCAAGAGTAAGTGCGATGTCCATATCTGCCAGAAGTTGTTTATGGACACGACAGTGGTCAGGTGATGCAGATTCCAAACGGCACATGGAAGTATTGCCGTATAAAGGAGAAAAAGACAACGTCTTTTCAGCCTCAGTCCTTTCGTCCCCATAAGGGCAAGCGGGCAAAAGGCCAGTCATATCTGCCATGGGATAGAGGAAAGGGAAGAAGACTGCAGCAGGCAGCCCATTCCCAGAAACAGAAGCCCTCCACCGCTTCTGCCAAGTCCTCAGCATGACGCTGGGGCCGTACAAGCGGACTCGGGTGCGGTGGGGGGGGGGTCGTCTCAAGAGTTTCAGCACGCAGTGGGCTCACTCGCAAGTGGACCCCTGGATCCTACAAGTAGTATCACAGGGGTACAGATTGGAAATTCGAGACGTCTCCCCCTCGCAGGTTCCTGAAGTCTGCTTTACCAACGTCTCCCTCCGACAGGGAGGCAGTAGTGGAAACAATTCACAAGCTGTATTCCCAGCAGGTGATAATCAAAGTACCCCTCCTACAACAAGGAAAGGGGTATTATTCCACACTATATTGTGGTACTGAAGCCAGACGGCTCGGTGAGACCTATTCTAAATCTGAAATAGTTGAACACTTACATACAAAGGTTCAAATCAAGATGGAGTCACTCAGAGCAGTGATAGCGAACCAGGAAGAAGGGGACTATATGGTGTCCCGGGACATCAGGGATGCTTACCTCCATGTCCCAATTTGCCCTTCTCACCAAGGGTACCTCAGGTTCGTGGTACAGAACTGTCACTATCAGTTTCAGACGCTGCCGGTTGGATTGTCCACGGCACCCCGGGTCCTTACCAAGGTAATGGCCGAAATGATGATTCTTCTTCAAAGAAAATGGACGATCTCCTGATAGGGGCAAGGTCCAGAGAACAGTTGGAGGTCGGAGTAGCACTATCTCAAGTAGTTCTACGACAGCACGGGTGGATTCTAAATATTCCAAAACCGCTGCTGTTTCCGACGACACGTCTGCTGTTCCTAGGGATGATTCTGGACACAGTCCAGAAAAAGGTGTTTCTCCCGGAGAAGAAAGCCAGGGAGTTATCCGAGCTAGTCAGGAACCTCCTAAAACCAGGAAAAGTGTCAGTGCATCATTGCACAAGGGTCCTGGGAAAAATGGTGGCTTCTTACGAAGCGATTCCATTCGGTAGATTTCACGCAAGAACTTTTCAGTGGGATCTGCTGGAAAAATGGTCCGGATCGCATCTTCAGATGCATCAGCGGATAACCCTGTCTCCAAGGACAAGGGTGTTTCTTCTGCGGTGGCTGCAGAGTGCTCATCTACTAAAGGGCCGCAGATTCGGCATTCAGGACTGGGTCCTGGTGACCACGGATGCCAGCCTGAGAGGCTGGGGAGCAGTCACACAGGGAAAAAATTTCCAGGGAGTGTGATCAAGTCTGGAGACTTCTCTCCACATAAATATACTGGAGCTAAGGGCAATTTACAATGTTCTAAGCTTAGCAAGACCTCTGCTTCAAGGTCAGCCGGTATTGATCCAGTGGGACAACATCACGGCAGTCGCCCACGTAAACAGACAGGGCGGCACAAGAAGCAGGAGGGCAATGGCAGAAACTGCAAGGATTCTTCGCTGGGCGAAAAATCATGTGATAGCACTGTCAGCAGTGTTCATTCCGGGAGTGGACAACTGGGAAGCAGACTTCCTCAGCAGGCACGACCTCCACCCGGGAGAGTGGGGACTTCATCGGGAAGTATTCCACATGATTGTGAACCGTTGGGAAAGACCAAAGGTGGACATGATGGCGTCCCGCCTGAACAAAAAACTGGACAGGTATTGCGCCAGGTCAAGAGACCCTCAAGCAATATCTGTGGACGTTCTGGTAACACCGTGGGTGTACCAGTCGGTGTATGTGTTCCCTCCTCTGCTTCTCATAACCAAGGTACTGAGAATTATAAGACGTAGAGGAGTAAGAACTATGCTCGTGGCTCCGGATTGGCCAAGAAGGACGTGGCACCCAGGACTTCAAGAAATGCTCACAGAGGACTCATTGCCTCTGCCGCTAAGAAGGGACTTGCTTCAGCAAGTACCAGGTCTGTTCCAAGACTTACCGCGGCTGCGTTTGACGGCATGGCGGTGGAACGCCAGATCCTAAGGGAAAAAGGCATTCCGGAAGAGGTCATTCCTACCCTGGTCAAAGCCAGGAAGGAGGTGACCGCAAAACATTATCACCACATGTGGCGAAAATATGTTGCGTGGTGTGAGGCCAGGAAGGCCCCACGAAGAAATTTCAACTCGGTCGATTCCTGCATTTCCTGCAAACAGGAGTGTCTATGGGCCTAAAATTGGGGTCCATTAAGGTTCAAATTTCGGCCCTGTCAATTTTCTTCCAGAAAGAATTGGCTTCAGTTCCTGAAGTCCAGAAGTTTGTCAAGGGAGTATTGCATATACAACCCCCTTTTTGTGCCTCCAGTGGCACTGTGGGATCTCAACGTAGTTCTGGGATTCCTCAAATCACATTTTAAACCGCTCAAATCTGTGGATTTGAAATATCTCACATGAAAAGTGACCATGCTGTTGGCCCTGGCCTCGGCCAGGCGAGTGTCAGAATTGGCGGCTTTGTCTCACAAAAGCCATATCTGATTGTCCATTCGGACAGGGCAGAGCTGCGGACTCGTCCCCAGTTTCTTCCTAAGGTGGTGTCAGCGTTTCACCTGAACCAGCTTATTGTGGTACCTGCGGCTACTAGGGACTTGGAGGACTCCAAGTTGCTAGATGTTGTCAGGGCCCTGAAAATATAGGTTTCCAGGACGGCTGGAGTCAGGAAAACTGACTCGCTGTTATCCTGTATGCACCCAACAAACTGGGTGCTCTTGCTTCTAAGCAGACGATTGCTCGTTGGATTTGTAGCACATTTCAACTTGCACATTCTGTGGCAGGCCTGCCACAGCCTAAATCTGTCAAGGCCCATTCCACAAGGAAGGTGGGCTCATCCTGGGCGGCTGCCCGAGGGGTCTCGGCATTACAACTCTGCCGAGCAGCTACGTGGTCGGTGGAGAACACGTTTGTAAAATTCTACAAATTTGATACCCTGGCTAAAGAGGACCTGGAGTTCTCTCATTCGGTGCTGCAGAGTCATCCGCACTTTCCCGCCCGTTTGGGAGCTTTGGTATAATCCCCATGGTCCTGACGGAGTCCCCAGCATCCACTAGGACGTCAGAGAAAATAAGATTTTACTTACCGATAAATCTATTTCTCGTAGTCCGTAGTGGATGCTGGGCGCCCATCCCAAGTGCGGATTGTCTGCAATACTTGTACATAGTTATTGTTACAAAAATCGGGTTATTATTGTTGTGAGCCATCTTTTCAGAGGCTCCGCTGTTATCATGCTGTTAACTGGGTTCAGATCACAGGTTGTACAGTGTGATTGGTGTGGCTGGTATGAGTCTTACCCGGGATTCAAAATCCTTCCTTATTGTGTACGCTCGTCCGGGCACAGTATCCTAACTGAGGCTTGGAGGAGGGTCATAGGGGGAGGAGCCAGTGCACACCACCTGATCCTAAAGCTTTTACTTTTGTGCCCTGTCTCCTGCGGAGCCGCTATTCCCCATGGTCCTGACGGAGTCCCCAGCATCCACTACGGACTACGAGAAATAGATTTATCGGTAAGTAAAATCTTATTTTAAAGCGGCAATCATTTACTGGGCAAAACCAACCTGGTTTATACATACGGACATTTTCGGACTAAATCTCAAACTTCCGGCAATTTGGACCGTATTACATTTACCCACATGACTTACTTTTCCAGTGCAGAGTCGGTGCTCAATGGTCCTGCTCCTATTTGCACAGCAAGAAATTCCCCTCTCCACGCTGAGAGCGGGACAGGTGAAAGGTATGCAGTATCTCTCTCAACTTTATCACTCTCCAAGCTTTGATAAATCTCTCCCATTATCCTTCCACACTGCCTGTATGGATTACATATACTGTATAAACACTTGTGCAAATAATGGAGTAATGCAGTTATGCAGCACATCATTGGTACAGGAATTGAGATGCAACAATAAATAAAGTCTGCTTGCAGAACATATAAAAATATAAAATCGTATGAAGATTATAAAAGGTAAAAACTCTGCACGTCTAAAGAGCCCAAGTAAACTAACAAAGACAGCACAATTCTGTATAAAAAGGTTTTATTTCAATAAATAGCTTAATTTATTAAATAAACAGGTGTTCCCATGTTAAAATGTAGGGAGCAATGAAAGGGATAAAGGGATTGTGGGCACCTTGTTGCTACCCCTCCATTATGGAGGATGCCCAGTTTCACAGTGTAATAAGGGGATTTAATGCCCGAGGTAATTCAGTCTCCCGCTCGGAAGATTTAAGACACAGATAACGGGGATGGACAGGCATTGGCATGAAATACCCCTAGTTTTAGGAAGAAAGGGGGAAGGGGTGCTACATTTAGGTATATACCTCATTTTTCACAATTGTCATACAAAAACTAATTTGTCAGAACTTATTGCACATGATTATTGTGTTGCAAAAGTTTTTGTTTAAAAAATATTGTCCGCTTTGTACTTGAAAATAAAAGGAAAACCCTGGTATACTGTGTCCGTTTTTTTTTCTGTCTCTTTAATCACGCTCTGTAAAGCAGTCCAGTCCTCCATCTGAAAGGGATTACCTTTGTCATCCAGCAGATTAATGTTGCATAATCATGTGATTTCTTTTTCATCCTAAATCTCTCTCCCTTTTACTTGGTTAATTAGATCTGTGTTTGACTGTCCCAATTTTTGCATTTGCAAACTAATAATTAAATAAAACTATTGTTAGACTTAAGGGGGGTACTCACGGAGCGATATTCTAAGCAATCTGACTAGATTGCTTAGAATTTAAGCATTATCGCTCCATGTGTACCCCCTACAGCGATAGCGATGCGCAGCCCCGCGCATCGCTATCGCTGCTGCTAGATTGGCCCGCATGCAGGCCAATCTAGCAGGACGCTCACTTCACCCGCTGGGTGAAGTGAGCGCCCCCCCCCGTCTCCCCCCGCACGCTCAGCACACATCGCGCTCTGCTGAGCGGCGGGAGAGATGTGTGCTGAGCGGTTCGCTCAGCACACATCTCTCCCACATCGGCCCGTCTATATGGGCCTTTAGTTTGCAAATTAAGCGACAATTTTGTTTGAAAGTTAAAAAAAAAAAAAAAAACAACATCCTGATTATTCTCCTTAAACGGTCAAGTATTCTTATTACATACTAACAAATACCACTTCCATCTATACACAGTGATGTCATTGACTCCTAGAGAATGGCCCAAATGTGATAGAGTGCTATATTTTTGTGATTTAGCACTGAAATTTAAAACAGCAATTTTTACACTGCAAAACCAAGTTGGTTTTGCATAGTAAAATTGCTGCTTTAAATCTGGATTCTAAATCACTGAAATCTTGGCACTTCACAAATCTCGCAGTCTATTACATTTGGGCCGGTACACATCCAGAAATTGTTTACATAAAGGACTTAAGTGGCACCATTGTGGGTAGTGACATTATATTGTATTGGGGGATGCAGCCATCCACAAGTTTAGAAAACCAGTGTTCTAGCTGGAATCTTTATGAAAACAGTGCTCCAGCAGGCTGAAATATTTATATTTGGTTGACTATAAAAACAACCTATTAGTTTGGCCATATCAGTAGTGTGCAGCATAGCAAACGTTGGTCTGCTGGTCAGGTACAATGTAATAATTGGCCAATATTAATGCCACCCTTAAGGCATATTCCTTTGGCTTGGCAGCAGCACTGAATAAAGTGTGTGGCTGCGTAGTCATACACCCACCATGTCAGAGTACCACCACTGGATGCCAGCTATGGGCCAACTGGTGACGGTTTGGAAAATTAGTCTCACTTTTAGGGTTGGCTGGAGAATTCAGGGTTAATCTTGAGTGGTGTAAGATCACAGAGAGAAAACATCAGATAAACTAGGAGCAATTTCAGAGTATTAGTTAAGCTGGGATATTGGACATACATAGGGAGATACCAGGAGTAATCTAAGGTGAGTTGAGGACTCTAGAAACAATCTCCATTTTAAAATGGGTGAGTTCCAAAGAATTGGAGCTTGGCAATGCATATGCTGCAGTATATCACTTTACAAGGATTCATCTGCAGCAAGCACCTTATGGATTACTGTTGTACAGCACTCCAGCAAAATGCAGTTGTGCGCCATCATCTTAGGCTAAAGTAAAAAAATCTACTTCCACACAACCAGGCTTTTCTTCCTTTCAATTGTAAAATTGCTACATGTGGATTAGTTCCACAAATGAAAAAAAAAAACCCTGATCAAATTCCCATAATAATATAATCCTATGGTTTCTCATCAAACAATTCGGAGGCTGCAGGAACGGGTGTATGCCAGGCTGGATGTCCTTTGGGGGTTTCAGACTGCAGCTGTAGGTCTTTACTGTGAGTGAGCAGCAACTCTGCTGGGTCCTGAAGCTGCATTTTCTGTGGAAGCAAGGCTGCATGCCTGGTAGTTCCTGACTCTGCATTTCTTACAGGCTCCAGGCTGTCAATGTTCTATTTTTGGTTGGTTTTGTCAGTAGATTAATTGTGTCTCACAGTGCCTCTTCATTCTGCTAATTTCCCCACTCTTCCAGTGGCATACCACCATCCCTCACTACTCGCTTGCTGTCTCCTTTTTCATACATCAGTCTCAACACCCCTCAGTCTGGGGACCAGGATCCTCGGGGTGACTCCTGCGTTTAAGTCTGACTCAAACTCCAGTAGCTGCCCCATAAAATTTAGGTTGGGAGATATAATTGGACGTTTCCCCTTCACAAACTTGTAGGCATCTCCCACAGTCATCAGAGTGTGCTTCATCAGATATGCAATGACCACGGTGGCAGAACGAGAGACCCCAGCCTGGCAGTGGATAAGTACTCCTTTACCTTCCTGTTGCGCCTCTTCTGCAACAATAAACCAAAAATTAAAGTCTTATCCCATTAAAACGTGTACAAAGGGTCATCTTTCATGAGTCCTTAGCACACAAACACCAGTGCTGAAAGCATCAAGTCACATTATACTAGATCAGTGGTTCTCAAACTCGGTCCTCAGGACCCCACACGGTTCACGTTTCCATGTCACCTGGCAGGTACACGGTGTATCACCAACTGTCACATTTTAAAAAACTACAGGTGACCTGCAAAACATAAACCGTGTTGGGTCCTGAGGACCGAGTTTGAGAACCTGTGTCCTAGATTGATGGAGCATACTCTTTTTTTTTTTTTTAGTTTAACAGTAGATTTTTCTTTTTTTTATTCAAAGTGCTTCTCTCCTGGAAAAGTTTAGTTTTACTTTGCTCTCAGGATAAATAATGTAACCTGATCTCTAAAGGGGGGTACACATGGAGAGATCCAGATCCAGAGATCCAGAGTGGAGTGATTTATTTATACAACAAATATTCCAAAGCCTCTCTGTCCATCTGGTATCATGAGACTGTGGTTGCCATGGTAGTTTCATGGGGTGTGGTATTGAAAGTCGACAGTAACTAGGTCGACAATGTCTAGGTTGACCACTATTGGTCGACAGGGTGTCTAGATCGACAGGGTCTTTAGGTCGACATGTTCTAGGTCGACAGGTCAAAAGGTCGACATGAGTTTTTAATGTTATTTTGGTGTCGTTTTCTTCGTAGAGTGACCAGGAACCCCAATTAGTGCACCACGTCCCCTCGCATGGTGCCTTTGCTCCGCTACCGCTTCGCTTGGCACAGATTACCGTTCCAATCGTAGTCCACGTGGATCGTTAAGTATGGAAAGGTTCAAAAAAAAAGGAAAAAAATTGTGAAAAACTCATGTCGACCTTTTGACCTAGAACATGTCGACCTAAAGACCCTGTCGACCTATACACCCTGTCGACCTAGTTACTGTCGACCAATAGTGGTCGACCTAGACATTGTCGACCTAGTTACTGTCGACTTTCAATCCGGATCCCGTTTCATGACAGAAAATTGGAAATAATCAATAGCAATTTAACCCAAACTTTGAATGGAAGACAGACAACTACATGAACCATCTTATAGATGCACAATTTTTTTTAGAGAGTATTGATTTTATAAGCATTCAATTTGTGGTAAAACCGCCCCACGGTAATCCAGAAAGTCATTCCTTTTTGCATTCAGTGGTATAAAATCAGTCTAAGGTGAAAAAGGTTCAAGTGGAGTTCGAGCGATGTCTAATTGACTAGCAATTATAATATATCACATCCTCCACTCTCTAAGCTTTGCGAGCATATAGATCAGTTTTATTTTATCAGAAGCTTTAAGAAATATAAAACCCTTGTTTTCTAATGGTCCGAGACCAAGTTATCCGCTAAATAGAACTTCAGCATGTTGGTGTCCCCACACTCTATTTACAGGAACAGAAAACAGCAATATTGACAATATGAAGAGAGAGCAAAGGAGTAAAATCTAACGAAGAAAAAGACTTAAAAAAATAATAAAAACAACTAGTACTTTAATTGACAGCCAGCTACAATGCATTTACCATTTGAGTGTGAGGTTTAGTAATACTGTGTGTAAGTATGTCAAAGTGGAGAAGACTGAATCCGCCGAGAAGACATACAGAGCAGTATTCAAATGTCCCCCACTCCCATACCTGTTTGCGCCTGTTGGCAGCTATTCAATTGTTACTGACGACGGGCGCTATATAATTTAATCTCGCTACCCCTAGTGTTGGTGAGCAGAAATGCACGAAAAGTGACCCAAAGCGGGACTTTCACGATCGTACCCATTACTTTAGTCGTGTTTAGCCGCTTTATGCCACTAAACCCGACTACTATGGGCACGATATGTGCGATAATGGGGGTTAATTGAACAATGACACTTTAGATGGGAGATCGGGCGAGATATATCAATTGAATGCCACCCATAGAATAACAAGCAAAGACCTAAAATAGAAGCTACTTTATATGAAATGTAACTTTACATGTAAACTTTCACAAACAAATGATAAAATATCAGCCATACATGTTAGAACTGAAGATACAGTATTTAAGCAATTAGTAGAGAAAGTTCTCTTATCTGATTATAATTAATTTGTGTAGTGCCATGGTTTTCTGCTATCCACATATGTCCGGGATACGGTCGTTAGGTCGACAGTCATTAGGTCGACCACTGAAGGTCGACATGGGCATTAGGTCGACATGCACTAGGTCGACATGCACTAGGTCGACAGGTCAAAAGGTCGACATGAGTTTAAAAATTTTTTTTTCAATTGTTGGACTTTTTCATGCTTTACGATCCACGTGGACTACAACTGGGAACGGTAACCTGTGCCGAGCGCAGCGAGGCACCTAGCCCGAACGCGAGCCATGCGAGGGGATACGGTGCACTAATTGGGGTTCCCCGTTACTTTACGAAGAAAAGACACCAAAAAAGTCCAAAAACTCATGTCGACCTTTTCACCTGTCGACCTTGTACATGTCGACCTAATGACTGTCAACCTAAGTTGTGTCGACCCAATGACCCATACCCATATGTCCAATAAGGAAAGATTTGCGTTTAAAGTCATTTTATTTCATGAGAATTCAACTTACCAATGAATTCAAAGGCTTCCTCAAAGTACTGGCGGAGGTCCTGCTTGCTGTTGTCCGTGGCTGGCAATCTTTTATAACGCAAGGCCCCAGATTCAGCATGGTACAAGGGCAGATGAGTGGTAACGTTCAAAACATGTCCTATGTTGAGAGTGACCATTTGGCCTAGATCTTGGGCATCCTTTTCATTGCCCAGAAAGAGGAAAGGCAAGATGGGGCTCAATTCAGCTTTCTCAAGGTCAGGAGACAACGGGGAAGCAGGGGACACTTCTGTTGCAGAAACGCAGTCATCAGTGAGGGGCTCAGCCAGAACTGCCAAAAAAGGACTCTGTGTTAACCATATTGATAAGGGAACAGAAAATCTAATATATGATACTTTTCATAAACAGGATACTAAAAATATGTTATTACATATATTTTGTTTTTTTGTTGGTGCAGACTTATACTGATTTTTTTGAAGAACATAGCCATCAGGGCTGGTTTTAAGAAATTAATTCATACTGTAGTTTGCATCACCCCGCAGACAGATCATATGGTGATACATGTTTGTACTCGTGTGTCACAACACGCATGCCTACAATGTGCCATATGTATACAGGTAGGTTTTCAACTTACCTATTTACATCATGACTTGTTAAATTCTATGATACTCTTTCATACTCATTCTATATGTCACCTGATATGAGTCACCATAGTATTAAACATGTATTTTTGAAGTCTTTATTGTAAACGTGAACAATAGGTGTGCTAATGTATTAACCTGTCATACGTAATACCAATTGTTTTTATAGCACACACATATCCCGCACCTTATAATCTCTCACACAGACACACTAGGGTTAAGTTTGTTTGTCAGAACTCACTTAACCTACTAGTACACTTTTGCATTGTGGGAGGAAACCAGAGTACCCAGAGGGAAATCACATATAGGTAGGTAGGTAGGACATACAAACTGTACACAGTTAGGCCCTTGGTAGGAAGTGAACCTGAGACGGTAGCGCTGTAAGGCAGTAATGCTAGCCACTACGCTAACTGTGCTGCACCATATACTGTGTGTATTGCTGCAGAACATGTTATTGCAGTTTCCTCTGTAATACTCACTACTTCAATACATGCTTTTCATTGTTAACGTTTGGGGATTATAAAGAAGCATTTTCTCCTATATTTCTGTTGGCTCTCTGTCCTAGCCCTCCCACTCATGTCAATTTTGTCTTATTACACCTCCTACTGATCTACTGCAAGGATGGGAACCATTAGTCACTGTCTACAGCTAAACCATACCTGCTTTGATCTTCCTCCAGAGGGAACGCAATGTTAATTTAGAATTCAAGATACGGTTTTATTTTACCATAATTCAGTGAACTACAATATTTTCCACAGGTCACAACCTGCTGTGAACACCAATCACCAACAAGCATGCACTTAAGCTTCCTTCACATATCAGGCTTATTTTTCTCCAAGTATCTTTCACTCACCCCTTGCTCCTCCAGAACTCTCCTTTTCACTTAAGGGTTCCAGGAGAAGGTACAAACTTTGAAGTCTTCTGTTGGACCCCCCAACTGGAGACATGGGGGGTGGTGGTGTTGAGGGTGGAGGAGGAGAATGAGGTGGCACTGGCTTATCTACCCCCAGTCCTTCTAATCCTCTGCAGTCCAGCAACAGTGGTGTTCCACCAAGCATTCCTCCTCTTGTCCGAGACATAATTTTCCGTGCCAGCTCATCAGGCCAAATGGCCCGTACACTGTAATCATCATCCTCGTCATAGCTCACCCTTGAACTCCCCATGAATTGTGGGTCAAAAGTCACAATTGGATCACAGCTGCAAGAGGAGCCCACAGACTTCCTTGGAGGGCGAAGTAGACGCCAACAGCCTCTGCAGCCGCATTTTAATGGGTGAAGAGCCCAACGGAAACATGATGGTGAGCGTGGGGAAGTTGATGGAGGAGAACCCCTCCGACGAGAACAAGGTTCCCGTGGCCAGCGGGGGGGTTGAGTTTGTGGAAGCGTCCCAGGCAAAGTGAGGTCAGCATGAGATGGTGCTCTGTGTCCAGGCTGCAGACCTCTGACTTCAGGTGCCATCCGTGGATGTGGCATAGACCGCAGAGGAAGAGAACGGGGTCGGGGCAGGGGAGCCGAACGATCTTCTAGAGGCACAGGAGGCATGATGCTGTTAGAAAAAAACAACAATATATATATATATGATTTAAGATATTAAAATATAAATCCAAAAAAATACATAGCCTTGAATCTGTGTTTGTTTTGGAGCATCTAATCCAGACTGTCAAAAGATGGCTGAGTTACAGAGTCTGGCTTCTATGGACCATATGCAGTGAAAAACACTGCAATTCTAGTGTTCATTTGAAATCCAAGTCACAGCATTAACAGGAGACAGACAGAAACTGCTGACTCTTGGTCTAGATTGTACTGTCGCAACAGCTTAACCTTCTGTCATGCTAAACGTGGATATAAACATAATACTTATACATTTACCACATTTCTCTATGTCCTTTCTCTCCTTCCATTATAGGCACCGCAGTGCTGCCTTTCAAACGTGAGCTCCATCTAATACGCACAGATCACCTTCACATACTGCAGGGTTTCAAAAACATCACCGTCTTGCAGAACACACTACACAGACCATACATACCACATATACAGAGAAATAAACATAACACATGGCATGCGTAAGTACATTGAATCACTTATATAATACATTTGCATAATATGCATACCTATTTAAACTATCAATATTGGACACATACTGTAGATACAGAATGTTTATGGTAGTACAGATGCCTGGCAATGCACTTCTTGCAATTTGCAGTTATATATCAGTAAATTAGCAGTGATAGAGTATACTGTATAAAACCAATATTAACAGACAATTGTGCTTTGCAATCAAAACATTAGACACGTGCACACATACATTATATATAACTAGATATAGACAACTGATATACATGTTTGCTGCTGTCAGCATTTTTTGAGATTTACTACTAATTATATCATAAATAAACCCTGACACTAGTATACCTTTGTCAGCTGTTCCCCTCCTCAGTGAGCGAGGTTTTCTGTATACTTGGCCTCATCTGTGCATGACTGGTTCCTGACTGTCAGGGCTTGTGCATGTCCTTTGTGTGTGTGCTGCCTAGAGTGTGTGTGTGTGTATGTGCAAAGGGTAACACTGAATGACGAGCCCCCGCCCCTCCTCACAGGATGACATCACCGTTAGCCAATGACAGATCGCCCACATCATACAAATGAACAAACTAGTCCAAGCTAATTACTACCTTACACATTCTGCTGATTGCATGATAATGGTGTACCTCACACATCATTATACACAAAGAGGAGAGGAATACCAAGGAAGGGTTTCTATTTCTACAGATAGATAGATTAGATTTATCACACACAAATATGAATTTTAAGTTGGAGATTCATTAAAGGGTTTTAGGGCCGGGACTTTATATAATAGGCAGTTTTACAGATATTAGGAATTGCCATCACCATTTTTACCTGGTCAGAATGCAAACCGTGAATTGTAACAAGCTGTGGTTTAGCAAACCACCAGAAACTCCACTGGTATAAAAAGTGGACGTGGCAAGCGAGACTGACCGAACCACATGCTTTTTTAACTATATGGCCACTCAAAACATAAGTGTTGTTACCATCATAAATCATTATTGCCCGCATAATTTAATGCTAAAATCATACTGCCATCTTAATACAATACGTTAATTTGTCCTCCTTGTTATATTAATATAATTATTCTGCAATCATAAGATAATTATTAATTGCTTTTGCCTGATTAACCTTATAATTAATAAGGTATCTTGTGCCTCCCCTTAGTGACATACATGTGTTTTTCTCTGGTCTCTTGAAAAGCATAGAAGTTGGGAGGTGGGTGACTATTTTCTGCAGCAAGACAATATAATATCAAACATGTCATGATAGGAAAAGTTCCATCAGAGAAATAGTTTCATGTATTAGTGATGTCTGGTAATGTTTCAGTCTGTGCTCCTTTATAGTTACATCCTCATTTTGACTGTATTTAATGTATTGTTGCAGTAATTGATCAATTTTATTAGGGTGACCATATTATCCCTTTTACCTGGGAAGCTCATAGATTACACAGGTTCTGTGGCTGGCTGACTTCAAGCATACACTTCAGCTGGTTTTAATCAGCCACAGAACCTGTGTAATCCATGAGTGTCCCAGGTAAAAATAGGATTTTGGTTACCTACCGGTAAATCCTTTTCCCGTAGTCCATAGAGGATGCTGGGGTCCACATTAGTACCATGGGACATAAACAGGTCCACCAGAAGCCATTGGCACTTTAAGAGTTTGAGAGTGTGGGCTGGCTCCCCCTTCCATGCCCCCCCCCCAGCCTCAGTCTAGAAACTGTGCCCGAGGAGACGGACATCTTCGATTGAAGGATTTAACACAGATCGTGGCGAGATTCATACCAGCTTACACATACAAGGCTGACTTCAAGCCTACATTTCAACAGGTTTTAATCAGCCACAGAACCTGTGTAATCCATGGGCGTCCTAGGTAAAAGGAATAATATGGTCACTCTAATTTTATGCTAATATCTTTATATAATAAAAGATGGCAGCTCAGTAGACTCTGAGTACTAGGGTCACTAAGAGACAGTAGCACTGTACCAGAGTCTAGTGTGCATTTGCAGGTTTCCGGGGAAGTGGCGATGCGGCCATTTTATTGGTATTTTCCTACTGTGCATGTGCAGAACACCGGGAAATGGCCACTGTGCATGATTCATGCAGCGCTGCTGCTGCCACCAATGTGGGACTCCGAAGTGGTAAGTATTCAAGAAATGGGTGCAGAGTGTGTGGGGTAGGTCCCCCTGGACACTGCACACCTTGCACCCATTATAGATATGCCACTGAGTCCAGGTTTTAAGGATATCCATGCTTGAGCACAGGTGACTTAATTAGTACCTCAGTCAGTTTGATTCAACCATCTGGACTCAAGCATGGATATCCTTAAAACCTGGATTGTAACGGGGGAGTTTGCGAAACTCTAGGTTAAGGTGACTGGGTTGAAAATGCAAAGAAAAAAATGAGAAGTGAGGCAACGGAACACTTTGTGGCAGAAATTAGGGCTGCTGCGAACATATGTGTGGAACATGATTCATTACATGTAGTATGCCACGTGTATCAATATTGTCGTAAAAGAATTGTGCAATACATCTTGGGAGAAACACTTTTGAGGAATCAATTAGCAAGACGTTGGCAGAAACAAAATGCTCTGGGAACATGTGATTCACAGGCCACAGAATGAACAATCTCTCTGACAAGGAAGTATCCGCGTTTTAGTCAGCAAGGAAATAGCTACAAGATTACATTTACATAAATTCCCACTGAATGAAAAAAAGGTGTATTTTGTATTCACGTGATGCACCAGCACGACTGGAACTCTGTTGCAGCACATAACATGATTCATTGGAAGAGATTCCCCGGAACTTGATTATATAATAAAGTGTTTGGGCAGTTTCAGTAAGCAATTACCATCATTCTGAACCTGGTACATTTCTACTTACAGGCTAGCCAATAAAAATAAAGACAGTGGCATACCTCCCAACTGTCCCGATTCCAGCGGGACAGTCCCGCTATTCAGAGACTGTCCCTCTGTCCCACACGGCATCTATTCACTGTTGGGAGGTGAGGAGGGGGCTGCTCAGCTAATTGGGGAGCACTGGGCACTCCCCCAATATGCTGGGAAATGGGTCTGTGCGTGTGAGGTCATGCCCACTCTACCGAGGCCACATCCCTCCTACTTGAGGCCACACACCCTATCCAGATTGCAATGTGAACAATGTAGTGCTACACACTGGACGATGCGCACGATATATCATCCGATCCGGATGATATTTCGGCTGCATATCGCCAAGTGTGTACCCAGCCTTGGTCTGAAGACTCTGCTTTTAAGCACTATTTACAAAAAAATCATTTAAAAAAAAACTTAAATGAGATTGTTAGTTTGCTTCATTATAAGCAGTTTAAAAAGACACACTGCCTTCTGGGTCCAATTTTCAGCAACTTGTCTCGAGATTGTGGCATGACATGTAGCAACTAACCCATTAGAGTTTTCAGAGGGCTTTTTTTTTTTTTAAACAGTTTTTTTCTAGCAATGCTGAGAGCTCACTACTGTTACCAATCAGAGGCGTAACTAGGGTTTTTGGAGCCCAGGGCAAGATCAATAATGGCGCCCCCCCCCCTTTAAAAAACCCCAAAAGGAAACAAAAAACTACAAAAGGAAAGTATGTGGACACGCCACCGGTGTCACTGTATATAAGATGTCAGGGTGTGTATGTATGGTGCAGCAGAGATGTAGGTGCAGTGGTCGAAGTGGAATTTTTGAAGGGGGAATGAAAAAGTGTAAAAGGGGGCATGGTCACTTAAAAGGGGCATGTCCTTCAGTGTAGTAGGACCCCTTATACTATCTAGTACTGGTGCCCCTTTCACATTATAGCACACGGTATGAGCCGAAATTCACATTATAGCACACGGTATGAGCCAAAATTCACATTACCCCACACGGTATGAGCTGAAATTCACATTACCCCACATGGTATGAGCCGAAATTCACATTATAGCACACGGTATTATCCGAAATTCACATTTTAGCATACGGTATGAGCCAAAATTCACATTATAGCACACAGTATGAGCAGAAATTCACATTATAGCACACGGTATGATCCGAAATTCACATTATAGCACATGGTATGAGCAAAAAATAAGATTTTACTCACCGGTAAATCTATTTCTCGTAGTCCGTAGTGGATGCTGGGCCTCAGTAAGGACCATGGGGATTAGCGGCTCCGCAGGAGACTGGGCACAACTAAAGAAAGCTTTAGGACTACCTGGTGTGCACTGGCTCCTCCCACTAAGACCCTCCTCCAGACCTCAGTTAGGATACTGTGCCCGGAAGAGCTGACACAATAAGGAAGGATTTTGAATCCCGGGTAAGACTCATACCAGCCACACCGTATAACTCGTGATACTATAACCAGTTAACAGTATGAAATATAACTGAGCCTCTCAACAGATGGCTCAACAATAACCCTTTAGTTAGGCAATAACTATAAACAAGTATTGCAGACAAACCGCACTTGGGATGGGCGCCCAGCATCCACTACGGACTACGAGAAATAGATTTACCGGTGAGTAAAATCTTATTTTCTCTGACATCCTAAGTGGATGCTGGGACTCCGTAAGGACCATGGGGATTATACCAAAGCTCCCAAACGGGCGGGAGAGTGCGGATGACTCTGCAGCACCGAATGAGCAAACTCTAGGTCCTCCTCAGCCAGGGTATCAAACTTGTAAACTCTTACAAAAATGTTTTAACCCGACCAAGTAACAGCTCGGCAAAGTTGTAAAGCCGAGACCCCTCGGGCAGCCGCCCAAGAAGAGCCCACTTTCCTCGTGGAATGGGCTTTTACAGATTTAGGGTGCGGCAGTCCAGCCGCAGAATGTGCAAGTTGAATCGTGCTACAGATCCAGCGAGCAATCGTCTGCTTAGAAGCAGGAGCACCCAGCTTGTTGGGTGCATACAGGAGAAATAGCGAGTCAGTTTTCCTGACTCCAGCTGTCCTGGAAACATATACTTTTCAGGGCCCTGACTACATCCAGTAACTTGGAATCCTCCAAGTCCCAAGTAGCCGCAGGCACCACAATAGGTTGGTTCACATGAAAAACTGATACCACCTTAGGAAGGAATTGGGAACGAGTCCTCAATTCCGCCTTATCCATATAAAATACAGATAAGGGCTTTTGTATGACAAAGCCGCCAATTCTGATACCCGCCTGGCCGACGCCAAGGCCCACAGAATGACCACTTTCCACGTGAGGTATTATAGCTCCACGGATTTAAGTGGCTCAACCCAATGCGACTTCAGGAAATCCAACACCACGTTGAGATCCCACGGTGCCACTGGAGGCACAAACGGGGGCTGACTATGCAGCACTCCCTGAACAAAAGTCTGAACTTCAGGCAGTGAAGCCAGTTCAATTTTGGAAGAAAATCGATAGAGCCGAAATCTGGACCTTAATGGAACCCAATTTTAGGCCCATAGTCACCTCTGACTGTAGGAAGTGCAGAAATCGACCTAGTTGAAATTTCTCCTTTGGGGCCTTCCTGGCCTCACAGTACGCAACATATTTCCGCCATATGCGGTGATAATGGTTTGCGTTCACTTCTTTCCTAGCTTTAAATAGCGTAGGGATAACTTCCTCCGGAATTCCCTTTTCCTTCAGGATCCGGCGTTCAACCGCCATGCCGTCAACGCAGCCACGGGACGTCTTGGAACAGACAGGCCCCCTGCTGCAGCAGGTCCTGTCTGAGCGGCAGAGGCCATGGGTCCTCTGAGATCATTTCTAGGAGTTCTGGTTACCAAGCTCTTCTTGGCCAACCCGGAACAATGAGTATAGTTCTTACTCCTCTCCTTCTTATTATTCTCATTACCCTGGGTAAGAGAGGCAGAGAAGGGAACACATACACCGACTGGTACACCCACGGTGTTACCAGAGCGTCCACAGCTATCGCCTGAGGGTCCTTGACCTGGCGCAATATCTTTGTAACTTTTAGTTGAGGCGGGACGCCATCATGTCCACCTGTGGCCTTTCTTAACGGTGTACAATCATTTGGAAGACTTCTGGATGAAGTCCCCACTCTCCCGGGTGGAGGTCGTGTCTTCTGAGAAAGTCTGCTTCTCAGTTGTCCACTCCGGGACTGAACACTGCTGACAGTGCTAACACATGATTTTCCGCCCATCGGAGAATCCTTGTGGCTTCTGCCATCGCCATCCTGCTTCTTGTTGCGCCCTGTCGGTTTACATGAGCGACCGCCGTGATGTTGTCTGACTGGATCAGCACCGGCCGGTGTTGAAGCAGGGGTCTAGCCTGACTTAGGGCATTGTAAATGGCCCTCAGTTCCAGAATATTTATGTGTAGGGAAGTCTCCTGACTTTTCCATAGCCTTGGAAGTTCCTTCCCTGTGTGACTGCCCCCCAGCCTCGAAGGCTGGCATCCGTGGTCACCAGGACCCAGTCCTGTATGCCGAATCTGCGGCCCCCTAGAAGATGAGCACTCTGCAGCCACCACAACAGCGACACCTTGACCCTTGGAGACAGGGTTATCCGCCGATGCATCTGAAGATGCGACCCGGACCACTTGTCCAACAGATCCCACTGGAAAATCCTTGCATGGGACCTGGCGAATGGAATTTCTTCGTAAGAAGCTACCATCTTTCCCAGGGCTCGCGTGCATTGATGCACCGACACCTGTATACGTATTAGGAGGTCTCTGTCTAGAGACAACAACTCCTTGGACTTCTCCTCCGGGAGAAACCCTTTTTATCCTGTTCTGTGTCCAGAACCATACCCAGGAACAGTAGACGCGTCGTAGGAACCAGCTGCGACTTTGGAATATTCAGAATCCAGCCGTGCTGTCGTAGCACTTCCCGAGATAGTGCTACTCCGACGAACAACTGCTCCCTGGACCTCGCCTTTATAAGGAGATCGTCCAAGTACGGGATAATTATTTCGGCCATTACCTTGGTAAATACCTCGGTGCCGGGGACAGACCAACGGCAACGTCTGGAATTGGTAATGACAATCCTGTACCACAATATTGAGGTACTCCTGGTGAAGAGGGTAAATAGGGACATGCAGGTAATCATCCTTGATGTCCAGTGATACCATGAAATTCTCCAGGCTTGCAATAATCGCCCTGAGCGATTCCATTTTGAACTTGAACCTTCGTATATAAGTGTTCAAGGCTTTCAATTTTAGAAAGGGTCTCACCGAACCGTCTGGTTTCGGTACCACAACATTTTGGAATTGTAACCCCGGCCTTGTTGAAGGAGGGGTACCTTGATTTCACCTGCTGGAAGTACAGCTTGTGAATTGCCGCCAGTACTACCTTTCTCCGAGGGCAGCAGGCAAGGCTGATGTGAGGTAACGGCGAGGGGGAGTCGCCTCGAACTCCAGCCTGTATCCCTGTGATACTATTTGCAGAACCTAGGGATCCACCTGTGGGCAAGCCCACTGGTCCCTGAAGTTCCCGAGACGCGCCCCTACCGCACCTGTCTCCACCTGTGGAGCCCCAGCGTCATGCGGTGGACTCAGAGGAAGCGGGGGAAGATTTTTGATCCTGGGAACTGGCTGCTGGTGCAGCTTTTTCCTTCTTCCCTTGTCTCCGTGCAGAAAGGAAGCGTCTTTGACCCGCTTGCTTTTCTGAAGCCGAAAGGACTGTACCTGAAAATACGGTGCTTTCTTAGGCTGTGAGGAAACCTGAGGTAAAAAATTTTTCTTCCCAGCTGTTGCTGTGGATACGAGGTCCCAGAGACCATCCCCAAACAATTCCTCACCCTTATAAGGCAGAATCTCCATGTGCCTTTTACAGGCAGCATCACCTGTCCACTGCCGGGTTTCTAATACCCTCTTGGCAGAATGGACATTGCATTAATTCTGTATGCCAGCCGGCAAATATCCCTCTGTGCATCCTTTATATATAAGACGACGTCTTTAATATGCTCAATGTTAGCAAAATATTATCCCTGTCTTAGAGTATTAATATTATCTGACAGGGTATCAGACCACGCTGCAGCAGCACTATTTATGCTGAGGCAATTGCAGGTCTCAGTATATAACCTGAGTGTGTATATACAGACTTCAGGATCGCCTCCTGCTTTTTATCAGCAGGTTCCTTCAAGGTGGCCGTATCCTAAGACGGCAGTGCCACCTTTTTTGACAAACGTGTGAGCGCCTTATCCACCCTAAGGGATATCTCCCAACGTGACCTATCCTCTGGCGGGAAAGGGTACGCCATCAGTAACTTTTTAGAAATTACCAGTTTCTTATCGGGGGAACCCACGCTTCTTTACACACTTCATTCATTCATCTGATGGGGGAACAAAACACTGGCTGCTTTTTCTCCCCAAAAATAAACCCCTTTTATGTGGTACTTGGGTTCATGTCAGAAAATGCGTAACACATTTTTCATTGCCGAGATCATGTAACGGATGTTCCTAGTGGATTGTGTATATGTCTCAACCTCGTCGACACTGGAGTCAGACTCCGTGTCGACATCTGTGTCTGCCATCTGAGGTAACGGGCGTTTTTTGAGCCCCTGATGGCCTTTGAGACGCCTGGGCAGGCGCGGGCTGAGAAGCCGGCTGTCCCACAGCTGTTACGTCATCCAGCCTTTTATGTAAGGAGTTGACACTGTCTGTTAATACCTTCCACCTATCCATCCACTCTGGTGTCGGCCCCACAGGGGGCGACATCCCATTTATCGGCCTCTGCTCCGCCTCCACGTAACCTTCCTCATCCAACATGTCGACACAGCCGTACCGACACACTGCACACACACAGGGAATGCTCTGACTGAGGACAGGACCCCACAAAGTCCTTTGGGGAGACAGAGAGAGAGTATGCCAGCACACACCAGAGCGCTATATAATGCAGGGATTAACACTATAACTGAGTGATTTTTCCCCCCAATAGCTGCTTGTATACATATATTGCGCCTAAATTTAGTGACCCCCTCTCTTTTTAACCCTTTGAGCCTGAAAACTACAGGGGAGAGCCTGGGGAGCTGTCTTCCAGCTGCACTGTGAAGAAAAAATGGCGCCAGTGTGCTGAGGGAGAAGCCCCGCCCCTTTTTCGGCAGACTTTCTCCCGCTTTTTCTGGAATACTGGCAGGGGTAATTTTACATCTATATAGCCTCTAGGACTATATATGATGTAGATTTGCCAGCCAAGGTGTCATATATTGCCCTCAGGGCGCCCCCCCCCTGCACCCATCAGTGACCGGAGTGTGAGGTGTACATGAGGAGCAATGGCGCACAGCTGCAGTGCTGTGCGCTACCTTGGTGAAGACCGAAGTCTTCTGCCGCCGATTTTCTTTTTCATCCACTAGGGGTCACTGGAGTACTCTTGGGATATGGACGGCTTCCACCGGAAGAAGGCACTGAATAAATTAATTTTGAGACTACTCCTCCCCTCCATATCCTGCAGCACTTCAGTGTTTTTTCTGTGCTCGACACAGTTAGAAGGCATAGTGGAGCTCGTCCACAAAGTATTGGAATTTTTTCTAAGTTTTTTTTTTTCCTTCAATTTCCACGTCCTTTCCCCCCTTCTAACAGGCGTGGGTCAGGGACAGTGGAAGCGGCTGAGTAGCCGTGAGTGTCGGACCTCTCTGTAAAGAGCTCCCTCACTCCACTTGCAGGCTGCCTGCAGGAAAGCTGGACGGAGCTTGGATGAAGGCCCCGTCATAGACTTTTGTCACGGTCCAGGTATGTTGGGTTGGGGCGGTCAGCGCTTGCTGCCGCTCCACTGTTGGGGATTGTTGGGTACTCACCGCTGCCCGGAGCGCGTGTACAGGGGCCGCTTCACGGTCCATGCGGCGCGCTCTCACTCTCCGGCTCCCAGCATCCTAAGAGACCGCTGCTCCCTGCGCAGCAGCAGCGCTGCTTGGCTACACAGACACGCCGCTATGCTGTGTGTGGCGGGCGGGAGCACGTGTGCATAGGCCGCTCCACGGCTCTATGCAGCACGCTCTCTGCTTCCGCCATCCGCCCGCAGCAGCCGAGGAGTTCCGTTGTCCGGGGTCTACAGGCAGGCCGCTCACACGGCCCTTTGCAAAACTTCCACAGGCCCAGACCCGGTGCTGTACACGGAGGTCGTGGGAGTGGGGGGGGAGACTTTAACAGTATTTGGCAGTGTCAAGAAATGCTTAATATGTTTAAATGTTCTCCTGTCTGTTCCAGGTTTCCTATTTTACATCTCGGCTAAGAGTGGTACTAGAGGAATTTTGGGGTCAGTTTTCGTATTTCTGGCAGGCACTGCACTTGCCTAGATATATACCAGGAACTTTGGTGTTATTACTGAGTCGTGCAGTCTGTCTGTGTGGAGTTTGTATTGTCTGTCTTCATAATGAGTAAGACACCAGCAAAATCTAAGAAACATTTGTCATGTCATGTCTGTAAGAGTGTGTTGCCTGATGGATCCACCACATGTACAGCATGTGTTGTTAATACAGCCATAAATACGATTTCCATTCCAGAAGTAAAGCCAGCATCTCAGGACCCGCCATGGGCTTTACTTGCAGATGTATTAGTTGGTTTACAATCAGAACTGGCCGCCTCTCGTGAAGAAAGAGAGGCGGCAAGATCTGAGTTTAAGATGAGACCATTTGAGTTACCTGGGGAGTCTCAAACTGGTCATAAGTCCACCTTGAGTGGAAAAGATAAGTTTCCTTTTCCTACTAATTTTCCTGTCTCTGGGATACTAGATCTCACTGAACAGGAGTACGAGGAGGGCGAAATAGAACAACAGTCAGAAGGTGACGACTTTGACAGCCCAGGTATTGACAATCTCATCAGAGCAGTTCGTCAGTCGCTGGAGTTTACGGAAACTGAGGAGCCACTGACGAATGATGAGGTAGTCTTTACTAAACGACAGAGATCTCCGATGTGTTTCCCTATCTCGGAATCTCTTAATAAAATGTTACTGGAGTCACGGAAAAATCCGGACAAACGGTTTTCTATTCCTCGTAGATTTAAATCGAGTTACCCGTTTCCAGAGGCCATGACAGCTACATGGGAGAACCCACCTTTGGTGGATTCATCCGTATCTAAACTTACGAGGAAGTTAACCATACCAGTTCCAACTGCTACTACGCTTAAAGACCCTGCAGATCGTAAAATAGAGGCTATGCTAAGGTCCATGTACACAGCAACTGGAGTGCTGTTAAGACCTGGGTTGGTTGGCATTTGGGTTACTAAAGCTTTAATGGTATGGATAAAAGAGCTCAAATCGGCTCTGCAAGATGATCATCTTATACTTCTCGCGGATCAAATCTGGGAAGCTGCTGAATATCTATGTACAGCTTCTACTGACGTCTGTCAGCTTACTTCTCGCCTGTCCTCATCGCTAGTCACAGTACGACGAGCACTTTGGCTGCGTTCGTGGCAGGCGGAGACGGAGGTTAAAAAAGGTATAGAGGCATTGCCTTATGATGGCGAGAAACTTTTTGGTCCTGAATTGGACAAATGGATTTCTGAGGCTACTGGAGGGAAGTCTGTTTTTCTTCCATCGCCTACAACTATACCTAAACGGAAATATTCTGGTCCGGCGTTCAAATCCTTTAGAACTCAGCCCTTTCGTGGGCAGGGAGGAGCAGTCACGCCGGGCAGAAGAGGTCGGGGACGTAGTGCCCGACAATCCAATACACGTCGTCAAGACACCAAGACCACTAACAAACCAGTGGCATGACGGGCTCCCAGCCCATCTCGGATCTCCAATTGTGGGAGCACGCCTTCAGAGTTTTCAGGGGGCGTGGCTGCAGACGTCCACAGATGGGTGGATCCGCAATTTAGTATTAGAGGGTTACAAAATAGAGTTCGATTATCTTCCGACAGGAAGATTTTTCACGACAGGACTGCCTGTGTCGGACGACAAGAAAGCAGTTCTGCAGGTTGCCATTCAGTCTCTGCTGAATGCTGCAGTGATAATTCCGGTCCCTGTGCAGGAACAGGGGCAGGGTTATTATTCCAGTCTGTTTCTGGTACCAAAACCAGATGGCTCAGTCAGGCCAATATTGAACCTAAAAGGTCTCAATCATTACGTCACTTACCACAGATTCAAGATGGAATCTCTCAGGTCAGTAATTGCAGGGTTAGAGCCACAGGAATTCATGATTGCACTAGATCTCAAGGATGCGTATTTGCACATTCCGATTTGGCCACCTCACCAGAGTTTCTTAAGGTTTGCGATAAGGCGAGACCATTACCAATTTCAGGCTCTACCGTTTGGCCTCTCATCAGCGCCTCGGGTATTCACCAAGGTAATGTCCGTGATGACAGCTCATCTCAGGTCCCTAGGGGTAATAATTGTTCCGTATTTAGACGATCTACTCATAAAGGCTCCGTCTCAACAATTGCTTCTCCAACATGCCTTACTAACGTACAATGTACTAGTTCAGCACGGTTGGATAGTCAGTTTAAAGAAATCACATCTAATTCCGTGTCAACGACTTCAATTCCTAGGGATGATTCTCGATACAGTAAAACAAAGGGTTTACCTGCCACAACAGAAAGTACAGGGCATTCGTCATCTGGTGCAATTAGTGCTCAAGCCACGCACAGTCTCAGTACATTTGTGCATTCGCCTTCTAGGCACAATGGTGGCGGCTTTCGAAGCACTTCAGTTCGGAAGATTTCACTCACGTCCGTTTCAACTGGAGGTGTTAGCACAGTGGTCGGGATCACATCTGCAGCTGCACCACAGGGTGAGGTTGTCACCACAAGTCAGGGTGTCTCTTCTCTGGTGGTTAAAAATACACAATCTATCTGCAGGGAGACGATTCGGCGTCGCGAATTGGATAATTCTGACAACAGACGCAAGTCTCAGAGGTTGGGGAGCTGTAGTTCAGAGTTATCGGCTCCAGGGCCTCTGGGCGGATCACGAAAGATCGCTATCCATAAATGTTCTGGAACTCAGGGCGATTTACAATGCTCTAAGACAAGCGGTGTACATGTTTCGTTTTCAGACTGTTCAGGTGCAGTCAGACAACGCGACGGCAGTCGCATATATAAACAAACAAGGAGGAACGAGAAGCCGCATGGCTATGCGGGAAGTAGCTCGGATCCTCAGATGGGCCGAATATCACCAGGTGATATTATCGGCAGTGTTCATTCCTGGAGTGGACAACTGGGAGGCAGATTTTCTCAGTCGTCGGGATTTTCATCCAGGAGAGTGGGCATTAAATCCAGAAGTATTTCAGATGTTGATCCAGAAGTGGGGTTACCCTCAGGTGGATCTAATGGCATCCCGCCACAATCATCAGGTGTCAAGATATGTGTCCAGAACAAGAGATCCAGGGGCAGTGGCGGTGGATGCTCTCACAGCCACGTGGCCATACAGCCTTGTGTATCTGTTTCCACCGTTTCCGCTGCTCCCGTTGGTGCTAAAACGGATCAAGAGAGGGTTCGTCACAGTCATTCTAATAGCGCCTCATTGGCCTCGGAGGGCTTGGTTCTCGGATCTCCTCGGGTTACTCGCAGACGATCCGTGGCCACTCCCACTACGTCCGGACCTGTTACAACAGGGTCCGTTCCTTTACCCCGATTTAGCGCGGCTGCGTTTGACGGGGTGGCTGTTGAAAAGGCCATCTTAAGGAAAGAGGGCATTCCTGAGTCTGTTATACCAACCATGGTACGAGCTAGGAAGCCGGTTACGGCAGCTCATTATTATAGAATTTGGCGTACTTATATAGGTTGGTGTGAAGCTCGGAAATTTCCGACATCGTCTTTTAAATTATCCCGTCTTTTGTTATTTTTACAAATGGGGTTAGATGGAGGACTACGTCTTTCCACACTAAAGGTGCAGGTATCTGCGTTGTCAATTTATTTTCAAAGGAAATTGGCCTCGTTGCAGTCAATACATACGTTTCTACAGGGTGTAAAGAGGATACAGCCTCCTTTCATTCCACCTACAGCACCATGGGACTTGAATCTGGTTTTAGATTTTTTACAGTCCGATTACTTTGAACCCTTACAACAAGTGGATATTAAATTTCTCACTTGGAAAACGATTTTTCTTTTAGCCTTAGCTTCGGCTAAGCGTGTTTCAGATTTGGGTGCCTTGTCATGCAAGTCACCGTATTTAATTTTTCATGATGACAGAGCGGAACTTCGGACGAATCCCGTTTTTCTACCAAAGGTAGTGTCGTCTTTTCACATCAATCAACCAATAGTAGTTCCTGTGTTAACAGGAGATTCTGGAACGTTGGATGTGGTTCGCGCATTGCGCATCTATGTTTCCCGAACGTCTACTGTGCGTAAGACAGATACGTTGTTTGTTCTCTATGACGCAGCTAAGAGGGGTTGGCCAGCCTCTAAGCAGACCTTATCCAGATGGATCAAACTGACTATACGTCAGGCTTACCTTTATGCTAAGTTACAGCCACCTACTTCAGTAACAGCTCATTCCACACGTTCTGTGGGGACGTCATGGGCAGCGAGTCGTGGGGCTTCTACGACACAGCTTTGCCGTGCGGCTACTTGGTCGTCAGTGCACACGTTTGTGCGCTTTTACAAGTTTGATACGTTCGCGGCAGCAGCATCTAGCTTTGGCCGTTTAGTGTTACAGGTGCCAAACAGCTCTCCCGCCACGGAGGAGACTTTGGTACATCCCAAGAGTACTCCAGTGACCCCTAGTGGATGAAAAAGAAAATAGGATTTTGGTACCTACCAGGTAAATCCTTTTCTTTGAATCCATAGGGGGCACTGGACGCCCACCCAGAGCAGTTTACCTGTTTTAGGAGTCCAGTGGTTCTTATGGTAACACACTTTCACGACTGGTTTAAATTTAACAAGGGTTAATCAGTTATGGTGTCAACTGTTTAGTTGTCTGTTACGTTGTGTCAACTTTATTGTTGTCTGTGAGACTATATGTAATTCTCCTTTTGTCAATCTCTCTATCGATCCTGTTCGGCTCAGTAAAAAACACTGAAGTGCTGCAGGATATGGAGGGGAGGAGTAGTCTCAAAATTAATTTATTCAGTGCCTTCTTCCGGTGGAAGCCGTCCATATCCCAAGAGTACTCCAGTGCCCCCTATGGATTCAAAGAAAAGGATTTACCTGGTAGGTACCAAAATCCTATTTTCCGGACTCTTCATGCTTCTGGCTCTATAAGGGGGACGGCGGCGCGGCTCCGGGAACGAACACCAAGGTTGGGTCCTGCGGTCGATCCCTCTGGAGCTAATGGTGTCCAGTAGCCTAAGAAGCCCAAACTACCACCTGTTAGGTAGGTTCGCTTCTTCTCCCCTTAGTCCCTCGCTGCAGTGAGTCTGTTGCCAGCAGATCTCACTGTAAAATAAAAAACCTAAATATACTTTCTAGGAGCTCAGGAGAGCCCCTAGTGTGCCTCCAGCTCAGCTGGGCACAAGAATCTAACTGAGGTCTGGAGGAGGGTCTTAGTGGGAGGAGCCAGTGCACACCAGGTAGTCCTAAAGCTTTCTTTAGTTGTGCCCAGTCTCCTGCGGAGCCGCTAATCCCCATGGTCCTTACGGAGTCCCAGCATCCACTTAGGTCGTCAGAGAAATTCACATTATATAGTGAGGGGATCCTACCCCTTAATTAACTAATCCTGCGGGGCACTATGGTGAGGGGAGCCTACCCCCTTAATTGACTAATTGCAGAGTTTAGCAGCGGAAGGGTTGCAGCGGTTTCTTACCCCAAGCTGCGGCGCTTCTGCCACCTCCGACACTCCACGTCTTCAGCGCCACCCGGGATGCAGAGCACCGCACTGGGGATGCACCCTTTTCAGTGTGGTCTGCTGCGCTCCGAAGGGGGATCTTCTCTCCTGTTGCAGGATCCCGATGTGCGCCGTCCTCCCCGCTGTTACTGCTACGGTAAGCATTAGTACCGTTTACCACAGAGGCCATTTACTGAGGCATATGTATTAAACCTCGGGAACTGAGATGCCCTTCTCACCGTACAGCTGTGTTGCCGAGCCGGGTGGGGGGACAGCCAGCAGCAGCAGCATGCCAGATATCAGCAGCCAAGGGTGCGGGCTGTACATACTTGAGGCAGCTGGATATTCAACAGTGCTGAGAGCCTCCAGAGCCCACACCCCTCGGAGCTGCAGTACACCGGCAGAGGACACCCATCCCCCAAACCCTGCGTAGCCCAAAGCCGGAGATCGGCAGCATGTTGAACGCGGAAGCAGAAGCCCGCACCCTCGGCTGCTGATATCCGGCATGCTGCCCCTGCTGCTGGCTTTCTACCCGCCTGGCTCGGCCACCCAGCTGGATGGTGAGTGAGAAGGGCATCTCAGGGCCCGTGATTTAATACATATCCCTCTTCGGTAAATGGCCTCTGTGGTAAATGGTACTAATGCTTACCGTGGCGGTAAGCATCAGTACATCCCGCCCTATAGGTGTAAAGCCAATATCAAACACACACACACAGACTGCCCCACCCCCTTACTTACACACACACACACACACACACACACACACACACACACACACACACACACAGTCAAACTGTAGATTACACACACAAGACTGGCCACCCCCAAACCCCAAACACACCCACTCAGACTACATACACATTCTCATACTTTCCCCTCCCCCACACACACTGGACTGCAAAAATTGAGACACACTCACACACACACACTGGACTGCAAAAATTAACACACACACACTCACACTGTCCCGCACCCCCCCCCCCCCCTCCTCTCCCGACAGTAGACTGAGCTGCGGCCTGCTCACCTACACCTCCGAGGCCGCGCACGCAATACGGACACTGCAGGGGGAATAGGGGGAGGTTTCTAGCTGCCGCTGCCTGTACAGTGTGACAGGCACAGCAGCCGGGGAAGACAGTGTCGGCGGCGCCAAAACCCTGTTGTATGGGTCGAGCGGGCTGTGTAGGTGCCGGTAGCGCGCCCCGCCCCCCCCCCCCCCCTGTTGGGGCTGCCACGGTGCCCTGCTCGCCCCATGCTAGTTACGCCTTTGTTACCAATTGCAATGATTCAAATATTTGGTAGTGTCTATGGGCCTAATTCAGACCTAATCGCAGCAGTAAAATTGTTCTCTAATGGTCAAAACCATGTGCACTGCAGGTGGGGCAGATATAACATGTACAGAGAGAGTTAGATTTGGGTGGAGTGTGTTTAAACTGAAATCTAAATTGTAGTGTAAAAATAAAGCAGCCAATATTTACCCTGCACAGAAACAAAATCACACACCCAAATCTAACGCTCTCTGCAAATGTTGCATTTGCCCCACCTGCAGTACACATGGTTTTGCCCATTAGAGAACAATTTTGCTGCTGCTATCAGGTCTGAATTAGGCCTTATAGCCAAATGCAGTGTCTGACTGGTCAACTGGAGTATTGGGGAAATCTCTGGCGGACTGCATTATCTCCGAGTCTAGCCCCCTACCTTAGTGGCTGCACAGTACAACCTGCAACCTTAAGATTGACTGTGACAGTTACTAGGTTATGTCTGGGACAGTATTTGCAGAAAGGAGTCAGACAGAAGAAAGTAGCTGATAAGTTGACAGGTAAGTGAACCAACGTAGTGTTGGGAGAGATCTTGGTGGGAGATCGGGTTGCATAGTGGAAAGAATTGGAGAGGAGCAGGGTGAATGGAGTGGTGTGAAGCATGGAGTTGGAGGTGGTAGCTGAGTGAAGAGAAGTTGGGAAGGGTCATTTACTTTAAACCGTGTCTTGTATTCCTTAAAATCTGTAAAATTAGCATCACTGCCTCACAGCGCTGAGGTCATGGGTTCGATTCCCACCATGGCCCTAACTGTGTGGAGTTTGTATATTCTCCCCATGCTTGCATGAGTCTTTTTCGGGTACTCTGGTATCCTCCCACAATCCAAAAATATACTGGTAGGTTAATTAGCTCCAAACAAAATCAACCCTGGTGTGAGTGTATGTGCGTGTACATGTGGTAGGGAATATAGATTTTAAGATCCACTGGGGTAGGGACTGTTGTGAATGGCCAAATATTCTCTGTAAAACGCTGCGGAATATGTGTGCGCTATATAAAGTGGTAATTGCAAAATCTTTTAATAGGCTTTGTATCAGTCAGTAATGGCTTAGTGCTGATAATGTTAGGTCTAACAGAGCACTTGATATTCACTAATTTTCACTGCACAGGGAGATGAACTTCACTACTGAGAGCCCACAGGTAGCGGCCCTCTTCCGCTAATGATTCCCCTGATGGGCCTTTCATAGCTCACTTTAGAGCATGTTGACCCCATGCTCCAAAGTGCATAATAATCAGTGTGACTGAGCATTTACTACAGTATGTAGCATATACAACATGCAGTACTTTCACATCTGGAACCCCTTGAAGAGTGAGAGTTACCAAGTACTGTATATGAAGTGGCAGATTATATATTAGATTAGGTACTAATGCTGACTTTACACAGGGCAATATCACAGGCAACTGGCCTGATATTGATACATGTATGGCGTAAATATACATCAATGATCCCATAGAAAACTGTATGTTCAAGCTAAATATATAGCTATTATAAGTGTAGTTAATTCTCATTATATTTCATGGTTTAACTAGCTTGACTACCATATGGGTATGGGAGATGTTACGTTATCCTTTAGAGAATGCTATTTGGAACTTCTAAACACCTGGTTTCAACTCTCCAACTCTCAACCTCCTAGCTATTAAAGAATTCGAGGGACAAACTAGGCCCGAGAATAAATAAGCGTCCTGGGTTTTTTAAAGAAGGAGCCTAGGGCAAGGAAGGAGAGAAAAGGGGAGGGGAGGGGAGGGGGGGAGGGATAGAGCAGGTAGCATAGCAGCATCCTATAGGTAAGAGGGGGAGGAGAGTTACCTGGGAGGTACAAAAGAGCAGGAGTGCCAGGCAGGCTCCCTCTTTCAGGCTGATCAAGGATACAAGAAGGCACCCACCTCACAGCTCCTGGAATCAAGCAAAGGAATAAGTACAATTTTGTTATTAAGCCTCCCCGCGCTCCCCCTCTCCTAAGCTTCAGTTATAAATACACTGCAGCCCACAACCTAAGCCCCCCTCCATACAGTTCACCGCAAAATATACTTAGGCTCAGCCCAAACGCAGCCCAGTCAGCTAGCACCCGCACAGCAGAATGCGCAGACCCAGGAGGAATGCCCCCCCCCTCCCCGGCGCCTCATCCAGGCGGACACGGCAGCGCTCGGTTCACAACACGCTGCTCCCCCCCGAGGGCCCCGGCCGGGATCGGCGGGACCGCCGCCCGCGTCACCCCTCCATACGTGGCTGGCGTGCGGCGGCCCGGAAGCAGGCTCCGGCGAGTCAGCCCGCAGCCAGTCACAGGCCGCACCCCCCTCCTTCCGGCGCCGAGCGATCGCGTCACGCTCGGCGCCGCCCAGCCGCAGCAGCAGCCACAAACCACGGCTCCGGCGGGACAGGCCCCACCGCCGGACCCCACACTTACGCCCCCAGCGACGCGGCACAGTAGCGGCGCGTACCCGCACACGCAGGTACGCGCCCAGCAGCGGCAGCAGCCACAGATAACGGCTCCGGCGGGACAGACCCCACCTCCGGAGCCCGTGCACCCCCCCCCAGCGCTGCAATTAAACCACCCGCTTGGACACACCCCCACCCCTTCAGGCGCCGAGCGATCGCGTCACGCTCGGCGCCGCCCAACCGCCGCAGCAGCAGCCGGATGTCCCAGCTCCGGCGGCACAGGCCCCGCCGCCGGAGCTCACACGCACACCCCCCGCGTCACGGCACACTAACAGCACGTACCCACACACGATGGGGCGTGCGCAGCAGCAGCAGTATAGCACGGCTCCGGCGGGACAGACCCCACCGCCGGAGCCCGTGAGCACCCCCCCCCCCCCCGCGTCGCTGCACCGGAGCAGCGCGTACCCACACATGATGGGACGTGCCCAGCAGCAGCCGCAGCAGCAGCCACAAACCCCGGCACCAGCGGGGCAGGCCCCACCGCCGGAGCCCACACTTACACCCCCAGCGACGCTGTACAGTAGCGGCGCGTACCCACGCACGCTGGTACGCGCCCAGCAGTGGCAGCAGCCACAGATAACGGCTCCGGCGGGACAGACACCACTGCCGGAGCCCGTGCACCCCCCCCCCCCCCCCCCAGCGCTGCAATTAACCCACCCGTACCCTCCAATACTGTCTCGGGGCACCTTCACGCTGCAAGCGCAGGCGGGGCAAGCTGCGTACAGCCAACCGCAATACGCAGTGACGCAACAGCTGGGGTGGGGGCAGCAGCCCACAGCGCTCCCCCCCCCCCCCCCCCCCTGGTGGCAGGCAGGCCTGCACCTTCCCCCGGCCCATTACCCGTCAGGTACTGTGTTGGCTCACTGGGTTAATAGCTGGGACTATTCTGAATAGTGATGTGGATTCCCTGGTTCAATACCCACTGCTGCCTTTCTTCCAGCCCACAGCAGCAAGACAGCACGCTTAAATATTAATTATTTATTTCCATAAATTTCCCCCTTTTCTGTCATGTTACTTTGTAATATGGTACTTTTCCCTTTCACTTACTGTACTTACTTACAGATGATCAGACTACTCGTCTCGCTTCTCCTTACGGCTTAGCTTCGGGGGGAGCCCACGCGAAACTTTGCAATCTAATGATTCCTTAGGATGCACGCAGAGGGACCACCCAGATAAGTATCATGTATTTACGGGCTAGGGGTATGGCTTCTGCGCTGTGGCTTAGTGGGTTAAAGCGACTGTCTGATAAGCAGGCCTCAATGGTCAATGAACATAATGAGTGAAAAGTCCAGCACTGTCCACCAGTATAATCCCACATCTAAGCAACCCTCCCCTTCCCCGTTGCTAAGGCTTCCCTCATAAAAGCTTTGCTCTCACAGTAATACACTAGCTTCCCCCCTTCTTAATTACTGATAGCATGTCCAGCAGACGCTATCTGGCTGGGGGTTATCTTATCTCCCCTCCTCCAACAATGGTGGTGGTTCCCTTTCATCTTCTCCCCTGCACATAACCCCTCCCAGCAGGGTGACCAGTGTAAGGTATACGAGGGAGGGGGTGTAAAAATAAAAATACATAAATAAAGGAAATAAAAGGGCAGTAGGGGGCTGGGTAGAATTACAGGGTTGTGGGGGTTATGGCAGCGCATAGTGTGTAATAGTGTCATAGTAGACAGTATAACATGGGTCAGGGGTTACATTGCAGTCAGTATTAAATTACAGCGTATAAAGTATGATAAGGTAATAAGATAATATGCGAGTGATGCAAGGATCGCAGAAGTGCAACGGCGTGTATATATTGCAGGGTAGAATAGGTACTAGCAATGCTGCTCACATCGCAAAACCTGCTTTTGAAACGGTATTTGAAACGGTTCTTAAAACGGGTCTGAGCGGTTAAACCCCTTTCACATCTCATGTTGTAACCAGTATATTACCATTTCATTAATTTTTTTTTTTTTGGTACCTTTCACACTGAACCCGTTTCACCCATAGAAAACAGTGGTGGTCGCTATAAATGGACTTTTCTAACCACACATTATTAATAAGTATTAATTAATTAATTATTAATACATTTGGATAGTAGTACGATGGAACCCAGCAGCTTGAAGCATTTTTGCTATTGTTTTTATATATGAGGGTATTCTTGACTGTCCCAGTAATTTGTCTGCAGATTTCCTCATCCCCTCTGATCCTAAAGCAGCTCCCTCACCTCTTCATCACTCCAATGAGACATTTTATAATGGCTTTGCAGTATAAAAGTTTATAAAGCCACTCTCACATGGGTCTCCGGTGTTTTCCAAGCTGTTTCCTGGTTGTGGCTGCTGACATCACACATGGAGACAGCCTATGACCTGCTGGGGCTTGCAAATACCGTTTCAGACCCTTTCACACTGCACAGTGAAATGGGACTGAAACGGGGAGGACCCTTCTTTTACCGTTCAAAATACCTGTAGTTTGAAAGCGGTAAATTGAAGGGGACCCCTTTTCACATCGCAGTTTTGACCCGTTTAGGAAGCCAGTTAAAAGGGCAAAATACCGGGTACGGGCGGCAGTGTGAAAGGGGAAGTATACGAGATAAAGCAAATCAGCGATGTCATTGCCGCATGGGTATATTACAGGGTACGGGTCGTACTAGGTATACAGCGTAATGATTACTGAGGGCATGGCGGCAAGAGCATATTTCAGCATCATAGGTATACTAGCGGGCTAATATAAAGCTTAATACCGGATCGAATGGCCGGGGGGTATTTTGCACATTATAGAGGGGAATAGCGATGAATTATATAATATAAGGCAGAACAGTCATCGCATTGCCGTGAGCATGTACTATTGCATTGATAGTAGGTATATAAGAACAGTATAATACAGATCAGTGGGGGACAGTCACGCACCATAACGTTCATACTAGCAAATTTTTTCAGTATTACCCGTGGCCTTAGCTCCATTATTATTGTATTGCAGTTAGTAGGAAGGCGTCACAGGCGATTTGCAATGCCTTGCACAGTCCATACATTAGAAAAATGCATGGGTACACAGAGCATAACGAGGCAGTAACAAAAACCAAAAATAATAATAATAATAATAATAATGAATAAATAAAAATAAATAAAAAATAGACAGTCCACGATTTGCATAGCGCGGTACAGCCCAGCGCTACGCAGTACAACTTCCACTGTGCTAAACGCATGGTTTAATCCCCTGGCATTGTATTATGTGGTATATAGTTATAATGATAACCGCTTGTTATATAACCTGAGTGTCATACAAAAGGCAGGCCTGGGAGACAAAGCAAGTAGCGATAGCGATCTCAATAGAAAAACCATCAAAGCGGCTTTGGGGAATACGCAGTATTATGTTCACTTAGGTAGCAGAATAGCAGAAACGCACCATTTATGGGGCAATGGTTAGCATTACGGCCTCACAGCGCTGAGGTCATGGGTTCAATCCCAGTTCTTAATTCATATTACATTTACTAGCTATGCCTTTAAGCGCTTAATAAGTTTGTTCCAGAACCGAACGGTCATACAAAATGCAACAAGTAGCGGTAGCGATCACAGTAAAAACCCATCAAAGCTACTTTAGTGAACGTGCAATATGATGGTCACTTATGGTATCATAATAAGGTAGACAGGACAGAAGGAAAAGGAAAGCAAAAGGTCCAGGCGCAAAGCGAAGGTTTAAGGGCTGAATAATACCTCATCTCTGCATAAAGTAGGGGTCAAGGCTGCATGGGCCTTAGCGGTATACGGGATAACGTAGGACAACTATAGTCTGGCGCAAGGCATGAATATCAAGTCAGCGTAAACGCACCAGTATGTGGCAATGGGTAGTATTACGGCCTCACAGTGCTTAGGTCATGGGTTCAATCCAGTTAAGAGCATTCTTTGTGGAGTTTGTATGCACTCTCGGGTGTCTTATGTCATATGTCAGTTGCTAGGTATAGATCATAGGGCGCTATATGATGAGTATACCTAACCGGATTGAACCCGTTAGGATGTAGAATTGTTGCCGTTAGGATGTAGAAATTTTTTATTGGCTCCGTTAGGAGGTAGAAATTGTTTTTTTTTTTAAATTGTCGGTGGAGGCATCGTCAGGCCATTTGAAAGTGTAATTATCAACTGACAAGACATGGCAGTAGTGGCACGTAAGGGGTTGCCAGCGGGCGAGACCAAAAATCTGTCCAGGGGGAAATCAGGAGCGTACAAGGTACACTTACGTGCGGAAAAGCAAGACTAGAAGGCAGCTCGGCGTCTTTCGCGAAACCCAAGGCCTTAAGCTGCCCGCCATAAATGGGGGAATGAAGGACTTTTTCCAATTTTGCCCTCAAACAAAAAGAGGTTTTGTGGTTTTCACCTTCATATGGGTCGCGCGAAAGTTTGCACCATAGGTCCGCATACAACAGGGGGTAACGGTTATTTGTAATTCTACTTTTCAGGAGGGCAAAAGGTCTAGGGGGCAGCGATCTAGGAAGAAGCTAGGGGGGCGAGCCGATTACGGCAATTCAAGCCGGCATACAAGGGTTGAAGGGCCGGTGGCCTAATACACGGATCACATGGTCCGAGATAGTCCCAAGGGCACAGGGGGGCACGGGGTTACAAAGGGTCAGAAGAAAGGTGAACAGGGCGGTAGCCCGTCTCTTAACGGGAGAAGGCGATACGATCGCCAGGCACCCGTTGTTGAGGTTCGGAGAGGAGGGACTATTCAGGCAAGGCGGGGTACACCTGACAGAGGAAGGTTTAGCTATATTCTTGGGCAACATAGCAGAAAGCGTCAGTGGAAGGCATGAGGTAGCAGGGGGTGGCGGGCCTGGGTTCTAGGAACCAGGCTATGGCGGCAAGCAGTGCTCCTCGGCGGTCTGTAGTAGCGCAACGTCGGTTGGCCGGCACTTCCCCAGATACTCGGCGAATTTGTCGTGGCCTCAAGGGCCGACACGGTCGTCATCTTAAGGGTGGACCGGTGCTATGCCGATGAGGGGAAGTGGTACCGCTCAGCTAACTTGCGCAAGGGCAGGACTTAGGTTCCGCCCCGTTGTTTAATTGAGGAGAAATTAATATGGAGGCTGTAGCCGGGGGTATGCACTGCTTTCTCGCCACCCACTTATAGAGTACCAATTCTAATCCAATCAATAAATTTGGCTGTGACCTTTTAAATCGCAATTCAGTTGTCCGCGTGTTTATTGGGGAGAAAAGAAGGTAGGGGGGTGGACGGCGAGGCCGTTAATAAAATCAATGGACGGCTTAAAGAATTCGAGGGACAAACTAGGCCCGAGAATAAATAAGCGTCCTGGGTTTTTTAAAGAAGGAGCCTAGGGCAAGGAAGGAGAGAAAAGGGGAGGGGAGGGGAGGGGGGGAGGGATAGAGCAGGTAGCATAGCAGCATCCTATAGGTAAGAGGGGGAGGAGAGTTACCTGGGAGGTACAAAAGAGCAGGAGTGCCAGGCAGGCTCCCTCTTTCAGGCTGATCAAGGATACAAGAAGGCACCCACCCTCCCGCCCAGTTGGTAGGCAATTTGGCCCTGGTATTTAGGAATTGAACAATTTTTAATTTCGGTGGTGGCACCGGCAGGCAATCCAGAGTTTTCGCTATCACCAGGGCGAAGGTGAGGTAACTGGAATTTGAATTGAAGTTTACGTCCGGTGGTGGCAACGTCAGGCCAATTCGGTCTTTAATTATGGTCTGGCAAAAGAGGTCCAGCAGGCGCGGCAAGCAGTGCTCCTCGGCGGTCTGTAGTAGCGCAACGTCGGTTGGCCGGCACTTCCCCAGATACTCGGCGAATTTGTCGTGGCCTCAAGGGCCGACACGGTCGTCATCTTAAGGGTGGACCGGTGCTATGCCGATGAGGGGAAGTGGTACCGCTCAGCTAACTTGCGCAAGGGCGGGACTTAGGTTCCGCCCCGTTGTTTAATTGAGGAGAAATTAATATGGAGGCTGTAGCCGGGGGTATGCACTGCTTTCTCGCCACCCACTTATAGAGTACCAATTCTAATCCAATCAATAAATTTGGCTGTGACCTTTTAAATCGCAATTCAGTTGTCCGCGTGTTTATTGGGGAGAAAAGAAGGTAGGGGGGTGGACGGCGAGGCCGTTAATAAAATCAATGGACGGCTTACTGAAACCTGTTTCTCCTTATCTGACACCACATGGGATCTGCAGCACCCAATTACAGAGTAAACAAATAAGCAAAACAAGAAGACAGTGACTTACAATTCAGTACAATACAGGACAAGTACAGGGTATATAAACATAGCAGCGTCAGTAAACAGCTCTGAAGTAAGTATCAGGGTTGCAGAAAACCTGACGGATGTGGTGCCATCAAAGGGAGTATTGAAAAGAAGATAGGTTAAGTAAGAGACGTAAAGGCACATGAGAGAAGAGGGCCCTGTTCTTGAAAGCTTACATTCTAAAGTGGAGGGGCACACAGACAGGGGTGACACAGATGGGGTAGAAAGTGAGCGTGGGCCACAGAGAGCTTAGGATGAGAGACGTCTAGACAGGTTTGCCTATCTCTGACTTGCGACAATCCTCTCATCCAGCTAATTTCTTGACTGTTTTCTGTTCCTTCCATACCCAGAGCTGACCGTAACCAATATGATGCCCTAGGCAAGATTTTGACTGGTGCCTCCTAGCACTGCCACTAGTTCCGCCTCTGACACTGCAGCCCTTTTCCAGCACCATCACCCCTCACCCATAGCAGTCCTCATTTTGGTGCTACTACCACCTATATTTTAAATCGAAACACTGCGCACATTCAGCGTGCAGCCCAAAAAGGGGCGTGTTCTTGCTGGGAAGGGGCATGGCCACACAATAGTACCCCCAATTCAAATTACGCCACACAGTATTGCAACTTTATTCACATTATATCATGCGATAGTGTCCCTTACTCAGGTTACATCACACAGTAGTACCTTTACCTTATATACGTTACTCCTCACATTACACCATAACATATTGCTCTTTATTCACATTAGACCACACAGTAGTGCCCTTTCTATATGTTACACCACAAAGTAGAACACCTTATACACATAATGCCACACAGTAATACCTTTATACACATAATACCACACAATAATGCCCCTTACACATATGACACACATTTATTAATGTCCTTTTAAACATAAAGCGCCTTACACATTATGCCAACCTTTAATGCCCTTATACACAGTGCCCCTTACACATATGCAGCACATTATTAATGCCTTTATACACATAATGACACAAATAATGTCCCTTACACATATGCTGCACATTATTAAGGCATTCATACACATGACACACATAATACCCCTTACTTACACATGTCACATTTTGAATGCCCTTATACACATAATAACACACATAGTGCCCCTTTCACATATGCAGCACATTATTAGTGCCTTTATACACATAACAACACACATAATGCCCCTTACACATATGCCTAATACTATTGCACAACCAACTCACCCGCACACAGCACTCGCATGTACGCTAACACTGTAACCTCTTCCTCTGCTTGGATACAGATGTGTCCTCATACATCTTGCCTCAATACGCCATGCAGCAGATGCCTGGCGTGAGTCATCTGGCAGCTCTGATAACGTCTAGTGCCTTTTTTACTGTAAATGCGTGTTTTTGCATTGCTATGTGAGTAGGACGCACAAGCAGCTTCTGCTGATTACAATGATATGCGCATGCCTATATTCTGTGTGCGACTGTGGCTGTATCTTCATATGAAATGCTACATTAGAGTGATTTCCAGGAATACACGGTAACGTAGCATTTCGTATGCAGATTCAGGGACTCACAGAATATAGGCATGCAGCATATAATTTTAATCAGCAGAAGCTCATTGTGCCCCATGGCATTCCAAATGCCCTAGGCATTTGCCTATGCCTGGGGCCTGTTTCGAGTGGCTGCATAACTACTTAGATCATTATGAAATCTTACTGTAACATGTTCTGAATAGTGTCTGGCAGCTAATAGATGCATTCAGAACCCAAAGAGGAGGACTTTGGGTTCTGAATAAGGACACAGTGACCAGAGGTGTAACTATGGTAAATTTAAAAGATTGTGCCCTTTGAAAACTGATCTTTGAAATTTTCCACCCAGCCAGCATGTAGTGGTATGTATAATTACTCCTCACCATCACTCCGATGCCATAACTCATCTACTATAATTCCCCTCACTTACCACCACTCCCTGGCTCCATACCTCATCCACTATAATTCGCCCCACTTACGATAACTCCCTGACCCCTTGCCTCATCGACTATAATTCCCCCATTTACCATTACTCCCTAACAAAACTCAGGTATGGTTGACAGCAGAATGTGAGTTCTGACCGTGACTTGCTGGGCTTTTATTAGCATTTTGTTTGCTGTCACCATAATTAAAATGGTTTTCACATGTTGCTTTTTGGAAGTGGTGCATTGAGATGCAATTTTTGTGCGGTTTTGGTGATGCTTTTGATGGAATTTAGTGAAAAAATGGATTTCTCATGTCAAAAAAATCAGTGCATTGAGGTGCGATTTTTAGGCGATTTTGGTGCAAATTTGCATGCATTTGCAAAGATGATTCTTAGTAAATGTGCGATTTCCACTGATATCACCGTTATTTTGGCAATATTTGTACCGATGATGATTTGTTGCGATTTGGAGTGCAAAGTCGCATTTGACATGCGACTTCCATGTGAATTAATATTTAGTAAATTTGCGATTCACAAAATAGCGGCTTTTTTGAAGAAAAACAAAACAAAACAGCAATTCTATCAAAATCGACAATTAGTAAATTTCCCCCCAGGTGTCTCTGAGACAAGGGTGCAACTATATGTCAGGGACCAACCCTGAAATCCAACATATATTGAGATTAATTTGCTTTCATTGATTTTAAATCGATTACAGTAGACTAAACTGACCATTGATAAATCCCCCTCAGGTGTCTCTGAGACAGGGGTGCAGTTGGGAGACAAGTTTCTGGGACTGACTTGTCCTTTGCTCTATCGCTCAGTCTTCGGTTTTTGAACCAGTTTTTTGGGCACCATGGGCAGGGACCACAGGAAACACCAGCCTCTCAGTGTCCGCGGTCTCCTCCAGGTCTCACACATGCTGACTCATATTTGTTCATGCAATAGTGTACCTTATTCTCATTACATCACACTGTAGTACCACCTTACCTTATATATGTTACTACTCACATTAGTGCCCCTTATTCACATTACATCACACAGTATTTCTCCTTATTCACACATTACACCACACCATATTGCTCTTAATTCACATTAGACCACAGAGTAGTGCCCTTTCTAAACGTTACACCACACAATAGAGCACCTTATACACATAATGCAACACATTAGTAATGCATTTATACACATAATCCCACACAGTAATGCCCCTTACACATTATTAATATCCTTATAAATATACACTGTGGCTGTATCTGCATACGAAATGCTGCAGTACAGTGATTTCCAGGAACAAACTGTAATGATACATTTCGTATGTGTATACAGCCACACACAGAATATAGGCATGGCACACATAATTTTAATCAGCAGAAGCTGCTTGTGCCCCTAGGCATGCCAAATGCCCTAGGCATTTGCCTATGCCTAGGGCCGGCTCTGGTTTGATGCACTGCCAGTAGCCATCAGGGCCAGCTGTGTCGTCAGTGCAGCAAGCTGCTACTGTACTGACGTCACAGCGATCTTCCGGTTGAGTGTTCATGGTCAACTTTTCGATGGCGATCAATGCTCTGACCACCCCTGCTATTGACTGTATATTAATATATATATTTTTTAATAGGGATCCTTATTCTAGAAACTCCTTGCCTGCAATAAACTGTGCTCTTTGTTATGCTTACCCAACAATGGTAAATATACTCTCACTCTCTCTCTCTCTATATATATATATATACAGTGCATCCGGAAAGTATTCACAGCGCTTCAGTTTTTCCACATATTGTTATGTTACAGAATTATTCCAAACTGGAATAAATTAATTTCTCTTACGTCCTAGAGGATGCTGGGGACTACAAAAGGACCATGGGGTATAGACGGATCCGCAGGAGACATGGGCACACTAAAAAGACTTTTACTGGGTGTGAACTGGTTCCTCCCTCTATGCCCCTCCCCCAGACCCCAGTTAGACTCTGTGCCCAGGAGTGACTGGACACACACTAGGGGAGCTCTCCTGAGTTTCTCTGGAAAAGACTTATGTTAGGCTTTTTTTATTTTCAGGGAGACCTAAGGGCTCTGCTTCTTAGGCTACTGGACACCATTAGCTCCAGGGGGTTCTATCACTTGGTTCGCCTAGCTGCTTGTTCCCGGAGCCGCGCCGTCACCCACTTCACAGAAGCCAGAAGAAAGAAGCCGGGTGAGTATTAGAAGAACAGAAGACATCAGAAGACTTCAGTAATGGAGGTACAGCGCAGTGGTATCGCTGCGCTCCATGCTCCCACACCCATCACCAACGGCACTTACAGGGTGCAGGGCGCTGGGGAGGAGCGCCCTGGGCAGCAGTTACTGGGGTCAATTCTGACTGGCAAAGAGTATATTCGGTGCCCGGGCACCGTATACCATACCCCCGCCAGTATAAATATTTCAAATTTTAGCTGGACTATAGCGCGCCTGGAAGGGGCGGGGCTTAGCCGCACAGCTCACCAGCGCCATTTTCTCTCTCTTCACAGCTGCCCGGTCCTCCAAGCTCCTTCAAAGTAACAAGGGAGCAAAACAGGGGGGGGGGGCACAAGCTTTTTTGTTGTTTATGACAGCGCTATCCACATATATTATTGCTTGTAGTATATGGGCGCTGGGGTGTGAGCTGGCATATTCCCTCTGTGTTTCTCTCTGTAGGCTTCCCTGTGGGTCTGTCCCCTTGTTTGAGAGTGTGGGTGTGTCGGTACTACGTGTCGACATGTCTGAGGCTGAGTGTTCCTCCCTGGAGGAGGCTACTGGGGGCGCAGAAAAGGATTTGGGAATGACTCTGTCGGCACAGCCGACTGCTGATTGGGTGAATATGCGGAGTACACTGAATGCAAATGTGGCTTTATTGTCTAAGAGGCTAGATAAATCGGATTCTCAGACACAAACATGGAGGAAATCCATGAAGGACGCTTTGTCTCAGGTACAGACCCCCTCGGGGTCACAGAAACGTTCATTTACCCAGATGGTAGATACAGATGCCGACACGGACTCTGATTCCGATGTCAATTTCAATGAGGCTACTTTACACCCAAGGGTAGTTAGGAGTATTCAGTACATGATTGTGGCTATTAAAGATGTTTTACATATCTCTGAGGAACCTGCTGTTCCAGACACGAGGGTTTGCTTATTTAAAGGGAAAAAACCTGAGGTGAAGTTTCTCCCCTCTCATGAAATGAACGCTCTTTGTGAAAAGGCTTGGGAGTCGCCGGATAAGAGGTGGCAGATTCCCAAGAGAATATTTATGGCGTATCCTTTTCCCTCTGATGACAGGGAGAAATGGGAGTCGTCTCCCAATGTTGACAAGGCTCTATCCCGAATGTCCAAGAAGGTGGCGCTGCCGTCTCCTGACACGGCTGCTCTCAAGGATCCGGCGGATCGCAAGCTGGAGACGACATTGAAGGCCATTTTCGTTAATACTGGTGCATTGCTCAGACCTGCTGTGGTGTCGGTATGGGTGAGTAGTGCTATTGCTAAATGGCCTGACAATTTGGCTTCTGATATGGATACCCTTGATAAGGATAACATTCTTTTGACTCTTGGTTATATCAAGGACGCTGCTGATTACCTAAAGGATGTGGCGAGGGATGTTGGCCTCTTGGGTTCAAGGGCCAATGCCATGGCGGTCTCGGCCAGGAGGGCGCTGTGGACTCATCAATGGAATGCTGATGCCGACTTCAAGAAAAATATGGAAGCTCTCCCCTTTAAAGGTAGTGTTTTGTTTGGTGACGGCCTTGCTGACCTGGTGTCTACCGCTACTGCGGGTAAGTCATCTTTTCTTCCTTATGTTCCCACACAACAGAAAAAGGTGCCCCATCAGCAGATGCAATCCTTTCGGCCTAATAAATACAAAAGAGGTAGGGGTTCGTCCTTCCTCACTTCAAAGGGTAGAGGAGGGAGAAAGAGGTCGCCTGCAGTGTCAGGCGCCCAGGACCAAAAGTCCTCCCCCGCCTCTACCAAGTCCACCGCATGACGCTGGGGCTCCCCTGCGGGAGTCCGTGCCGGTGGGGGGCCGTCTCCGAGTCTTCAGTCAGGCCTGGTTTCAATCGGCCCTGGATCCTTGGGTTTTAGACATAGTGTCCCAAGGGTACAAACTGGAGTTTCAGGAGATGCCACCTCCCGCCGCTTATTCAAGTCAGCCCTTCCAGTTTCTCTTCCAGAAAGAGCAGTAGTACATGCTGCGATACAAAAGCTGTGTCACAGAGGGTCGTGGTGCTGGTTCCCCCGTCCCAATGGGGGGAAGGGTTCTATTCGAGCCTCTTTGTCGTGCCGAAGCCGGACGGCTCGGTCAGACCGATTCTGAACCTAAAAACTTTCAAGTTCAAGATGGAATCTCTTCGAGCTGTTATCACCAGCTTAGAAGGGGGGGATTTTATGGCGTCAGTCGACATAAAGGATGCCTACTTACACGTCCCGATCTATCCTCCTCATCAGGCCTTCCTGAGATTTGCGGTACAGGATTGTCATTACCAATTTCAGACGTTGCCGTTTGGGCTTTCCACGGCCCCTAGGGTTTTCACCAAAGTTATGGCGGAAATGATGGTACTCCTTTGCAAGCGAGGGGTCACAATTATCCCGTACTTGGATGATCTCCTGATAAAGGCGAGATCAAAGGAAAAGTTGCTAAGAAATGTGGAACTCTCCCTGTCGGTTCTGCGACATCACGGTTGGATTCTAAATTTGCCAAAGTCTCAGTTGATCCCGACAAATCGGCTGCCCTTCTTGGGCATGATCCTAGACACGGAACTACAGAGAGTGTTTCTTCCGGCGGACAAAGCTCTGGAAATCCAGTCCATGGTCAAGGAACTTCTGAGACCGGCAAGAGTGTCGATTCATCAATGCACTCGTGTGCTAGGGAAGATGGTTGCGGCTTACGAAGCCATTCCGTTTGGCAGGTTTCATGCTCGGGTGTTTCAGTGGGATTTGCTGAACAAATGGTCCGGGTCTCACCTGCACATGCACCGGAAAATAAGTCTATCTTCCAGGGCCAGGATTTCTCTCCTGTGGTGGCTGCAAGGCTCTCACCTTCTAGAGGGATGCCGATTCGGAATCCAGGACTGGGTTCTGCTGACCACAGATGCAAGTCTCCGAGGCTGGGGGGCAGTCATGCAAGGAAGAAGTTTCCAGGGAAGATGGTCAGGCCAGGAGTCTTGTCTCCACATAAATGTTCTCGAGTTAAGAGCCATTTACAATGGCCTCCTGCAAGCGAGGAACCTTCTTCAGGGTCTCCCTGTCCTGATCCAGTCGGACAACATAACAGCGGTGGCGTATGTAAACCGCCAAGGCGGAACAAGGAGCAGGGCGGCGATGGCGGAAGCCACAAGAATTCTCAGCTGGGCGGAACAGCACATGAGCGCTCTATCAGCAGTCTTCCTCCCGGGTGTGGACAACTGGGAAGCAGACTTCCTCAGCAGACACGATCTCCTTCCAGGAGAGTGGGATCTTCATCAAGAGGTATTTGCAGAAGTGACAAGGCGTTGGGGAATTCCTCTGATAGACATGATGGCGTCTCGCCTCAACAAGAAGCTTCCGATGTATTGTTCCAGGTCGAGGGATCCCCAAGCCTGTGCGGTGGACGCCCTGGTAACTCCGTGGGTGTTTCAGTCGGTGTATGTGTTCCCTCCGCTTCCTCTCATTCCAAGGGTGTTGAGGATCATAAGACGAACAAAGGTTCAGGCTATACTCGTCGCTCCAGATTGGCCTCGGAGGGCCTGGTATCCGGATCTTCAGGAATTACTAGTGGAAGATCCCTGGCCGCTTCCTCTAAGAGAGGACCTGTTACTGCAGGAGCCATGCGTGTTCCTGGACTTACCACTGCTGCGTTTGACGGCGTGGAAGTTGAACGCCAGATCCTAGCCCAGAAGGGTATTCCCGGGGAGGTCATCCCCACTCTCCTTAAGGCTAGGAAGGAGGTCACGGCGAAACATTATCACCGTATTTGGAGAAGGTATGTGTCGTGGTGTGAAACCAAGGCAGCTCTTGCGGAGGAGTTTCACTTGGGTCGTTTCCTCCATTTTTTACAGGCAGGCGTGGATGCAGGCCTTAAATTGGATTCCATCAAAGTGCAGATTTCGGCTTTATCTATCTTTTTTCAAAAGGAATTGGCCGTCCTTCCTGACGTTCAGACTTTCGTGAAGGGAGTGCTGCATATCCATCCTCCATTTGTGCCACCCGTGGCACCGTGGGATCTTGAAGTGGTGTTGCAGTTTCTTATGTCTCACTGGTTTGAGCCTTTGCGTAAGGTTGAGTAGAAGTTTCTCACTTGGAAAGTGGTCATGCTTTTGGCTTTGGCGTCTGCCAGACGAGTATCCGAGTTGGCGGCTTTGTCTCACAAGAGCCCATATTTGATTTTTCATGTGGATAGAGCGGAATTGAGGACTTGTCAACAATTTCTGCCGAAGGTGGTGTCTTCGTTTCACATAAATCAACCTATTGTTGTACCTGTGGCTACGGATGCTGTCGCAGTCCCAAAATCTCTTGATGTTGTAAGAGCCTTGAAAATTTATGTCGCCAGAACGGCTCTTACTAGAAAAACAGAGGCTCTGTTTGTTCTGTATGCTTCCAACAAGAATGGAAATCTTGCTTCTATGCAGACTATTGCACGCTGGATTTGTAATACGATTCAGCACGCTCATTCTTCGGCTGGGCTACCGTTGCCGAAGTCAGTAAAGGCCCATTCTACTAGGAAGGTGGGCTCGTCTTGGGCGGCTGCCCGAGGGGTCTCGGCGCTTCAACTTTGCCGAGCACCTACATGGTCGGGTTCAAACACTTTTGCTAGATTCTACAAGTTTGATACCTTGGCTGATGAGGACCTTATGTTTGCTCAATTGGTGCTGCAGAGTCGTCCGCACTCTCCCGCCCGGTCTGAAGCTTTGGTATAGACTCCATGGTCCTTTTGGAGTCCCCAGCATCCTCTAGGACGTAAGAGAAAATAGGATTTTAATACCTACCGGTAAATCCTTTTCTCCTAGTCCGTAGAGGATGCTGGGCGCCCATCCCAGTGCGGACTGTTCCCTGCAGTTGTTTTGATACTGGTTACTTTCGGTACACGAGATTTGTGTATCAGTTGTATTCCACTTGTTGCTGTTGTTAGTTCATACTGTTATCTGGTTTCCTGTTGCTCCAGTTGTACGGTATGTTTGTGGTGTGGGCTGGTAGTTTTCTCGCCCTTAGTTAACAAAAATAAGATTTTACTTACCGATAAATCTATTTCTCGGAGTCCGTAGTGGATGCTGGGGTTCCTGAAAGGACCATGGGGAATAGCGGCTCCGCAGGAGACAGGGCACAAAAAGTAAAGCTTTTCCAGATCAGGTGGTGTGCACTGGCTCCTCCCCCTATGACCCTCCTCCAGACTCCAGTTAGGTACTGTGCCCGGACGAGCGTACACAATAAGGGAGGATTTTGAATCCCGGGTAAGACTCATACCAGCCACACCAATCACACCGTACAACCTGTGATCTAAACCCAGTTAACAGTATGATAACAGCGGAGCCTCTGAAAGATGGCTTCCTTCAACAATAACCCGAATTAGTTAACAATAACTATGTACAATTTATGCAGATAATCCGCACTTGGGATGGGCGCCCAGCATCCACTACGGACTCCGAGAAATAGATTTATCGGTAAGTAAAATCTTATTTTCTCTATCGTCCTAGTGGATGCTGGGGTTCCTGAAAGGACCATGGGGATTATACCAAAGCTCCCAAACGGGCGGGAGAGTGCGGATGACTCTGCAGCACCGAATGAGAGAACTCCAGGTCCTCCTTAGCCAGAGTATCAAATTTGTAAAATTTTACAAACGTGTTCTCCCCTGACCACGTAGCTGCTCGGCAAAGTTGTAATGCCGAGACCCCTCGGGCAGCCGCCCAAGATGAGCCCACCTTCCTTGTGGAGTGGGCCTTTACAGATTTAGGCTGTGGCAGGCCTGCCACAGAATGTGCAAGTTGGATTGTGCTACAGATCCAACGAGCAATCGTCTGCTTAGACGCAGGAGCACCCATCTTGTTGGGTGCATACAATATAAACAACGAGTCAGATTTTCTGACTCCAGCTGTCCTTGCAATATATATTTTTAATGCTCTGACAACGTCCAGTAACTTGGAGTCCTCCAAGTCACTTGTAGCCGCAGGCACTACAATAGGCTGGTTCAGATGAAATGCTGACACCACCTTAGGGAGAAAATGCGGACGAGTCCGCAGTTCTGCCCTGTCCGAATGGAAAATCAGATATGGGCTTTTGTAAGATAAAGCTGCCAATTCTGATACTCTCCTGGCAGAAGCCAGGGCTAGAAGCATGGTCACTTTCCAAGTGAGATATTTCAAATCCACCTTTTTTAGTGGTTCAAACCAATGAGATTTTAGAAAGTCCAAAACCACATTGAGATCCCACGGTGCCACTGGAGGCACCACAGGAGGCTGTATATGCAGCACTCCCTTAACAAAGGTCTGGACTTCAGGGACTGAAGCCAATTCTTTTTGAAAGAAAATCGACAGGGCCGAAATTTGAACCTTAATAGATCCCAATTTGAGACCCATAGACAATCCTGATTGCAGGAAATGTAGGAATCGACCCAGTTGAAATTCCTCCGTCGGAGCACTCCGATCTTCGCACCACGCAACATATTTTCGCCAAATTCGGTGATAATGTTGCACGGTTACTTCCTTCCTTGCTTTAATCAAAGTAGGAATGACTTCTTCCGGCATGCCTTTTTCCTTTAGGATCCGGCATTCAACCGCCATGCCGTCAAACGCAGCCGCGGTAAGTCTTGAAACAGACAGGGACCCTGCTGAGGCAAGTCCCTCCTTAGAGGTAGAGGCCACGGATCTTCCGTGATCATCTCTTGAAGTTCCGGGTACCAAGTCCTTCTTGGCCAATCCGGAACCACTAGTATCGTTCTTACGCCTCTTTGCCGTATAATTCTCAATACTTTTGGTATGAGAGGCAGAGGAGGAAACACATACACCGACTGGTACACCCAAGGCGTTACCAGCGCGTCCACAGCTATTGCCTGCGGATCTCTTGACCTGGCGCAATACCTGTCCAGTTTTTTGTTGAGGCGAGACGCCATCATGTCCACCATTGGTCTTTCCCAACGGGTTACCAGCATGTGGAAGACTTCTGGATGAAGTCCCCACTCTCCCGGGTGAAGATCGTGTCTGCTGAGGAAGTCTGCTTCCCAGTTGTCCACTCCCGGGATGAACACTGCTGACAGTGCTATCACATGATTCTCTGCCCAGCGAAGAATCCTTGCAGCTTCTGCCATTGCACTCCTGCTTCTTGTGCCGCCCTGTCTGTTCACATGGGCGACTGCCGTGATGTTGTCCGACTGGATCAACACCGGTTTTCCCTGAAGCAGAGGTTCTGCCTGGCTTAGAGCATTGTATATTGCTCTTAGTTCCAGAATGTTTATGTGAAGAGACGTTTCCAGACTCGTCCATACTCCCTGGAAGTTTCTTCCTTGTGTGACTGCTCCCCAGCCTCTCAGGCTGGCGTCCGTGGTCACCAGGATCCAATCCTGTATGCCGAATCTGCGGCCCTCCAATAGATGAGGACTCTGCAACCACCACAGAAGAGACACCCTTGTCCTTGGAGACAGGGTTATCCGTAGGTGCATCTGAAGATGCGACCCTGACCATTTGTCCAACAGATCCCTTTGGAAAATTCTTGCGTGGAATCTGCCGAATGGAATTGCTTCGTAAGAAGCCACCATTTTTCCCAGGACTCTTGTGCATCGATGTACAGACACCTTTCCTGGTTTTAGGAGGTTCCTGACAAGCTCGGATAACTCCTTGGCTTTTTCCTCCGGGAGAAAAACCTTTTTCTGAACCGTGTCCAGAATCATCCCTAGGAACAGCAGCCGAGTTGTCGGCATTAACTGGGATTTTGGAATATTCAGAATCCACCCGTGCTGTTTTAGCACTTCTTGAGACAGTGCTAATCCCATCTCTAGCTGTTCTCTGGACCTTGCCCTTATTAGGAGATCGTCCAAGTATGGGATAATTAATATGCCTTTTCTTCGAAGAAGAATCATCATCTCGGCCATTACCTTTGTAAAGATCCGAGGTGCCGTGGACAATCCGAACGGCAGCGTCTGAAACTGATAGTGACAGTTTTGTACAACGAACCTGAGGTACCCCTGGTGTGAGGGGTAAATTGGAACGTGGAGATACGCATCCTTGATGTCCAAGGATACCATAAAGTCCCCCTCTTCCAGGTTCGCTATCACTGCTCTGAGTGACTCCATCTTGAACTTGAATTTCTTTATGTACAGGTTCAAGGACTTCAGATTTAGAATAGGCCTTACCGAGCCATCCGGCTTCGGTACCACAAAAAGAGTGGAATAATACCCCTTCCCTTGTTGTAGAAGAGGTACCTTGACTATCACCTGCTGAGAGTACAGCTTGTGAATGGCTTCCAAAACCGTCTCCCTTTCGGAGGGGGACGTTGGTAAAGCAGACTTCAGGAAACGGCGAGGTGGATCTGTCTCTAATTCCAACCTGTACCCTTGAAATATTATCTGCAGGATCCAGGGATCTACCTGCGAGTGAGCCCACTGCGCGCTGTAATTTTTGAGACGACCGCCCACCGTCCCCGAGTCCGCTTGAGAAGCCCCAGCGTCATGCTGAGGCTTTTGTAGAAGCCGGGGAGGGCTTCTGTTCCTGGGAAGGAGCTGCGTGTTGCTGTCTCTTCCCTCGACCTCTGCCTCGTGGCAGATATGAATAGCCCTTTGCTCTCTTATTTTTAAAGGAACGAAAGGGCTGCGGTTGAAAAGTCGGTGCCTTTTTATGTTGGGGAGTGACTTGAGGTAGAAAGGTGGATTTCCCGGCTGTAGCCGTGGCCACCAAATCTGATAGACCGACTCCAAATAACTCCTCCCCTTTATACGGCAAAACTTCCATATGTCGTTTTGAATCCGCATCGCCTGTCCACTGTCGCGTCCATAAAGCTCTTCTGGCCGAAATGGACATAGCACTTACCCGTGATGCCAGTGTGCAGATATCCCTCTGTGCATCACGCATATAAAGAAATGCATCCTTTATTTGTTCTAACGACAGTAAAATATTGTCCCTGTCCAGGGTATCAATATTTTCAATCAGGGACTCTGACCAAACTACCCCAGCACTGCACATCCAGGCAGTCGCTACAGCTGGTCGTAGTATAACACCTGCATGTGTGTATATACTTTTTTTGATATTTTCCATCCTCCTATCTGATGGATCTTTAAGTGCGGCCGTCTCAGGAGAGGGTAACGCCACTTGTTTAGATAAGCGTGTTAGCGCCTTGTCCACCCTAGGAGGTGTTTCCCAGCGCTCCCTAACCTCTGGCGGGAAAGGGTATAATGCCAATAATTTCTTTGAAATTATCAGCTTTTTATCAGGGGCAACCCACGCTTCATTACACACGTCATTTAATTCTTCTGATTCAGGAAAAACTATAGGTAGTTTTTTCACACCCCACATAATACCCTGTTTAGTGGTACCTGTAGTATCAGCTAAATGTAACGCCTCCTTCATTGCCAAAATCATATAACGTGTGGCCCTACTGGAAAATACGGTTGATTCGTCACCGTCACCACTGGAGTCAGTGCCTGTGTCTGGGTCTGTGTCGACCGACTGAGGCAAAGGGCGTTTCACAGCCCCTGACGGTGTTTGAGTCGCCTGGACAGGCACTAATTGATTGTCCGGCCGCCTCATGTCGTCAAACGACTGCTTTAGCGTGTTGACACTATCCCGTATGTCACGATCCGGGTATCTGGACGCCATTACTTACCCTTCAGATGCCTCCTAAGGCGGGCTCAGCGTTCCAGGACCAGATTCCGCTGTTCCTGAGTTTCCACATGCAGAGTGTCAGAGTGGTGTTTTCATCAGCCGCGGCCTCCGCTGTGCCCGCGTGGTTAAATGTGCATCTATCAGCCTGGCGTCTCCTGTCTCCGGTGGCCGGCGCCGCCATTACTGTTTCCCAGACCACATGGATTACAAACCAAACTTCCCTCCAAGTGTCTGCATGGGCGCAGCCATCTTGGATTCTGTCATCTGATCATTTCCACCAATCTGCTGTTTGTATTGTTGATTTGCATAATTGCCTAGCCAACCCCTTCCTTGCTGCAGGTATAAGTAAGCTGTGCCTGAGCAAGGAAGACGTCAGTGCTTTGGTTGTCAAACCTAGTTCCTGTTTGTCTCTCTTCTATGATTGTCTTCCAGGTTCCAGCTCCTGTCTCAAGACTTCCACCATAGAGACCCGCACCAGCATTCCACCTGCGGTGTAGCCTGACTCTCCAATCCATTGTGGATTCATCTGTTTCCAGCTACAACACTACCTGCTTCCAGCCTCAGCTTCCAGCAGAATACAGCTTCCCTTAAAGGGCCGGTGTCCTTTCTACACTTTACCACTCTCCACCGGAATTATTATTTCTCCGCTCTCAAGTTCTACATTTCAGTTCACATTTCATCGCTCCCAAAGTTCATTTATTATTTAACTGGTTCCAGCCAGTATCCACTCCGTGCTAACAACAGTCTGGTTCCAGCCAGTATCCACAGCAGCTGTTTTACCTTCAGCAACCCAGCTCTTCCTGGAACACCAGCTGGTACAATCCTGGGTTATCTCCATTGCTACAGCCGGGCCTGGTAAGGACTTTCCATCTAGAAGATCATAAGAACTATCTCACACTACCAGTGCCCTGTGGCTCCTGCCATGCTGTAGTACTCAGGAACTGTATTTATTCTTTGCTGACTTTTACGTTTTCTTTTATTGCTGCTGTGATGCGGAGTTGTCATAATAAACATCATTGACTTTTATCTAAGTTGTCGTGGTCACGCCTTCGGGCAGTTATTATTCATGTTACTTACATGTCCAGGGGTCTGATACAACCTCCCAGGTTCCGGTACATCTCAGCCCCTACAACTGAGGCTGCCTCCCGTCAGCTCAGGCCCTCAGTTGTGACACCGTAGTTCCATAAATAAAGGCATCCATTCTGGTGTCGACTCCCTAGGGGGTGACATCCTCATATTTGGCAATTGCTCCGCCTCCACACCAATATCGTCCTCATACATGTCGACACACACGTACCGACACACAGCAGACACACAGGGAATGCTCCTAACGAAGACAGGACCCACTAGCCCTTTGGGGAGACAGAGGGAGAGTTTGCCAGCACACACCAAAAGCGCTATATATATATCAGGGATAGCCTTATAATAAGTGCTCCCTTATAGCTGCTTTGTTATATCAAAATATCGCCATAAATTTGCCCCCCCCTCTCTGTTTTACCCTGTTTCTGTAGTGCAGTGCAGGGGAGAGACTTGGGAGCCGTCCTGACCAGCGGAGCTGTGAGAGGAAATGGCGCCGTGTGCTGAGGAGATAGGCCCCGCCCCTTTTCTGGCGGGCTCGTCTCCCGCTATTTAGAGAAATCAGGCAGGGGTTAAATATCTCCATATAGCCTCTAGGGGCTATATGCGAGGTATTTTTAGCCTTTATATAGGTTACATTTGCCTCCCAGGGCGCCCCCCCCCAGCGCCCTGCACCCTCAGTGACCGCGTGTGAAGTGTGCTGAGAGGAAAATGGCGCACAGCTGCAGTGCTGTGCGCTACCTTTAGAAGACTGCAGGAGTCTTCAGCCGCCGATTCTGGACCTCTTCTGACTTCAGCATCTGCAAGGGGGCCGGCGGCGCGGCTCCGGTGACCATCCAGGCTGTACCTGTGATCGTCCCTCTGGAGCTTGATGTCCAGTAGCCAAGAAGCCAATCCATCCTGCACGCAGGTGAGTTGACTCCTTCTCCCCTCAGTCCCTCGCTGCAGTGATCCTGTTGCCAGCAGGAATCACTGTAAAATAAAAAACCTAGCTAAACTTTTTCTAAGCAGCTCTTTAGGAGAGCCACCTAGATTGCACCCTTCTCGGCCGGGCACAAAAATCTAACTGGAGTCTGGAGGAGGGTCATAGGGGGAGGAGCCAGTGCACACCACCTGATCTGGAAAAGCTTTACTTTTTGTGCCCTGTCTCCTGCGGAGCCGCTATTCCCCATGGTCCTTTCAGGAACCCCAGCATCCACTAGGACGATAGAGAAAATCCTTTCCTCGAAATGTCCGTCTCTCCTGGGCACAGTTCCTATAACTGAGGTCTGGGGGAGGGGCATAGAGGGAGGAGCCAGTTCACACCCAGTAAAAGTGTTTTTAGTGTGCCCATGTCTCCTGCGGATCCGTCTATACCCAATGGTCTTTTTGGAGTCCCCAGCATCCTCTACGGACTAGGAGAAAAGGATTTACCGGTAGGTATTAAAATCCTATTTTTTCCCCTCAAAATTCTACACACACTACCCCATAATGACAACGTGAAAAAAGTTTTATAGAGATTTTTGAAAATGTATTAAAGATAAAAAACTAAGAAATTACATGTACATAAGTATTCACAGCCTTTGCTCAATACTTTGTTGATGCACTTTTGGCAGCAATTACAGCCTCGAGTCTTTTTGAATATGATGTCACATGCTTGGCACACCTATCTTTGGCCAGTTTCGCCCATTCCTCTTTGCAGCACCTTTCAAGCTCCATCAGGTTGGATGGGAAGCGTCGGTGCACAGCGATTTTCAGACCTTTCTGAAGATGTTCAGTCGGGTTCAAGTCTGGGCTCTGGCTGGGCCACTCAAGGACATTCACAGAGTTGTCCTGAAGCCACTCCTTTGATATCTTGTCTGTGTGCTTAGGGTCATTTCCTGCTGAAAGATGAACCTTCGTCCCAGTCTGAGGTCAAGAGCTCTCTGGAGCAGGTCCCAGCCATCTCCCTCTTACATATATAGCCCTATCCACCTACCTCTCACTCATATACCCCAGCCCTGCCCCATTAACCTGCCTTTCGCACATATCTAGCCGCTGCCACCTCCCGCTCACACATATATAGCCCCTGTCTCAGCCACCTACCTCACACACACATAGGGCCTAATTCAGACCTGATTGTAGCTGTGCAAAATTTTGCACGGCTACGATCAGCCACCCTGACATGCGGGGAGACGCTCAGCACAGGGCTAGTCCGCCCGCATGTCTGGCCCTCCCCCCACCGCACGGGTGCGATAGCATCGAACGGCGGCGATGCTAGCACACCCGGCGAGTAATTCCCTACCTGCGCAGCATTGCTCCGCTGGTAGGCGACTTTTTGCCGCATCCCGGGTTGCAGCGGGGGATCACAGTCCGGGCACACCTGCATTGCCCGGGCCGCGCCCCCAAAACGGCGGCCGAACGCCACCGGCCCGTCCCCTCCCACCCAGCAAACGCCTCTGCCTGTCAATCAGGCAGAGGCAATAGCTGGGCTGAGATGCTGATCGTATCTCTGGCATGCGTAGTTCAGACCTGATCGCCCGCTGTGCGAAAACGCACAGCAGCGATCAGGTCTGAATTAGCCCCATAGACCCAACGCAGACCCAGCCATTTCCCTCACACATATATAGACCCTGTCCCAGCCATCTCCCACACACACATATACCCAGACTTGTCTCATCCACCTATCTTCCACACTTATATGTCGCTGCCCCATCCACCTACAGTACCTCTTACACATATATGCCCCTACCTCAGCCACCTACCTCTCACATATATACTCTAGCCCTGCCCCAGCTACCACAGAATACACAAATACCCCACCCACCTCAGCCACCTACCTTTCTCACACATATACACAGCCCAGCACCTGCCCCAGTAGCCTCTCTCTCTGCTCTGGTAGCGGTGAGTTAGAGGGATGGCAGCAGGGTTTGTCTGGGTTCAGTTCTCAGTTTAAGCTGGCATGGAGGTGCATGTGCACTGCTGCAAGGGGGGGGGGGGGTGAGACCAGCAGCAGCGTGGGGCGCAGGGATTCCGTGTGTAAAGGTGAGTACACACTAGACAATGGGGGTGACTCCGAGTTGATCGCTATTTTTTTCGTTCGCACAACATACTCGCAATATTGCAAACATGTTGCACAATAGCGAATAACCGCCCCAACGTATTTTTGCTATTTCGTACGCAGTAGTACACAAAGTAGGCGTATGCCAAATGACATCGCAGTAATGCGAACCCATCGCATTACCACAAACCTCATCGTAAAAATCCTAACTTCTCGTAGATTTACACATTCCTCTTAAAATTGCACACGCTTTTGCTAAAATCCGCACAGCAATGTTTTGTTTTTTTAAAGTTAAATTACACCTTTCAGTTCAAACTCCACAAGCCTTCCTCAATTACGAATCCAATTAGTGTAATGAATGCTAATGGTCATGACCAATTAAGTCTTCAAAGAATACCTGAATAACACTTTGTAGGCTAAATTGTACATCAACATTTAAATTAAAAATATAGATGTGGTAAATGTGCCTGGTCTAATTTTTTTATTTTTTTGTATAGAGGTGTAGTGTGTGAATAAATGTGTTAACATGTTTTTATAAACAATAAGCTCCTGGTTTTTTTTTGTTTGTTTGTGTAATTTTAATTAACTATTCTTAAATAAGATGTGTGAAGTGTTTTAGGTCACCAATTTATGCATGCAAATCTGCTTTTCCTAAATAGCATTAATAAACACAACACTTGCTTAACTTCAAAATCACTTGTATTTATTTATTTATTATATTTTTTTTAAACAACTAATGTAAAAAAAAAAAAAAAAAAAAAACCTTAGAATTTTTTTTCAAAATTTTCCAGGTCCTCAATCACGGTCCTCAGGTTCCCTTCCTTTAAGCCAGGAAACAATAGCAGCCAAACTGCTGGGATCTCCAACTGCCACATCTGAAATGAAGAGGCAAAGAAAACATTACTAACTTACTCACATTACCTATTATACAAGCAAGGCACAAAGCACACTTTAATGCAGGCATGTCCAAACTGTGGCCCTCCAGCTGTTGTGAAACTACATATACCAGCATGCCTTGACACATTTTTGCGGTCAGAGAATGCTAAAGCTGTTTCAGGGCATGCTGGGATGTGTACTTTCTCAACAGCTGGAGGGCCGAAGTTTGGACAGGCCTGCTTTAATGGCAAAGTGACTACATCATGGATGTTTCAATGAGAAAACAGTAGCAGAAAAACACACAAGCCTGCTCAGCAATGTTTTTTTTTTAATTAATATTTTTTAGAAAGTGTACCACACCATGGGGTACATTTACTAATATGTGAGTTCTATTTAAGATGGGTCGTTGCCCATAGCAACCAATAACATTAAACATATTATCTTGTAGAAGATGTGAAAAAAATGACAAGTAGAATCTGCTTGGTTGCTATGGGCAACATCCCATCTTAAATAGAACTACCATCTTAGTAAATGTAACACCATGCTGGGTTTCATTCACATCTGGAGTGAAGCAGACTTATCTTTTTTGGGGTTGGCCCTAAATCATCACTCTGCATATCAACATCTTCAGAAGGACAACATATCCTAGCATGCCCACACTCCCTGAAAGCCTGCCTTACTACATAAGGTCTAACTGCTTTCAAAATGTAAAAATCCTAAATGGTAGGTGTGTAACTTTCACAACACAAATCACTGTGTCCTTAGCCTGCCTAACAAAGTGAAGCCTGCGACTTCAATGTGCAAATATTGGAATACCCAGGCACAAGTGTAAAAGTCAAACCACAAACTAAACTCCACTCAGGTCTAACTGTTTTGCATATAATGTATCACATACAAACACTGTTGTGCAGGCAACCCTGTCGACATAATGAGTGTCGACCTAGAGTGGGCATCCTCAACATTGCAGACATAGACACTGTACATCTAATGTTCCTCACACAAATGTAAATGCATCATCCATACCATGATGAAGAAGACAAGCATTTAACCTTGCCAAAAGATTGGCCACAGTACAACACTTCATTTATTAGAATGTGATGTTAAATACGTTTCAAAAAGAAATGTCAATGTGTGTGCACTTACTCTCCTCTGCCACTTGCCCACCTCCCTCAAGTGGCTCCGGGGCCTCTGCTGCCCATTCTGATGGCGGAGATGTTGGCTGGATGGTGGATGTCGGCTGGATGGGAGATGTTAGCTGGATGGGGGATGTTGGATGGATGGGGGATGGCAGCTGGATGGGGGAAGGAGGCAGGATGGGGGAAGGAGGCAGGATGGGGGAAGGAGGGTGGATTTGTGAAAGAGGATGGAAGGGGGAGGAGCTTACAGAGGGTGGGTCAGATTGAGAGGGTGGTGGAGAGGTGGGTTGGGCCACAGAGGGGGAGGGGGGCAGAGAGATGACTTGGGAAAGAGAGGGGGAGGGTGGCGGAGAGGTGGGTTGGGCCACAGAGGGGGGCAGAGAGATGACTTGGGAAAGAGAGGGGGAGGGTGGCGGAGAGGTGGGTTGGGCCACAGAGGGGGAGGGGGGCAGAGAGATGACTTGGGAAAGAGAGGGGGAGGGTGGCGGAGAGGTGGGTTGGGACACGGAGGGGGAGGGGGCAGAGAGATGACTTGGGAAAGAGGGGGAGGGTGGCGGAGAGGTGGATTGGGAAAGAGAGGGGGAGTGGGCCGGAAAGGGGGATTGGGAAAGAGAGGGGGAGGGGGTCGGAGAGGGGGAGTGGGAAAGAGAGGGGGAGTGGGCCGGAGAGGGGGATTGGGAAAGAGAGGGGGAGGGGGGGCGGAGAGGGGGAGTGGGCCGGAGAGGGGGATTGGGAAAGAGAGGGGGAGGGGGCCAAAGAGGGGAGTGGGCCGGAGAGGGGTAGGGGGCCGGAGAGGGGTAGGGGGCCGGAGAGGGGGATTGGGAAAGAGAGGGGGAGGGGGCCGGAGAGGAGGAGTGGGCCATAGAAGGGGACTGGGCGGAGAAGGGGCTTAGCCTGGCCCTCGAAGGCACCGCCTTGCAGCCGCTGCTCGCCGTTGTGCTTGCCCTAGAATGACATATGTAATAATTAGGTTGTGACTTTTAATGTTAAAAATCAGCATTTCATAAATACATTGTTAGGTACCATGTTAAATACACAGATCAAGTTATTTTGTTCAGCTGATAGCCTGTGTACCAACTCAGTACAACAACATTAACCTTTTCACAAGCACTTTGCTACACACTCAGTACTGCAACCCATAAACACACACAATGTAGTAACTTGTGTAAGGTTTGTGCTACAATAGTGTCATTACACAGTCTGCTAAATTTATAACTGTAGCACTTCTTAGTGAAAATGTGCATTTTCAACAATTTAGAAATGCTGCAAATAATAGTGTAATATTCATATTTTATGTGTTCAACTTACTGCGTCTACGGCGTATGCGAATCTGTTGGCGCAGCTCCGCCAACAGCTCCAGCGTGCGACGGCGGAGGTCACTCCACCGCCTTTCAAGTTGTATAATGCTGCGGTGTGTCCGGGTGTTTGACCGCAGTATGCGGCGGACCTCCGCGTAGGCCTCGCGCTTAACCCTATTAGGGATAAAGGGCCCTGCGCGGCCTACGCGGCGGTCCATGACAGAGATTAGCACGCGCAGCTCCCGGCGTGAAAAGGCAGCTGCGCGCATGGCGCCAATGGCGTTTTCCATACATGGGCATATATTTATAGTGTGTGGGGTGCAATTTTATTGGTTGAAATTGTATGGTGTCATCTGTATTAAACTTTATTGATATGTGTACATTGATGTGCAGGACAGTATGTACATTTTGCAAAAAAAAACAAAAAACAACAACACACACACATACACACACACACACACACACACACACACACACACTTATTGTTGCAAATTTGTATTCCAAATACATGATTAGAAACTACTAGCATTGTAGGTTTGTAGTATAAAAGAAAATCCCAAAAAATTACAATGTTTTGATATATGTCTCTAGATAGTTATATAGATACATACACACACATATACCAGTAATTTTTTTCTGGAAATCATAAACATATACGAGTATATATATATATATATATATATATATATATATATATACAGTGGGGATCGAAAGTTTGGGCACCCCAGGCAAAAATTCTGCAAAAAGTGGCCAAGGAAAGATGGAAAAATCTCCAAAAGGCATCAAATTACAGATTAGACATTCTTATACCATGTCAAAAAAAGTTTGATTTTATTTCCATCATTTACACTATCAAAAGAACAGAAAACAAAAAAATAAGATTTTACTCACCGGTAAATCTATTTCTCGTAGTCCGTAGTGGATGCTGGGTACTCCGTAAGGACCATGGGGAATAGACGGGCTCCGCAGGAGACTGGGCACTCTAAAGAAAGATTTAGGTCTACCTGGTGTGCACTGGCTCCTCCCCCTATGACCCTCCTCCAAGCCTCAGTTAGGACACTGTGCACGGAAGAGCTGACACAATAAGGAAGGATTTTGAATCCCGGGTAAGACTCATACCAGCCACACCAATCACACCATATAACTCGTATTAGGAACCCCGGTTAACAGTATGATAACAATGGAGCCTCTGAACAGATGGCTCGCAATAACAACCCGATTTTTGTAACAATAACTATTTACAAGTATTGCAGACAATCCGCACTTGGGATGGGCGCCCAGCATCCACTACGGACTACGAGAAATAGATTTACCGGTGAGTAAAATCTTATTTTCTCTGACGTCCTAGTGGATGCTGGGTACTCCGTAAGGACCATGGGGATTATACCAAAGCTCCCAAACGGGCGGGAGAGTGCGGATGACTCTGCAGCACCGAATGAGAGAACTCCAGGTCCTCCTCAGCCAGGGTATCAAATTTATAAAATTTTGCAAACGTGTTTGCCCCTGACCAAGTAGCAGCTCGGCAAAGTTGTAAAGCCGAGACCCCTTGGGCAGCCGCCCAAGATGAGCCCACCTTCCTTGTGGAATGGGCTTTTACAGATTTAGGCTGCGGTAGTCCCACCGCAGAATGCGCCAGCTGAATAGTGCTACAATTCCAGCGCGCGATAGTCTGCTTAGAAGCAGGTGCACCCAGCTTGTTGGGTGCATATAAAATAAACAGCGAGTCAGTTTTCCTGACTCCAGCCATCCTGGAAATATAAATTTTCAGGGCCCTGACCACGTCCAGAAACTTGGAATCCTCCAAGTCCCTAGTAGCCGCAGGCACCACAATAGGTCGGTTCAAGTGAAAAGCTGATACCACCTTCGGGAGAAACTGAGGACGAGTCCTCAACTCTGCCCTATCCATATGGAAAATCAGATAGGGGCTTTTACAGGACAAAGCCGCCAATTCTGACACACGTCTGGCCGAAGCCAGAGCCAACAACATAACCACTTTCCACGTGAGATAATTTAAATCCACAGTCTTAAGTGGCTCAAACCAATGTGATTTCAGAAACTCCCAAAACCACATTGAGATCCCAAGGTGCCACTGGGGGCACAAAAGGAGGCTGAATATGCAGAACTCCCTTGACAAAAGTCTGAACTTCAGGCAGTGACGCCAGTTCTTTCTGGAAGAAAATCGACAGGGCCGAGATCTGGACCTTAATGGACCCCAATTTGAGGCCCAACGTCACACCTGCTTGCAGGAAATGCAGGAATCGACCCAGTTGAAATTCCTCCGTTGGGGCCTTCTTGGCCTCACACCAAGCAACATATTTTCGCCAAATGCGGTAATAATGTTTTGCGGTGACATCCTTCCTGGCCTTGATCAGGGTAGGGATGACTTCCTCCGGAATGCCTTTTTCCTTTAGGATTCGGCGTTTAACCGCCATGCCGTCAAACGCAGCCGCGGTAAGTCTTGGAACAGACAGGGTCCCTGCTGCAGCAGGTCTTGTCTGAGTGGCAGAGGCCAAGGGTCCTCTGCAAGCATCTCTTGAAGCTCCGGGTACCAAGCCCTTCTTGGCCAATCCGGAGCCACGAGAATAGTTCTCACCCCTTTTTTTCTTATTATTCTCAGTACTTTGGGTATGAGAGGTAGAGGAGGAAACACATAAACCGACTGGTACACCCACGGTGTCACTAGAGCGTCCACAGCGATCGCCTGAGGGTCCCTTGACCTGGCGCAATATCTTTTTAGCTTTTTGTTGAGGCGGGACGCCATCATGTCCACCTGTGGTTTTTCCCAACGGTTTACCAGCATCTGGAAGACTTCTGGATGAAGTCCCCATTCTCCCGGGTGGAGGTTGTGCCTGCTGAGGAAGTCTGCTTCCCAGTTGTCCACTCCCGGAATGAACACTGCTGTCAGTGCTAACACATGATTCTCTGCCCATCGGAGAATCCTTGTGACTTCTGCCATTGCCCTCCTGCTTCTTGTGCCGCCCTGTCTGTTTACATGGGCGACCGCCGTGATGTTGTCTGATTGGATCAGTAACGGCCGGTTCTGAAGCAGGGGTCTTGCTTGGCTTAGGGCATTGTAAATGGCCCTTAGCTCCAGAATATTTATGTGAAGCGAAATCTCCTGATTTGACCACAGTCCTTGGAAATTTCCTCCCTGTGTGACTGCACCCCAGCCCCGAAGGCTGGCATCCGTAGTCACCAGGACCCAGTCCTGTATTCCGAATCTGCGGCCCTCTAGTAGATGAGCCCTCTGCAGCCACCAACAGCAGCGACACCCTGGTCCTTGCCGACAGGGTTATTCGCTGTTGCATCTGGAGATGGGACCCGGACCATTTGTCCAACAGGTCCCACAGGAAAGTCCTTGCGTGGAACCTTCCGAATGGAATCGCCTCGTACGAAGCTACCATTTTTCCCAGGACTCGTGTGCATTGATGTACCGACACCTGTCCCGGTTTTAGGATGTCTCTGACTAGAGATGACAACTCCTCTGCTTTTTCCATTGGAAGAAACACCTTTTTCTGGTCTGTTTCCAGAATCATTCCCAGGAACAGAAGACGTGTCGTCGGGACCAGCTGTGACTTTGGAATTGAGAATCCAGTCCTGCTGTTGCAGCACTTCCAGAGAAAGTGCTACCCCCTTACCAACTGTTCCTTGGACCTCGCCTGTATCAGGAGATCGTCCAAGTACGGGATAATTAAAACTCCCTTCTTGCGAAGGAGTATCATCATTTCGGTCATTACCCATGGTAAAGACCCTCGGTGCCGTGGATAATCCAAACGGCAGCGTCTGGAACTGATAGTGACAGTTCGGTACCACAATCTTGAGGTACTCCTGGTGAGGAGGGTAAATGAGGACATGCAGGTAAGTATCCTTGATGTCCAGAGAGACCCTGTAATCCCCCTCGTCCAGGATCGCAATAATCGCCCTGAGCGATTCCATCTTGAACTTGAATCTTTTGTTATATGTGTTCAAGGATTTTAAATTTAAGATGGGTCTCACCGAACCGTCCGGTTTCGGTACCACAAACATTGTGGAAAAGTAACCCTTTTCCTGTTGAAGGAGGGGTACCTTGATAATCACTTGCTGTGAATATAGTTTTTTTTTGGATAGCCACCAACACTGCCTCCCTGGCAGAGGGAGTTGCCGGTAAGGCAGATTTTAGGAACGGCGGGGGGGAGACGTCTCGAATTCCAGCCTGTACCTCTGAGATACTGTTTGAAGAACCCAGGGATCCACCTGTGAGAGAGCCCACTGTGCGCTGAAATTTCTGAGACGGGCCCCCACCGTACCCGGGTCCGCCTGAGCAACCCCAGCGTCATGCTGTGGACTTACCGGACGCAGGGGGGGACTTCTGCTCCCGGGAACTAGCTGTGTGCTGCAGCTTTTTCCCTCTACCTTTTCCTCTTGGCAGAAAAGATGAGCCTCTAGCCCTCTACTTTTCTGGGGCCGAAGGGACTGTACCTGATAATACAGTGCTTACTTTTGCTGTGGGGTAGCTTGTGGCAAAAGTTTTGATTTCCCAGCCGTAGCTGTGGAAACGAGGTCTGAAAGCCATCCCCAAACAGTTCCACCCCCTTCTAGGGCAAACTTCCATGTGCCGTTTTGAATCGGCATCGCCCGACCATTGCCGAGTCCATAACCCCCGTCTGGCAGCAATGGTTTTACATAGCGCTTATTAGTGATGCCAGTCGGCAAATATCCCTCTGTGCATCACGCATGTATAAGACAGCGTCTTTTATATGCTGTATTTTCAGCAAAATATTGTCCCTATCTATAGTATAAATATTATCCGACAGGGAATCTGACCACGCAGCTGCCGCACTGCACATCCATGCCGAGGCAATAGCAGGTCTCAATATAATGCCCGTGTGTGTGTATATAGCTTTAAGGGTAGTTTTCTGCTTTCTATCAGCAGGTCCTTCAGGGCGGCCGTATCCGTGACGGTAGTGCCACCTTTTTTAATAAGCGTGTAACCGCTTTATCTACCCTAGGGGTTATTTCCCAACGTGACCTATCCTCTGGCGGAAAAGGGTACGCTGCTTAGAATTTATCAATTTCTTATCGGGGGAAGTCCACGCTTCCTCACACACCTCATATCAATTCCTCAGATGCAGGAAAACTACTGGTAGTTTTCTGTCACCAAACATAATACCCTTTTTTGTGGTATCTGGGGTATTATCAGAAATGTGTAATACATTTTTCATTGCCTCAATCATGTAACGGGTGGCCCTATTGGAAGGTACACTAGTCTCATCGTCGTCGACACTGGAGTCGGTATCCGTGTCAACATCTGTGTCTGCCATCTGAGGTAGCGGGCGTTTTAGAGCCCCTGATGACATGTGAGACGCTTGGACAGGCACAAGCTGAGCAGCCGGCTGTCCTATGTCGCCAAACCTTTTATGTAAGGAGTTGACACTGTCACGTAATTCCTTCCATAAGTCCATCCTCACCGGTGTCGACCCCGCAGGGGGTGACATCCCATTCACAGGCATTTGCTCCGCCTCCACATCATTATCCTCATCATACATGTCGACACAGCAGTACCGACACACAGCACACACACAGGGAATGCTCTGACAGAGGAAGGGACCCCACAAAGCCCTTTGGGGAGACAGAGGGAGAGTATGCCAGCACACACCAGAGCGCTATATATCACAGGGATATCACCTATAGAGAGTGTTTTCCCTTATAGCTGCATAATATATATATATTGCGCCTAATTTGTGCCCCCCCTCTCTTTTTAACCCTTTTCTGTAGTGCAGGACTGCAGGGGAGAGCCAGGGAGCGATCCCTCCAGCAGAGCTGTGAGGGAAAATGGCGCCAGTGTGCTGAGGGAGATGGCTCCGCCCCTTTTTCGGCGGGCTTTCTCCCGCTATTGTAAAAGTTCTGGCAGGGGTTAATAAACACCTATATAGCCCCTGGGGCTATATATGGTGTCAGTTCGCCAGCCAAGGTGTTAATATTGCTGCTCAGGGCGCTCCCCCCCAGCGCCCTGCACCCATCAGTGACCGCAGTGTGTGGTGTGCATGAGGAGCAATGGCGCACAGCTGCAGTGCTGTGCGCTACCTTGGAGAAGACAGAAGTCTTCAGCCGCCGATTTTCCGGACCACCTTCTTGCTTCTGGCTCTGTAAGGGGGACGGCGGCGCGGCTCCGGGAACGGACGACGAGGTCGGGTCCTGTGTTCGATCCCTCTGGAGCTAATGGTGTCCAGTAGCCTAAGAAGCCCAAGCTACCACCACTTAGGTAGGTTCGCTTCTTCTCCCCTTAGTCCCTCGGTGCAGTGAGCCTGTTGCCAGCAGGTCTCACTGAAAATAAAAAACCTAACATATACTTTCTTCCTAGGAGCTCAGGAGAGCCCCTAGTGTGCATCCAGCTCAGCCGGGCACATAAATCTAACTGAGGCTTGGAGGAGGGTCATAGGGGGAGGAGCCAGTGCACACCAGGTAGACCTAAATCTTTCTTTATAGTGCCCAGTCTCCTGCGGAGCCCGTCTATTCCCCATGGTCCTTACGGAGTACCCAGCATCCACTAGGACGTCAGAGAAATGGCGTCTGCAAAAGTTTGGGCACCCTGCAGAGTTAATACCTTGTACTGCCCCCTTTGGATAGCTGAGACCTGGCAGTGTCATGGATTGTTCTCAATCATCGTCTGGAAAGACCAGGTGATGTCAATCTCAAAGGTTTTAAAAGCCCAGACTCATCTGACCTTGCTCCAACAATCAGCACCATGGGTTCCTCTAAGCAGTTGTGTAGAACACTGAAACTGAGAATAGTTGACGCTCACAAAGCAGGAGAAGGCTATAAGAAGATAGCAAAGCGTTATCAGATGCCCATATCCTCTGTTCAGAATATAATTAAGAAATGGCAGTCATCAGGAACAGTGGAAGTTAATGCAAGATCTGGAAGACCAAGAAAAATATCAGACAGAACAGCTCGCAGGATTGTGAGAAAAGCAAGTCAAAATCCACGTTTGACTGCACGATCCCTCCAGGAAGATCTGGCAGACACTGGAGTTGTGGTACACTATTCCACTATAAAGAGATACTTGTACAAATATGGTCTTCATGGAAGAGTCACCAGAAGAAACCCTCCTCTACGTCCTCACCACAAAAATCAGCGTTTGAAGTTTGCAAATGAACATATAGACAAGCCTGATGCATTTTGGAATAAAGTTCTGTGGACCGATGAGGTTAAAATAGAACTTTTTGGCCGGAATAAGCAAAGGTACATTTGGAGAAAGAAGGGCACACAATTTAATGAAAAGAACCTATGTCCAACTGTTAAGCATGGGGGTGGATCAATCATGCTTTGGGGTTGTATTGCAGCCAATGGCACAGGGAACATTTCACGAGTAGAAGGAAAAATGGATTCAATAAGATTCCAGCAAATTTTGGACGCTAACTTGATGCCATCTGTGAAAAAGCTGAAGTTAAAGAGAGGCTGGCTTCTACAAATGGATAATGATCCTAAACACACCTCAAAATCCACGGTGCATTACATCAAGAGGCGTAAACTGAAGGTTTTGCCATGGCCTTCACAATCTCCTGACCTCAACATAATTGAAAATCTATGGATAGACCTTAAAAGAGCAGTGCGTCACAGACAGCCCAGGAATCTCAAAGAACTGGAAGACTTTTGTAAGGAAGAATGGGCGAAGATACCTCAAACAAGAATTGAAAGACTCTTGGCTGGCTACAAAAAGCATTTACAAGCTGTGATACTTGCCAAAGGGGGCAGTACAAAGTATTAACTCTGCAGGGTGCCCAAACTTTTGCAGACGCCAATTTTTGTTTTCTGTTCTTTTGAAAGTGTAAATGATGGAAATAAAATCAAACTTTTTTTTGACATGTTATAAGAATGTCTAATCTGTAATTTGATGCCTTTTGGAGATTTTTCCATCTTTCCTTGGCTTCTTTTTGCACATTAAAATGAATTTTTGCCTGGGGTGCCCAAACTTTCGATCCCCAGTGTATGTGTATATATATATATATATATATATATATATATATATATATATATATATATATATATATATTTATTTTTTAAATTATATATATATATATATATATATATATATATATATATTATAAATATATATATAGAGAGAGAGAGAGAACACAGAAAGCCTAAAAAAAAAAATAAATAAAAGTGTTACAATCTGTGTACTCACCACATTTTGCTGGAACAATCAGCTACACAAAGTCACAAAGTTTTAGAAATTTAGGATGAGATGTTGTGTCATTTTTATTGTAAACAAATGCACAAGCCAAACATAAAAAAAAAATATATAAATGATGGTTAATAACACAATTAACCCAAATATAATTAATTATAAATAAAAAACAAAAAAAACCATTGTAAACAACAATATTACACAAAAAACATGATAAGGAGAACATTACAGATTAATTATGTACTGAAAATAAGAATTTACTTACCGATAATTCTATTTCTCATAGTCCGTAGTGGATGCTGGGGACTCCGAAAGGACCATGGGGATAGCGGCTCCGCAGGAGACTGGGCACAAAAGTAAAAGCTTTAGGACTACCTGGTGTGAACTGGCTCCTCCCCCTATGACCCTCCTCCAAGCCTCAGTTAGGATACTGTGCCCGGACGAGCGTACACAATAAGGAAGGATTTTGAATCCCGGGTAAGACTCATACCAGCCACACCAATCACACCGTACAACTTGTGATCTGAACCCAGTTAACAGCATGATAACAGAGGAGCCTCTGAAAAGATGGCTCACAACAATAATAACCCGATTTTTGTAACAATAACTATGTACAAGTATTGCAGACAATCCGCACTTGGGATGGGCGCCCAGCATCCACTACGGACTATGAGAAATAGAATTATCGGTAAGTAAATTCTTATTTTCTCTGACGTCCTAGTGGATGCTGGGGACTCCGAAAGGACCATGGGGATTATACCAAAGCTCCCAAACGGGCGGGAGAGTGCGGATGACTCTGCAGCACCGAATGAGAGAACTCCAGGTCCTCCTCAGCCAGGGTATCAAATTTGTAGAATTTAGCAAACGTGTTTGCCCCTGACCAAGTAGCTGCTCGGCAAAGTTGTAAAGCCGAGACCCCTCGGGCAGCCGCCCAAGATGAGCCCACTTTCCGTGTGGAATGGGCTTTTACAGATTTTGGCTGTGGCAGGCCTGCCACAGAATGTGCAAGCTGAATTGTACTACAAATCCAACGAGCAATAGTCTGCTTAGAAGCAGGAGCACCCAGCTTGTTGGGTGCATACAGGATAAACAGCGAGTCAGATTTTCTGACTCCAGCCGTCCTGGAAACATATATTTTCAGGGCCCTGACTACGTCCAGCAACTTGGAATCCTCCAAGTCCCTAGTAGCCGCAGGTACCACAATAGGCTGGTTTAAGTGAAACGCTGAAACCACCTTAGGGAGAAATTGAGGACGAGTCCTCAATTCTGCCCTGTCCGTATGAAAAATTAGGTAAGGGCTTTTATAGGATAAAGCCGCCAATTCTGAGACACGCCTGGCTGAAGCCAGGGCTAACAGCATTACCACTTTCCATGTGAGATATTTTAAGTCCACAGTGGTGAGTGGTTCAAACCAATGTGATTTTAGGAACCCCAAAACTACATTGAGATCCCAAGGTGCCACTGGAGGCACAAAAGGAGGCTGTATATGCAGTACCCCCTTGACAAACGTCTGAACTTCAGGAACTGAAGCTAGTTCTTTTTGGAAGAATATTGACAGGGCCGAAATTTGAACCTTAATGGACCCTAATTTTAGGCCCATAGACAGTCCTGTTTGCAGGAAATGCAGGAAACGACCCAGTTGAAATTCCTCTGTAGGGGCCTTCCTGGCCTCACACCACGCAACATATTTACGCCAAATACGGTGATAATGTTGCACGGTTACATCCTTCCTGGCTTTGATCAGGGTAGGGATGACTTCATCCGGAATGCCTTTTTCCTTCAGGATCCGGCGTTCAACCGCCATGCTGTCAAACGCAGCCGCGGTAAGTCTTGGAACAGACATGGTCCCTGCTGGAGCAGGTCCTTTCTTAGAGGTAGAGGCCACGGGTCTTCCGTGAGCATCTCTTGAAGTTCCGGGTACCAAGTCCTTCTTGGCCAATCCGGAGCCACGAGTATAGTCCTTACTCCTCTCCTTCTTATGATTCTCAGTACCTTGGGTATGAGAGGCAGAGGAGGGAACACATACACTGACTGGTACACCCACGGTGTTACCAGAGCGTCCACAGCTATTGCCTGAGGGTCCCTTGACCTGGCGCAATATCTGTCCAGTTTTTTGTTGAGGCGGGACGCCATCATGTCCACCTTTGGTTTTTCCCAACGGTTCACAATCATGTGGAAGACTTCTGGGTGAAGTCCCCACTCCCCCGGGTGGAGGTCGTGTCTGCTTCCCAGTTGTCCACTCCCGGAATGAACACTGCTGACAGTGCTATCACATGATTTTCCGCCCAGCGAAGAATCCTTGCAACTTCCGTCATTGCCCTCCTGCTTCTTGTGCCGCCCTGTCTGTTTACGTGGGCGACTGCCGTGATGTTGTCCGACTGGATCAACACCGGCTGACCCTGAAGCAGAGGCCTTGCCTGACTTAGGGCATTGTAAATGGCCCTTAGTTCCAGGATATTTATGTGAAGTGACGTTTCCATGCTTGACCACAAGCTCTGGAAATTTCTTCCCTGTGTGACTGCTCCCCAGCCTCTCAGGCTGGCATCCGTGGTCACCAGGACCCAGTCCTGAATGCCGAATCTGCGGCCCTCTAGGAGATGAGCACTCTGTAACCACCACAGGAGAGACACCCTTGTCCTTGGAGACAGGGTTATCCGCTGATGCATTTGAAGATGCGATCCGGACCATTTGTCCAGCAGATCCCACTGAAAAGTTCTTGCGTGGAATCTGCCGAATGGAATCGCTTCGTAAGAAGCCACCATTTTTCCCAGGACCCTTGTGCATTGATGCACTGACACTTGGCCTGGTTTTAGGAGGTTCCTGACTAGCTCGGATAACTCCCTGGCTTTCTCCTCCGGGAGAAACACCTTTTTCTGGACTGTGTCCAGAATCATCCCTAGGAACAGCAGACGTGTCGTCGGAATCAGCTGCGATTTTGGAATATTTAGAATCCACCCGTGCTGTCGTAGTACTACTTGAGATAGTGCTACTCCGACCTCTAACTGTTCCCTGGACCTTGCCCTTATCAGGAGATCATCCAAGTAAGGGATAATTAAGACGCCTTTTCTTCGAAGAAGAATCATCATTTCGGCCATTACCTTGGTAAAGACCCGGGGTGCCGTGGACAATCCAAACGGCAGCGTCTGAAACTGATAGTGACAGTTCTGTACCACAAACCTGAGGTACCCTTGGTGAGAAGGGCAAATTGGGACATGGAGGTAAGCATCCTTGATGTCCAGAGACACCATATAGTCCCCTTCTTCCAGGTTCGCTATCACTGCTCTGAGTGACTCCATCTTGAATTTGAACCTTTGTATGTAAGTGTTCAAGGATTTCAGATTTAAAATAGGTCTCACCGAGCCGTCCGGCTTCGGTACCACAAACAGCGTGGAATAATACCCCTTTCCCTGTTGTAGGAGGGGTACCTTGATTATCACCTGCTGGGAATACAGCTTGTGAATGGCTTCCAATACCGCCTCCCTGTCGGAGGGAGACTTTGGTAAAGCAGACTTCAGGAACCGGCGAGGGGGAGACGTCTCGAATTCCAATTTGTACCCCTGAGATACTACCTGCAAGATCCAGGGGTCCACTTGCGAGTGAGCCCACTGCGCGCTGAAATTTTTGAGACGGGCCCCCACCGTGCCTGAGTCCGCTTGTAAGGCCCCAGCGTCATGCTGAGGACTTGGCAGAAGCGGGGGAGGGCTTCTGTTCCTGGGAAGAGGCTGCCTGCTGCAGTCTTTTTCCCCTTCCTCTGCCCCGGGGCAGATATGAGTGGCCTTTTGCCCGCTTGCCCTTATGGGGACGAAAGGACTGAGCCTGAAAAGACGGTGTCTTTTTCTGCTGAGAGGTGACCTGGGGTAAAAAGGTGGATTTCCCAGCCGTTGCCGTGGCCACCAGGTCCGATAGACCGACCCCAAATAACTCCTCCCCTTTATACGGCAATACTTCCATATGCCGTTTGGAATCCGCATCACCTGACCACTGTCGCGTCCATAACCCTCTTCTGGCAGAAATGGACAGCGCACTTACTCTTGATGCCAGAGTGCAAATATCCCTCTGTGCATCTCGCATATATAGAAATGCATCCTTTAAATGCTCTATAGTCAATAATATATTGTCCCTGTCCAGGGTATCAATATTTTCAGTCAGGGAATCCGACCAAGCCACCCCAGCACTGCACATCCAGGCTGAGGCGATTGCTGGTCGCAGTATAATACCAGTATGTGTGTATATACTTTTTAGGATATTTTCCAGCTTCCTATCAGCTGGTTCCTTGAGGGCGGCCGTATCAGGAGACGGTAACGCCACTTGTTTTGATAAGCGTGTGAGCGCCTTATCTACCCTAGGGGGTGTTTCCCAACGCGCCCTAACCTCTGGCGGGAAAGGGTATAATGCCAATAATTTTTTAGAAATTAGCAGTTTTTTATCGGGGGAAACCCACGCTTCATCACACACCTCATTTAATTCATCTGATTCAGGAAAAACTACGGGTAGTTTTTTCACACCCCACATAATACCCTTTTTTGTGGTACTTGTAGTATCAGAAATGTTCAAAACCTCCTTCATTGCCGTGATCATGTAACGTGTGGCCCTACTGGAAAATACGTTTGTTTCCTCACCGTCGACACTGGAGTCAGTGTCCGTGTCTGGGTCTGTGTCGACCATCTGAGGTAACGGGCGCTTTAGAGCCCCTGACGGTGTTTGAGACGCCTGTACAGGTATTAACTGATTTGCCGGCTGTCTCATGTCGTCAACAGTCTTTTGTAAAGTGCTGACACTATCACGTAATTCCTTCCATAAGACCATCCAGTCAGGTGTCGACTCCCTAGGGGGTGACATCACTAATACAGGCAATTGCTCCGCCTCCATACCATTTTCCTCCTCATACATGTCGACACAACGTACCGACACACAGCACACACACAGGGAATGCTCTGATAGAGGACAGGACCCCACTAGCCCTTTGGGGAGACAGAGGGAGAGTTTGCCAGCACACACCAGAGCGCTATATATATACAGGGATAACCTTATATAAGTGTTTTTCCCTTATATAGCTGCTGTATAGATTTATCTGCCAAATTAGTGCCCCCCCTCTCTTGTTTTACCCTGTTTCTGTAGTGCAGGACTGCAGGGGAGAGTCAGGGAGCTTCCCTCCAACGGAGCTGTGAGGAAAAAATGGCGCCAGTGTGCTGAGGAGATAGGCTCCGCCCCCTTCTCGGCGGCCTTTCTCCCGCTTTTTTAAGGAAAAATTGGCAGGGGTTAAATGCATCCATATAGCCCAGGAGCTATATGTGATGTATTTTTTGCCATATAAGGTGTTTTTATTGCGTCTCAGGCCGCCCCCCCCCCCAGCGCCCAGCACCCTCAGTGACCGGAGTGTGAAGTGTGCTGAGAGCAATGGCGCACAGCTGCGGTGCTGTGCGCTACCTTATTGAAGACAGGACGTCTTCTGCCGCCGATTTTCCGGACCTCTTCAGTCTTCTGGCTCTGTAAGGGGGCCGGCGGCGCGGCTCTGGGACCCATCCATGGCTGGGCCTGTGATCGTCCCTCTGGAGCTAATGTCCAGTAGCCTAAGAAGCCCAATCCACTCTGCACGCAGGTGAGTTCGCTTCTTCTCCCCTTAGTCCCTCGGTGCAGTGAGCCTGTTGCCAGCAGGTCTCACTGAAAATAAAAAACCTAATTTAAACTTTTACTCTAAGCAGCTCAGGAGAGCCCCTTAGTATGCACCCTTCTCGTTCGGGCACAAAAATCTAACTGAGGCTTGGAGGAGGGTCATAGGGGGAGGAGCCAGTGCACACCAGGTAGTCCTAAAGCTTTTACTTTTGTGCCCAGTCTCCTGCGGAGCCGCTATCCCCATGGTCCTTTCGGAGTCCCCAGCATCCACTAGGACGTCAGAGAAACAATAATAAAGACTCACAAAACAAAACCAACACATTCTGAACTTTACCAAGCTACCTAAATTACATCAGTCCAAAATTAATAAACAAATACAGACAGTTTTTGGAGACAAAACTAAATAAAAAAAAAACACAATACCTGAAATAATCCCGGACAATTCTAGCCCTTACTGCATTCCCCTGGCGGTACACACTCCCGCCACCGAATGTCCGGTCAACCCCTGGCTCCTCATCCGGCAATTCCTCCGTTTGGGGAAGCTCTACGCGACTCCTTACAGCGATGTTATGTAGGATAGCGCACAGGACCACAATTTTACTTACCATCTCCGGCGAATACATGATGTCGCCACCAGTGCGGTGGAGCACACAAAAACGCCCTTTAAGAACACCAATCGTGCGCTCCACCAGCTGTCTAGTGGCAGTAAGTGCGGAGTTAAATGCCGTCTGTGGTCCTGGCCTGGGTTTACTGTAAGGAGTCATGAGCCAGGGGGGTGCAAGGATATCCACGGTCTCCTGATTGATAAGATGAAAATAGAAAAAGGATAAAAAAAACATTAAATAATGTAATACCAAAAATTTGACTGCTCAAATAATGCAAAATACCAAACTCACCCAATAGCCACATGTCTTGGCCTTCCATCGTTCTTAATCTTTGCCATATCCCTGATTGTCTAATGACATGGGCATCATGGGAGTTCCCAGGGAACTTAGCATTCAGGGACAGGATCTGGAGGGATGGCCCACAAACAACCATTACATTCAGAGAATGAAACAGTTTCCTGTTTCTATAAATTTCTTCATTATGTCTTGGCGCAACAATAGCTACATGTGTCCCATCCACAACCCCAATAACGTGTGGGAAGCGACTACCACCTTCCTGAAATTACCGCTTCACCACAGCCAGGGCACCAACATCCAAAGGCATTGAGATAAATTGCTTCACTCGGGTTAGGAAAGCTTGGCTGGCACGCCGCAGGACCTTACTGAACTGGCCCTGCGACATGCCAACCAGATCTCCTACGACATGCTGGTACGAACCAGTGGCCAAAAAATGTAACACAGCAAGGAACTGTGTCAATGCTGGTATTGCTGTAGGATACCTAATGGATTGTTCTAGATCACTCTCTATTATGGAGAGAGTGTCTAGGATTAGATGAGGTGGCAGTCTGTATCTGCGCAACACTACATCATCAGGCATCCCAAAAAGAAGGACACGGGTACGGAAAATTGGTGGCCTAGCACGCCTCCATTGCCTTGGAGGATGAGGAGCCAGATGGGGTTGGAGGGCTTGCGCCGGTTGGGGTGGGAGTGGTTCCGTGGGTTGTGGTGGGAGGGCTTCAGCTACCACATGAATGGACATCACCAACTTCAAATGAAGGTAAGAATCATTAAAAAACACAATCAATTAACAACACACATTGTAAATCAAAATATATTTTAAAGTGTATGGGTGTTCACTTACTGCAGGAGCGTACTCCATATCTTCATGATGAAAATACGGAACAAAATAACATAAATGAAAAAAAATACGCCACAGTTAGCTAAGTACCTACAACATAGGTTACCATCACAAATAACAAAGTTTTTGAGATAAAAACATACCCATATAATTACTGCAACAATATATGAAAAAAGTACTAAGTATGTTTTTTTTTTTTTTTTACACAAAAACAAATGCAAAAATTAAAATTAACAAAATTACCGGCTCAGAAAATAAAGGATCCTTTTTATTTTAAATGAAACTGAAAAATGGCCTACTTTGGCACTCAAAATGGAACTGGAAAAAGAAACAATAGAGACACCTACAAGAGAGAGAAATGGACAATAAGAAATAAAAGAACCACTCTCAGCACTAGAACGGCCACACTGTAAATTTCAGGTAACAAAACTATTAGATAGTACATGTTAATAAATTTTTAGTAAAAAACATTAAACCCCAAACAACAAAAACCCATTTTAAACCAATACAAAGGACCATTGCACACCCATACATACTTGGTTTGGTAATATCCTAATCTTTAAAAAAAAAAATGCTTTAAATACGCCATCCGCAACACAACAGTAACAAATTTGCTAGCAAACAAACGCACATTTTTATGCTATATACTGCAATAAAAACTCACTCTGAAATGTGAGAGGTAACACGTCCACCTTGCTTGTGTCTTGATTCACCATTTATCATCATACACCCACTCACACAGGCTGCAGTCAAGGGTTTTAAAAAGGCAGTACAACAATTACTGGCAGTATTAGCATAATTGACACCTGTGCGAATTACCGCACTGGAAACCACACGCAGCTATAAATCACTAGACACCTGTGCAAACACACATGCCACCAGCAACATGGCTACTTGTGAGCAGATGGCAGCAGAGATGGACCAGGTGCAGCAGCAGATGTCCGCTTTGACACATAGGCGCCTAGCGCTGCGGAGGCAGATGCTGGAAGCTGCCTGTGCGGATGTTGAAATTGCAGGACCCAGTACTGTACAAACTCCATCTTCTGATACCCAGGAGTTAGGATTGAATCCCCTGCCAGACATAGATACTGGGGAAACTGAGGGAGATTCAGGCCTACCATCTCAAACACAAAATAAACAAGCAGCTAGTGAAGAGGAAGATGGTGAGGAGGGACAGGACGATAGCTCACAGGCTACATCCCAAAAAAAAAAAAAAAAAGACAGCCCGCCTTCACTAAGAGGGAGTTACGTGTTTTGGTCACACAGGCCATGGAAAAAATTCATCGAGGCAGCAAAAACATGGGTGCTGCATCCAAAGATCGAATCTGGAGGGACATCACTGATTCTGTTAATGAAGTCGGCTCAATAGTCCGCACCTCACAGGAAGTTAGAAGACGGTAAGTGTATATTGACACAACATTTTCTGAGCCAAGTATTATTAAAAATTTAGCTAGATGTGATGTTGCCTATAGCAACCAAATACATAACATGTGTACTATCAATTAAAGCAGATATTCATAACTTTTATGTCCCTTGCCCCTAATTCTAATCACATATGTAGTTGGGCCGACTTCAAATCCCGCCTGAAGGGCAAGAGGTCTGCGGAGTGGAATGCCTCGAGGGCAACAGGGCGAGGTCCAGCTGCCACTGTGGAATACACAGATCTTGAGGAGATGGCGATGGACTGTGTGAGCTACGAGGAGGGGGTTAGGGTGTCTCATATGGACATGGACCTGCCTGAAATACTGAATCCACATGACTTGCCAGGTAAGTTTACACACATATTCCTAAAAAACTAATTTAGTGGTTCCAAAAGTCTCATGTTCTTTTTTTCTTCACTTTTTCCACTCATTCTTCTATTTGCTTTTAACATAACACAGCACAGGTGGGTGAGCAGGTAGAGTCACAGGAGGGTTATGTGGCTGAGGCTGAGGTGGGGGGACCTAGCGTCTCTGCCACTGTGGGACCACAGATTCCATCCGTCCAGATTCCAACTGGCCCCCCCACCCAACCCTCTGCTATTCCGGACATCCTGTCTCAAATTGCCAGGTATGGTGAGAGCCTGAATGCTTTTCAGGACAGGATGATCCGGGAGGTAAGCCAGATACCTGTCCGGCTCACTGAGCACAGAAACAGTGTGGAGCAAGGTGTAGCTCAACTCTGCCAAGGTCTGGCAGAGATCAGGCAGGGCCAAGAGCAACTCACCTCCTCCTTCCAACAAATTGCCAATTCCATTCTGCAAGGGCTCCAGGACATCGCTGTCTGCCTTGCCCACAGTGGCAGAGAGCCAGCCACATCTGCTCCCTCCCCTCCCTCTGCCCAGGAAGAACATCCCACTGGGCAGGCCCCTCGAAGGTCGCTTCGCAGACCGAGCCGTGAAGAACAACATCAGGCGGGGAAAAAGGAGAAAGTGATGTCTCTCCAGATGGGCAGCACCCATGTTTTACATGTTGCCTCAATTTTTTTTTTTTTTGCTTGTGTGGCCAGAATGTACAACTCTCTCAAAGTGAAAGGGTATATTTGTGTTTATTTAAATTGTAGCCTGTGAGTTATTTTCGTCTACACCTGAGCCATCTTCCTCTTCCTAACGTGCTGTGTATGGTTGTGTTTGTGTATTGGTTCCAGAATCAACCTCAGTTCCCCTAAAAGTTTCGTCTGGCTGGGGGTTCACAACACATACTTAGTGAATATTAAACATCATATTTTGTCAGAAGATGGTGTTACCATAGTACTGGGTTCTGCTATGTCAAATTTGGCACTGGCATCTGCTTGTTGCTATGTCCATCTTTGTATGTGATGCTCATTTGTAGCCTTGTTGTGTTGCTGCTTTACTTTATTTTTTTAAGTAAAAAAAAACAAAAACTTGTTTGTGTGTTTTATTAAAGGTTATGTACTCTGGAAAACTGTGCCCTGTAAACTTTAACATGGCATATTGACATTTGTGGAACAAGGGAACAATTAGAATATTCATACAAACATTGAATATTATAAGTTAAACATGTCTGCCTTGCACAACACTTAAGTGGCCATATAAAAAAAAATTAAAAAAAAAAATTTGGAACTTGGGTTACTAGGGGCAACATGGCATAGTATTAGATATGGACACATATTCCCACAAAAAAAAAATGGTATTAAGTAACATTAAGTGTAGGCTGCATTATGTTGCTCACGTTATTTGGTATGTACAAAGGAATATGTCTATGTCGAGAAGATTTAGCTGATGTAGTTTATAAGTTGGTTTATTCACACTTGATTAAATTTGATAGTATTAAGCAAATAATTAAAACATGCAGTTAACAGCAAAGTATTTAAACAAATAAATAAAATACAGTGCATTATTTGTGAGTGTCAGATTTATACGTGGTAACAATAAAAATGTTATGTGGGCATACAATTGCTGTTTGTAGTCTTTTGTAACTGCAGTGTTTGGCAAGTAATTGGTCAACAGGTGAATTAATTGGCCAATTAATTGCTAATTAGGGCAGACACACTTGTAAGGGGCCCTACTCACTGGCCGACCCGCCGCCGAGCTGCCCGACGGCGGATACGGCCGACCCGGCGGCGGGGGGGCAGTGACGGGGGGAGTGAAGTTTCTTCACTCCCCCCGTCACGCGGCTGCATTGAAGTGCAGGCAAATATGGACGAGATCGTCCATATTGGTCTGCATGCACAGCCGACGGGAGACCAGCGATGAACGAGCGCGGGGACGCGCATCGTTCATCGCTGGAGTCTCCACACTGAAAGATATGAACGAGTTCTCGTTCATTTATGAACGAGATCGTTCATATCTTTCTGAAAATTGGCCAGTGTGTAGGGCCTATAACAGTACTTCGCAAGTGCTGAGTAGCTGCAGACTTATAGGCCCTACACACATGCCGATTTGTTTGAAAGATATGAACGATCTCGTTCATAAATGAACGAGAACTCGTTCATATCTTTCAGTGTGGAGGCTCTAGCGATGAACGATGCGCGGCCCCGCGCTCGTTCATCGCTGGTCCCCCGTCGGCTGTACATGCAGGCCAATATGGACGATCTCGTCCATATTTGCCTGCACTTCAATGGAGCCGCGTGACGGGGGGAGTGAAGAAACGTCACTCCCCCCCGCCGCCGGGTCGTCCGTATCCGCCGTCGGGCAGCTCGGTGGCGTATCGGCATGTCTGTAGGGCCCTTTACTCCTCGGCTGCAACAAGATAGCGAACATTTGTTGTGTAATTTTTACCATCGGCTACGCATTTCTGCACAAAACACGCCTACTGCCAGTTGCCTACTCCCACACTAGCCGCCCACTTTCAAGCCCATTTCGTTAGATAGCGAAGCCGCGCCTCCGTCACTCCCTGTTTTTGGTGATGTAGTACGAGCTGATTTTCAGTTAGTAATTTTGCACAAGCGTCGTATCGCTCCCTTTGCGCATGGGCATTTTTGCTTTCGCGCATGCGCAGTTTGCGATTTTTTGCCGTTTGCGATGCGATGAACTGCTGCGAACAACTCAGAATGAGGGCCCTTTTATCATACGATCTGGCTGATATTTGCCGGATTGTAAGATATATTGTTCACGTTGTCTAGAGTGTTTGCACTATGGGCCTAATTCAGACCTGAGCGGTGCTGTGCGTTTTCGCACAGCAGCGATCAGGTCTGAACTGCGCCGGCGCATGCCAGACAGCAGACGGCTGTCTTAGCCCTGCTATCGCCTCTGCCTGATTGACAGGCAGAGGCGGTCTGCCGGCATTTGGCCGCCATTTAGGGGACGCGGTTCGGGCAATGCAGGCGTGCCCGGACCGTTGGGGGGGAGGGCTGCGGCGTCTGCGTGATGTCACATGCAGCCGCTGCAACCCGGGCAGCGATGAGTATCTCCCTGCCAGCGCGCAGGAGCTGCGCTGGCTGGGAGTTACTCTTTCAGCACAAAAGCATCGCCGCTGTGCGCTGCTTTTGTACTTATGCGGGATGGGGGGGGGGGGAGGCCCTGACATGCGGGGTGGACTAGCCCTGTGCTGGGCGTTTCTCCGCATTTCTGAAGACTGATCGTAGATGTACTACTTTTAGCACCTCTACGATCAGGTCTGAATTAGGCCCAATGTGGCTGATGATACACTTGCCGATGCCGGCCCAGCCGCCTGGTCCTGTCGCTGGCGACATTGTGCTGGGTACACATCGTCTAGAGTGTACCCAGCCTAAAGCTGAACAACTTTTTGAACGATATGTCCGATTCCGACATTTCTGGATGACATATTGGGGGTCATTCCGAGTTGATCGCTAGCTGCCCTTGTATGCAGCGCAGCGATCAGGATAAAAATCGGCATTTCTGCGCCTGCGTATGCACCGCAATGCGCAGGCGCGTCGTACAGGTACAATGAGCATCGTGGGTTTGCACAGAGTCTAACAAACATTCCTGTTTCACGGCTGAACGCAGGAAGATTGACATGAAGTGGGCGTTTCTGGATGTCAACTGACTGTTTTCAGGGAGTGAGTAGAAAAACGCAGGCGTGGCAGAAAAAAACGCAGGAGTGGCAGGGCGTTCGCTGGGCGGGTGTGTGACGTCAAAAGCCGTCCCTCCGTTGTTAGAATCAACGCACACGAAGAGTAACTACAGGGCTGGTCTTGTTTTGCACAAAAAGATTTTGCAGGCGCTCTGCTGCACAAGAGTTCACACTTCTACAAAGTGAAAATACACTCCCCAGTGGGCGGCAACAATGCGTCTGCACGACTGCTAAAAACTGCTAGCGAGCGAACAACTCGGAATGACCCCCATTCAAATCGTCCAGTGTGCACCCAGTATATCGTCAACGATGCGCGCTCCTGTGGTCGCTAGCGACATTGCCTGTCGGCTGAACATGCAGTTCAATCTGCGGATGTCACAAGTGGTGTCATGCTGCCAAACTCCCTCGTCGCTGTCGACATCATCAAGTGTGCAAGATGTAAGCACCCCGTCGCAGCTGATATCGCTGGGTACACACATTATTTAGTGTGTACACAGCTTGAATAAGTCGGACGAGCTGAATTGACAAACCATCCACATCCTCCAGTGTGTATCTATCGCACTCTCCCCTTAGACTTTTGTGGGTCTTCTGAAGATATCGTAAGGGACACAATGCTTCTGGATGTGGCCACTAAACAATACATTGAACGATTGTGCTCTATATTGTTCAGTGGGTGTAAAGGGGGGTACACACCAGGCGATTTCAGCCTAAAAAATAAACAAGTGTATTTTAGCTGTGCAAGTGTTCGAGCGCATGTGTAGCAGAGCTGTACAAACAGATTTTGTGCAGTCTCTGCGCAGCCCAGGAATAACTCACCCGCTGCGATCACTTCAGCCTGTCCGGGACCGGAATTGACGCCAGGAACCCTCCCTGCAAACGCATGGACACGCCTGCATTTTTCCAACCACTCCCTGAAAATGGTCAGTTGACACCCACAAATGTCTTCTTCCTGTCAATCTCCTTGCGAACGCCCGTGCGAACTGATCCGTTGCACAAACCCATCGCTGAGCGGCGATCCACTTTGTACCCATGCGACGTGCCAGCGCATTGCAGTGCATATGCAGTTTGGACCTGATCGCTGCCCCTTGTGTGTATACCCAGAGCGCAGCAGCCGCAAGGGAGGGCGGGTAAATGTATCAGCAGTGATGCAGTCAGTGCCACTAGCAGGGCCGGCTCCAGGCCTACTAGCACCCTGAGCGAGAAAATGTAAAAGCGCCCCCCCCCCCCCCATGCGCGCGCCGAAGGCGCGCGCGCTCCCGGAAAAGTGGGTGTGGCCTCTGGAAAAGTGGGCGTGGCCTCATAACTTCATATCATCAAACTATAAACATATTTTCACACAATTAGCAGCCTTACACATAGCCACAGTAGTGTTCCTTACACACAATGTCTCCAGTATAGTGCCAGATACACGACATGCCCCGCAGCAGTGCCAGCTACACATGACATGCCCCGCAGCAGTGCCAGCTACACATGACATGCCCCGCAGCAGTGCCAGCTACACATGATAGTGTTCACTTTTTAGGGCATGGTGCTGATCACAGGGAGGGCACATTTTTAAGTTAGGAGGGCAAAATGATGTACATACTGCTTGTTGTTCCCATACCTATATGTCAAAGAATGGACAGTGCGCGCCGAAGGCGCGCAGCAAAAATTAAGGGGAGTTACTTCGTGGGGAAGGTACGTGGCCACATAATAGTGGCAATTTGCATTACACCACACAGTAGTGCAGCTAATACACACTGCACCAGGTAGAACCTCCTATACACTTTGCGCCAGGCACAGCACTGAGACACATTGCCTAGCCACAGACGCCTAGCGGGAACACTACATGACACGCCCCCCAGCAGTGCCAGCTACACGCGACAAGCCCCCCAGCAGTGCCAGCTACACGCGACATGCCCCCCAGCAGTGCCAGCTACACGCGACATGCCCCCCAGCAGTGCCAGCTACACGCGACATGCCCCCCAGCAGTGCCAGCTACACGCGACAAGCCCCCCAGCAGTGCCAGCTACACGCGACAAGCCCCCCAGCAGTGCCAGCTACACGCGACAAGCCCCCCAGCAGTGCCAGCTACACGCGACATGCCCCCCAGCAGTGCCAGCTACACGCGACATGCCCCCCAGCAGTGCCAGCTACACGCGACATGCCCCCCAGCAGTGCCAGCTACACGCGACATGCCCCCCAGCAGTGCCAGCTACACGCGACATGCCCCCCAGCAGTGCCAGCTACACGCGACATGCTCCCCAGCAGTGCCAGCTACACGCGACATGCCCCCCCCCCAGCAGTGCCAGCTACATAAATGGCCACAGAGTGCCAGATATAAAAATGCCCACACAGTGCCAGATATGTCCCCACAGTGCCATATATAAAATTGCCCCCACAGTGCCAGATATGCCCCCACAGGGCCAGATACATAAATGCCCCCAGTGCCAGATACATAAATGCCCACACATTGCCAGATGCATAAATGCCCCCAGTGCCAGATGCATTATTGCCCCCCACAGTGTCAGATACATTAATGCCCCCAGTGCCAGATATGCCCCCACAGTGCCAGATATGCCCCCAGTGCCAGATATGCCCCCACAGTGCCAGATATGCCCCAGTGCCAGATATGCCCCCACAGTGCCAGATAAATAAATGCCCCCCACAGTGCCAGATAAATAAGTGCCCCCACAGTGCAGATATACCCCCACAGTGCCAGATACATAAATACCCCCACAGTGCCAGATACATACATGCCCCCACAGTGCCAGATACATACATGCCCCCACAGCGCCAGATACATACATGCCCCCACAGTGCAGATACATAAATGCCCCCACAGCGCAGATATGCCCCCACAGTGCCAGAAATGCCCCCACAGTGCCAGATACATTAATGCCCCCTCACAGTGCACAGATAAATGCCCCCCCCCGCAGTGCCAGATAAGTGAATGCCCCCCACAGTGCCAGATAAATGCCCCCACAGTGCCAGATACATAAATGCCCCCACAGTGCAAGATTCATAAATGCCCCCACAGTGCAGATATGACCCCACAGCGACAGATATGCCCCCACACTGTGCCAGTGCCCCCACAGTGCAGATATGCCCCCACACAGTGCCAGTGCCCCCACAGTGCAGATATGCCCCCACACAGTGCCAATGCCCCCACATAGTGCCAATGCCCCCACAGTGCAAGATTCATAAATGCCCCCACAGTGCAGATATGACCCCACAGCGACAGATATGCCCCCACACTGTGCCAGTGCCCCCACAGTGCAGATATGCCCCCACACAGTGCCAGTGCCCCCACAGTGCAGATATGCCCCCACACAGTGCCAATGCCCCCACACAGTGCCAGTGCCCCTACAGTGCCAGTGCCCCCACACAGTGCCAGTGCCCCCACACACAGTGCCAGTGCCCGGCCCCGACGATACCAACATACCTGCGGCGACGCTGGGAGTGGACGTGCTGCTGTTGAGCCTGAGGGCCACCGACTGTTCCCGGCCGCTTGGTGCGCGCTGCGCGGCGTCTGACGTCAGACGCCGGCGCCGCGCAGCGCAGCGCACAGTTTTGAAAGGCCGGGGACGGCGGGGAGAGCTGCCTGCAGTGTACAGGGCCGGCTCCAGGTAAGACTATGGCGGCGCCAGCGCGCGGCGCCCATTAAGGGTGGCGCCCCGCGCGGCCGCTCTAGTCGAACGTGCCTAGAGCCGGCCCTGGCCACTAGTATGAGGTGCCGGGAGGATGACCTCAAGAAAGTGTACCGTACAATATGTGCGTGACCGGTGTGACTGGGTGTACTAACTACAGCACTGCAGCTGCCTGCGAAGTTAGGCGGGGACAGTGGGTACAGGCTCCGGCTGTCATGAGTGGGCGTGGTCTCGGATGGCGGGTGATTTGGCCTCGGAGCACTGGGCGCCCTTGTTGGAACTCTATGGCCAATCTGGCGGGAAGCTGATTACATTGCTGCTGGGCAGACGTTGCGGCGGAGTTACCGGCTCAGCATGGAGCGGATCCCGGAGCTGTACGTCCTGTATGATACACGGGAGCCGCCTGTGAGGCTGAGCCGGTAATGCACTGCCACACATTGGGGAAGGGAGGGAGAGGTAATGCATGCCACCTGTGCCTGTGTGTTTCTGCTCTGCCACTTGTCTGCGTGACGTCAGTCAGCCGGGGGATGAAGGTCACTGATGGGACAGGAGCTAAATGGCCGTAGCACGTATATTGTATTTATATGGCGGAGATGGACCCAATATGGTGTTCGCTATGCAGGATTGTCACAGCAGTTTTATGACAGGTGCACTGAGAAGTAATGTCCCCATTAGAAATACATACACCGCTGTACAGTGCTATGTTCACTGTTTTGGGTTATTTTCAGATTGTCGCCTGGCTCCCGGGATACTCCATGCTTTTCAGCCTCGCTGTCACCGCCTATCCCTTCCCAGTTGTTGGTTTTTACTGTAGGAGACTGGTCTGGGTTGTCCCCTGACAGTAGAGTCGATGTCCAACTGGAAGCAAAGGGAGGGGAAGGGATCAGACTGGGCACACTGACATGTGAAACCAGGTAAGGATTTGTTCAATCAACACGTTTATATTGCTTTACTTGTTGAACCCTCGACTTGCTATATATATATATATATATATATATATATATTTCTCTAACGTCCTAGTGGATGCTGGGGACTCCGTCAGGACCATGGGGAATAGCGGCTCCGCAGGAGACAGGGCACAAAAAGTAAGCTTTTAGGATCACATGGTGTGTACTGGCTCCTCCCCCTATGACCCTCCTCCAAGCCTCAGTTAGGTTTTTGTGCCCGTCCGAGCAGGGTGCAATCTAGGTGGCTCTCTTAAAGAGTTGCTTAGAAAAAGTTTTTAGGTTCTTTATTTTCAGTGAGTCCTGCTGGCAACAGGCTCACTGCATCGAGGGACTTAGGGGAGAGAAGTGAACTCACCTGCGTGCAGGATGGATTGGCTTCTTAGGCTACTGGACACCATTAGCTCCAGAGGGAGTCGGAACACAGGTCTCGCCCTGGGGTTCGTCCCGGAGCCGCGCCGCCGACCCCCCTTGCAGATGCTGAAGATTGAAGAGGTCCGGAACCAGGCGGCAGAAGACTTTCAGTCTTCATCAGGTAGCGCACAGCACTGCAGCTGTGCGCCATTGTTGTCAGCACACTTCACACAGCGGTCACGGAGGGTGCAGGGCGCGGGGGGGGGCGCCCTGGGCAGCAATGTATAATACCTGTATGGCGAAAAATACATCACATATAGCCCTTGAGGCTATATGGATGTATTTAACCCCTGCCAGATATCACAGACTCCGGAGAAGAAGCCCGCCGAAAAGGGGGCGGGGCCTATTCTCCTCAGCACACAGCGCCATTTTCCCTCACAGAAATGCTGGTGGGAAGGCTCCCATGCTCTCCCCTGCACTGCACTACAGAAACAGGGTTAAAACAGAGAGGGGGGGCACTGATTTGGCGATATGAATATATATTAAAATGCTATAAGGGAGGAACACTTATATAAAGGTTGTCCCTGTATAATTATAGCGTTTTGGTGTGTGCTGGCAAACTCTCCCTCTATCTCCCCAAAGGGCTAGTGGGTCCTGTCCTCTATCAGAGCATTCCCTATGTGTGTGCTGTATGTCGGTACGTGTGTGTCGACATGTATGAGGAAAATGTTGGTGAGGAGGCGGAGCAAATTGCCTGTAATGGTGATGTCACTCTCTAGGGAGTCGACACCGGAATGGATGGCTTATTTATGGAATTACGTGATAATGTCAACACGCTGCAAGCCGGTTGACGACATGAGACGGCCGGCGAACAAATTAGTACCTCTCCAGGCGTCTCAAACACCGTCAGGGGCTGTAAAACGCCCATTTACCTCAGTCGGTCGACACAGACCCAGACACGGACACTGATTTCAGTGTCGACGGTGAAGAAACAAACGTATTTTCCTTTAGGGCCACACGTTAAGGGCAATGAAGGAGGTGTTACATATTTCTGATACTACAAGTACCACAAAAAAGGGTATTATGTGGGATGTGAAAAAACTACCTGTAGTTTTTCCTGAATCAGATAAATTAAATGAAGTGTGTGATGATGCGTGGGTTTCCCCCGATAGAAAATTATTGGCGGTATACCCTTTCCCGCCAGAAGTTAGGGCGCGTTGGGAAACACCCCTTAGGGTGGATAAGGCGCTCACATGCTTATCAGAACAAGTGGCGGTACCATCTACAGATAGGGCCGTACTTAAGGAGCCAGCTGATAGGAGGCTGGAAAATATCCTAAAAAGTATACACACACATGCTGGTGTTATACTGCGACCAGCGATTGCCTCAGCCTGGATGTGCAGAGCTGAGGTGGCTTGGTCGGATTCCCTGACTAAAAATATTGATACCCTTGACAGGGACAGTATTCTATTGACTATAGAGCATTTAAAGGATGCATTTCTATATATGCGAGATGCGCAGAGGGATATTTGCACTCTGGCATCAAGAGTAAATGCGATGTCCATATCTGCAAGAAGAGGTTTATGGACACGACAGTGGTCAGGTGATGCAGATTCCAAACGGCACAAAGATGTATTGCCGTATAAAGGGGAGGAATTATTTGGGGTCGGTCCATGGGACCTGGTGGCCACGGCAACTGCTGGAAAATCCACCGTTTTTTACCCTAAGTCACATCTCTGCAGAAAAAGACACAGTCTTTTCAGCCTCAGTCCTTTCGTCCCTATAAGAGTCATATCTGCCCAGGGATAGAGGAAAGGGAAGAAGACTGCAGCAGGCAGCCCATTCCCAGGAACAGAAGCCCTCCACCGCTTCTACCAAGTTCTCAGCATGACGCTGGGACCGTACAGGACCCCTGGATCCTACAAGTAGTATCCAAGGGGTACAGATTGGAATGTCGAGACGTTTCCCCCTCGCAGGTTCCTGTAGTCTGCTGTACCAATGTCTCCCTCCGACAGGGAGGCAGTATTGAAAACAATTCACAAGCTGTATTCCCAGCAGGTGATAATAAAATTACCCCTCCTACAACAAGGAAAGGGGTATTATTCCACACTATATGGTGGTACTGAAGCCAGAAGGCTAGGTGAGACCTATTCTAAATCTGAAATATTTGAACACTTACAAAGGTTCAAATCCAGATGCAGTCACTCAGAGCAGTGATAGCGAACCGGGAAGAAGGGGACTATATGGTGTCCCGGGACATCAGGGATGCTTACCTCCATGTCCCAAAATTTGCCTTTCTCACCAAGGGTACCTCAGGTTCGTGGTACAGAACTGTCACTATCAGTTTCAGACGATGCCGTTGGATTGTCCAAGGCACCCCGGGTCCTTACCAAGGTAATGACCGAAATGAGGATTCGTCTTCAAAGAAAATGGACGACCTCCTGATAAGAACAAGGTCCAGAGAACAGTCGGAGGTCGGAGTAGCACTATCTCAAGTAGTTCTACGACAGCACGGGTGGATTCTAAATATTCCAAAACCGCAGTTGTTCCGACGACACGTCTGCTGGTCCTAGGGATGATTCTGGACACAGTCCAGAAAAAGGTGTTTCTCCCAGAGGAGAAAGCCAGGGAGTTATCCGAGCTAATCGGGATCCTCCTAACACCAGGAAAAGTGTCAGTGCATCATTGCACAAGAGTCCTGGTAAAAATGGTGGCTTATTACGAAGCGATTCCATTCGGCAGATTTCACGCAAGAACTCTTCAGTGGGATCTGCTGGACAAATGGTCCGGATCGCATCTTCAGATGCATCAGCGGATAACCCTATATCCAAGGACAAGGGTGTCTCTCCTGTGGTGATTACAGAGTGCTCATCTTCTAGAGGGCCGCAGATTCGGCATTCAGGATTGGATGCTGGTGACCACGGAGGCCAGCCTGTGAGGCTGGGGAGCAGTCACACAGGGAAAAAATTTCCAGGGAGTGTGATCAAGTCTGGAGAATTCTCTCCACATAAATATACTGGAGCTAAGAGCAAATTTATAATGCTCTAAGCTTAGCAAGACCTCTGCTTCAAGGTCAGCCGGTATTGATCCAGTGGGATAACATCACGGCAGTCGCCCACGTAAACAGAAAGGGCGGCACAAGAAGCAGGAGGGCAGTGGCAAAACTGCAAGGATTTTTCGCTAGGCGGAAAATCATGTGATAGCACTGTCAGCAGTGTTCATTCCGGGAGTGGACGACTGGGAAGCAGACTTCCTCAGCAGGCACGACCTCCACTCGGGAGAGTGGGAACTTCATCGGGAAGTTTTCCGCATGATTGTGAACCGTTGGGAAAGACCAAAGGTGGACATGATGGCGTCCCGCCCAAACAAAAAACGGGACAGGTATTGCGCCAGGTCACGAGACCTTCAGGCGATAGCTGTGGACGTCCTGGTAACACCGTGGGTGTAACAGTCGGTGTATGTGTTCCCTCCTCTGCTTCTCATAACCAAGGTATTGAGAATTATAAGACGTAGAGGAGTAAGAACTATACTCGTGGCTCCGGATTGGCCAAGAGGGACTTGGTACCCGGAACTTCAAGAGATGCTCACAGAGGACTAATGGCCTCGGGAGCTAAGAAGGGACTTGCTTCAGCAAGTACCATGTCTGTTCCAAGACTTACCGCGGCTGCGTTTGACGGCAGGGCGGTTGAACGCCGGATCCTAAGGGAAAAGGCATTTCGGAAGAGGTCATACCTACCCTGGTCAAAGCCAGGAAGGAGGTGACCGCACAACGTTATCACCACATGTGGTGAAAATATGTTGCGTGGGTGAGGCCAGGAAGGCCCCACGAAGAAATTTCAACTAGGTCGATTTCTGCACTTCCTGCAAACAGGAGTGTCTATGAGCCTCAAATTGGGGTCCATTAAGGTTCAAGTTTCGGCCCTGTAGATTTTCTTCCAGAAAGAATTGGCTTCGGTTCCTGAAGTCCAGACGTTTGTCAAGGGAGTATTGCATATACAGCCCCTTTTGTGCCTCCAGTGGCACCGTGGGATCTCAACGTAGTGTTGGGATTCCTCAAATCATATTGGTTTGAACCGCTCAAATCTGTGGATTTGAAATATCTCACATGGAAAGTGACCATGCTGTTGGCCCTGGCCTCGGCCAGGCGATTGTCAGAATTGGCGGCTTTATCTTACAAAAGCCCATATTTAATTTTCCATTCGGACAGGGCAGAACTGAGGACTTGTCCCCAGTTTCTTCCTAAGGTGGTGTCAGCGTTTCACCTGAAACAACCTATTGTGGTGCCTGCGGCTACTAGGGACTTGGAGGACTCCAAGTTGCTAGACGTTGTCAGGGCCCTGAAAAATATATGTTTCCAGGACGGCTGGAGTCAGAAAGTCTGACTTGCTGTTTATATTGTATGCACCCAAAAAGCTGGGTGCTCCTGCTTCTAAGCAGACTATTGCTCGTTGGATTTGTAGTACAATTCAGCTTGCACATTCTGTGGCAGGCCTGCCACAGCCAAAATCTGTACATGCCCATTCCACAAGGAAGGTGGGCTCATCTTGGGCGGCTGCCCGAGGGGTCTCGGCTTTACAACTTTGCCGAGCAGCTACGTGGTCAGGGGGGAACACGTTTGTAAAATTCTACAAATTTGATACCCTGGCTGAGGAGGACCTGGAGTTTCTCTCATTCGGTGCTGCAGAGTCATCCGCACTCTCCCGCCCGTTTGGGAGCTTTGGTATAATCCCCATGGTCCTGACGGAGTCCCCAGCATCCACTAGGACGTTAGAGAAAATAAGATTTTACTTACCGATAAATCTATTTCTCGTAGTCCGTAGTGGATGCTGGGGGCCCATCCCAAGTGCGGATTGTCTGCATTACTTGTACATAATTATTGTTACAAAAATCGGGTTATTATTGTTGTGGGCCATCTTTTCAGAGGCTCCTTCGTTGTTATCATACTGTTAACTGGGTTCAAATCACAGGTTGTACGGTGTGATTGGTGTGGCTGGTATGAGTCTTACCCGGGATTCAAGATCCTTCCTTATTGTGTACGCTCGTCCGGGCACAGTACCTAACTGAGGCTTGGAGGAGGGTCATAGGGGGAGGAGCAAGTACACACCATGTGATCCTAAAAGCTTACTTTTTGTGCCCTGTCTCCTGCGGAGCCGCTATTCCCCATGGTCCTGACGGAGTCCCCAGCATCCACTACGGACTACGAGAAATAGATTTATCGGTAAGTAAAATCTTATTATATATATATATATATATATATATATATATATATATATATATATATATATATATATATACTGCAGTGTATAAATAACATTAGTGAGATGCGTTAGAATTTGCAAAATAACTGATGCAATGACATGACCATTAAACATGCCTTTGAATAATCGGAATGTACAAAACTTGGTCTTCTGCCTGTTCTTCAGACTTTGGCCCAGACTTATAAAGCCTTGGAGAGTGATAAATTGGGGTGGTATTCATGTGACCGCCGGTCAGTTGACTGACAGTCGCATGACCTCCTCCACGAGCCCGACGGCTCACTTTCCCGATGGTCGGCATGCCGACCAACAGGGACTATTTCCACTCGTGGGTGTCCACGACACCCATAGAGTGGGAATAGAACCCTGCGGTCGCCACCAATCCCGCAGCGTGGCGAGCCCGCAAGGGGCTTGCTGCACTCGCCCCTCCCCGCCGGGATCCCGGCGTCGGTATGCTGCTGGGATCCCGGCGTCAGTAAGCTGACCGGCGGTCAGGAGACCGCTGGTCAGCCATACTACACCCATAAATTGCATTGTGATAAAATACCAACCAATCAGCTCCAAACTGTCATGTTACAGGCTGTTTGAAAAATGACAGGAGCTAATTGATTGGTACTTTATAGCCCCGTACACACTGGGAGATGTGTGCTGAGCGATCTAGCACAGACCGCTCAGCACACGGCGCAATGTGTGCTGAGCGAGGGGGGTCTGCTCACTTCACACAGCAGTGAAGTGAGTGATCTAGATTTGGCATGCCAAATCTAGAGTGAGCGATAGTGACGCACGAGGCCGTGCATCGCTTTGGGCATACACACTGAGAGATCGTGCTTAATTTCTAAGCAATCTAGTCAGATAGCTTAGAATTGAATCACAGTTCTCTCCATGTGTACCCCCCTTATCACCGTGCAATGTATCACTCTCCAAGGCTTGATAAATCTGGGCCACCATCTATCACCCACTCTTCTGTCTCACATCAAAGTTGCTGTGCATGTATACCATCTACTGGCATATGCTTAATCATAGCAAGCAATAGAAACTTTTAGACAGGTGCAATGGCCGTGATGTACTTCCCAAACAGTGGGATGAAGTCACTTTGTGATTAATTACATTGATAATTTTCTGTCGCTCACCATAGTGATGATTAGCAAAATTAGCAATCTTTGGCTACCATATGAAGGGGTAATATTCAAAGCCAAACATCACATTAGCTCATTGTGCTGAATTATACAGGGCCATCTACCCACCCATTCATGGTAATAAAAACAAAATAATATCCTGACTTACACCTGCGGTTCCACGCCATCTCTCCGCATGCTTCCATACAGTGAATAGCTGTCAGCACTCTGGTGGATAGCTCCAGCTGTCCCCCAACCAGAATGCTGTCTGCTATTCACTGTCTTGCTGCAGGCTGGAAGATAGGTATAGAGGCACAGCACGCCTGTGCTTGAAGGCCCCTAGAATTGTGGGGCACTGGCCAGCTGCCCATTGTTCCTATATATTAAGATGGCCCTTCCCCCATATAGTTCTCACTTAAGGGCCCCGTACACTAGGACGATAATGCCCGATTTCATCCGATTTCGGGCATTTGGCCCAATATATCGGATGAAAGCGGGCATTTTGGAGGTGTATCCGATGCGTGTTCCCGTGAGCATCGGATCGGATCCTCCAGATTGAATGTGCTGCACATTCAATCATGTCTGACTCCGCAGGCATGGCTGGGGTCGCCCCAAGATACATTGTATGCTGTTCTTTTGCGTACGATGTATCTTGGACGATCCTGCCCCCCCCCCCCCCGGGAGGCTGCCGGGGTGATCAACTGCAACAATGTCAGACGGACATGTCGTGTAAGTGTATGGGGCCCTTTACGCTAGACCTCCTAGTCTCTGCCTATGAATAACAATGTGACACACAACTTTGTAATAAAAAGCTGCAATACCTCTCTGTGACTCGTATTTTTATACAGTGGATAAGAAGTAATTGGCAGTGAATCATCTACTGACCAGTCAGGATTTTGTACTTTATTATCGTGCTGGCTGTTGGATAGAATTGGTGTTTATATGTTCTACTCTGCTGTAATTTGGCTCTTATAGATGCTTCTTATGGGAGCGTGGCCCTGCTGATGAGACAACCTGCATGACTGAGGATGGAGTGGGAGAGCTGTGGATCAAGATGGTTCTTCATGGACAGGTGTAAATTACACCTGACCAACACTTTTTATGCCTTAATGTTCAGATGAAATTTCTAGTTTACACGATAATCCGGTTTTATTCCGGAATAACACTTGTTACTTCTGTAGTGAATGTTACAGTGTGTCGTTATTGTTTGGGACTGCGCAAAACAGTGAGGCAAACATATTTAATGCGCATTCTGTGGGGGTAAGATAAAAATCAATTTTTTGCAGCAGGGTACACGGTGTTCCAAAGGGAATACATCGGGGTGTAGAGCGGGATCTTGGATCCAGAGGCACCATCAGGCAAAGCTTTGACTGTCCCAGGATGCATTGGGGCCACCTCTATAATTCAGCCTCCAGTCACTGAGAGCTCAGTTTCGAGTGGTGCCTGCAGGACAGCAGGTCACCTAACAGGCGGGCTGCACTGGGCATCCCTGAAAAAGCTGAAGACTTCAAGGGACGCAGCACTGTTCCCAAGCGGCGTTGCATATTCCCGCGCCTCAGATCCCGGGTACTTGCGGCGGAGACGCTCCAGTTTAGGAAGCACACGGTCGGAGGCGCTCTCCTGGTTCGCGTGGCTGCTACGAAGGGAGGAGGTAAGAGGGTCCCCCAGGCGGAACCAGTCACTAAATTGCATTTCTGTCGCAGTGTAGGGAGACGAACCGCCGGGGGAGGGGCTACAGGTCAAACGCCGACTCCCCTATGCTGGGTCTCACCGCCGGTACTACGGAGCCTTATCAATAGGGGCGTTAGTACACCCGACCTGTACTCCTATGCCCTGGCGGAGATAGTGGGGTCCCTGCTCGGTAACAGTGTCCACGCCAGCGTCGTTGTCCGTCTCCCTAGACTGCGTGGACGCTGGCGTGGACACTGTTACCGAGCAGGGACCCCACTATCTCCGCCAGGACATAGGCGTACAGGTCGGGTGTACTAACGCCCCTATTGATAAGGCTCCGTAGTACCGGCGGTGAGGCCCAGCATAGGGGAGTCGGCGTTTGACCTGTAGCTCCTCCCCCGGCCCAGGGCGCCATCTCACAGATTTCCCCGCCCTGGAGCTGACGCACACTCCCTCAGTTCCTGACAGATATGCTGGGCACCAGCTTCTGAGCATAGCTGCTACTGGTCTCTGGGATTGCAGGGCAAGGTCTCCCCTGTAAACCTGCCTGTCCACAGCGCTGAGACTTAACAGACACTTGAGTATTCTACATGTCTTTTCTCTTACGTTCTAGAGGATGCTGGGGACTCCAAAAGGACCATGGGGTATAGACGGGATCCGCAGGAGCTTGGGCACACTGAAAAGACTTAATCTGGGTGTGAACTGGCTCCTCCCTCTATGCCCCTCCTCCAGACCTCAGTTAGACTTTGTGCCCAGGACTGACTGGACACTCACAGGGGAGCTCTCCTGAGTTTCTCTGGAAAATAGTTTTTGTTAGGTTTTTTATTTTCAGGGAGACCTGCTGGCTACAGGCTCCCTGCAGCGTGGGAGTGAGGGGAGAGAAGCAGACCTACTTCTTCTTAGTTAAGGGCTCTGCTTCTCGGCTACTGGACACCATTAGCTCCAGAGGGTTCGATCACTTGGTGCGCCTAGCTGCTTGTTCCCGGAGCCACGCCGTCATCCCCTCACAGAAGCCAGAAGAAAGAAGTCGGGTGAGTATGAGAAGATCAGAAGACTTCAGGACGGCAGAAGACTTCAGTAACGGAAGGTACAGCACAGCGGTAACGCTGTGCTCCATGCTCCCACACACATCACCAACGGTAGTTACAGGGTGCAGGGCGCTGGGGGGGGGGGGGGCGCCCTGGGCAGCATGTTACTGAGGTCGGGGACCGGCAGAAGGCTTTCGGTGCCTCGGCACCGTTTCTTAAACCCCCGCCGGCATTTTTTTCATTTTCAAATTTGGCGCGCCGGGAAGGGGGTGGAGCTTCGTCCCGCGGCTCACAGGCGCCATCTTCTCCTTCAACACGCGGCTGAAGGAGACGCTGCCGGGACCTCCACATTCCTCTCACAAGTAACGGGGAGATATTCAGAAGGGGGGGGGGACGCAGTGTGCTGCTTCTTATCATTATAAATTAAGCAGCGCTGGGTACATATATCTTTTGTCGGGATATATGGGCGCTGGGGTGTGAGCTGGCATTTTCCCTCTGTGTCCTCTATCTGGGCTTCATTGTGGGCCTGTCACCTAGCTGGGACGTTCTGTGTGTATCTGTGTGTCGGTACTACGTGTCGGCATGTCTGAGGCTGAATGTTATTCACCAGAGGAGGTTATTGGGGGAGCGAATGCGGGGCTAGATTTGGGACTGTCGACGCAGCCGACACCTGATTTACTCGCATTACTCAGTACGATAAATTCGAATGTAGCTTCTTTATCAAAGAGGTTGGATAAGTCTGAGTCACAGACACAGGTGGAAAAAGTCCATGGAAGAGGCTTTGTCTCAGGTACAGACCCCATCTGGGTCGCAAAAGCGGCCATTTACTCAAGTGGTAGATACGGATACCGACACTGACTCTGATTCCGAGGTCGATTTCACTGAGGCTGCTTTACATCCACGATTAGTTAAAAGTATTCAGTACATGATTGTGGCTATAAAAGATGTTTTACACATTTCTGATGAATCTGCGGTACAGGAAACAAGGATTTGCTTGTTTAAGGAAAAAAAACCTGATGTGAAGTTTCCCCCCTCTCATGAAATGAATACTCTTTGTGAAAAGGCTTGGGAGTCGCCGAATAAGAGGTGGCAGATTCCCAAGAGGATTTACATGGCATATCCGTTCCCCCTCTGATGACAGGGAAAAATGGGAGGCGTCTCCAAATGTTGACAAAGCTCTATCTCGCTTGTCTAAGAAAGTGGCGCTTCCGTCTCCTGACACGGCAGCTCTCAAAGATCCGGCGGATCGCAAGCTGGAGACGTCTCTGAAGTCCATTTTCGCTAATTCGGGTGCATTGCTCAGACCTGCTGTGGCGTCGGTATGGGTGAGTAGTGCTATTGCTAAATGGGCTGAGAATTTAGCTAATGATATGGATACCCTTGATAAAGATAATGTTCTTTTGACTCTTGGTTATATCAAGGACGCTGCAGATTACCTGAAGGATGCGGCGAGGGATGTCTGTCTCTTGGGATCAAGAGCCAATGCCATGTCGATATCAGCCAGGAGGGTGTTGTGGATCCATCAATGGAATGCTGATGCCGACTCCAAGAGGCCTATGGAAGCGTTACCCTTCAAAGGTACTGTCTTGTTTGGGGACGGCTTGGCTGACCTGGTCTCGACCGTGACTGCGGGTAAGTCCTCTTCCTTATGTTCCCACACAACAGAAAAAGGCACCACATCAACAAATGCAGTCCTATCGTCACAATAAATACAGGCGTGGAAAAGGTTCGTCCTTCCTCGCTTCAAAAGGTAGAGGAAGGGGAAGGAAACCACCTGCAGTGTCAGGCGCCCAGGACCAAAAGTCCTCCCCTGCTACTACCAAGTCCACCGCATGACGCTGGGGCTTCCCTGGGGGAGTCCGGACCGGTGGGGGGCCGTCTACAAATATTCAGTCAGGTCTGGATTCAATCAGACCTGGATCCTTGGGTCCTAGAGATTGTGTCTCAGGGATACAACCTGGAGTTTCGGGAGATACCCCCTCACCGGTTCTTCATTTCGGCGTTACCAGTAGCTCTTCCGGACAGGGAGGTGGTGCTGGCAGCGATACAAAAATTGTGTCTTCAGCGGGTCATTGTTCCCGTTCCCTCGTCCCAACGGGGGGAGGGGTTCTACTCGAGCCTCTTTGTGGTGCCGAAACCGGACGGTTCGGTCAGACCAATTCTAAATCTAAAATCCCTCAATCCATACTTGAAAGTTTTCAAGTTCAAGATGGAATCTGCGAGAAAAAAAAAAAAATTGTATAGTAGGCTGCGCTGTGATGTAAAGCTGCTCAGGTTGTTTAGAGGTGAGTTGTTAGGATTTTATCTTAGACCGAGCGCTGTCTGTTCTAATGTTTTATGCAATGTGTGGCAACTAAAAAATTATATGCAATGTGTAACAACCAAAAATAATAAAATAAAATGAAAATCTAATTGAAGAAAAAAAAAAAATTTTTTTTTTTATAATATCGAAGAAAATATAAATGAAATAAAAATAAAAATAAAAATGAAAATAAAGATGAAAATAAAATTAAAATAAAATTATAAATAAAATAAATTTAAAAATAAAAATAAAAAAGAGAGGGTTCCTAACCCTCTCTTTTATTTTTATTTTTAAATTTATTTTATTTATTTTTAATTTTATTTTAATTTTATTTTCATTTTTATTTTTATTTCATTTATATTTTCTTCGATATTATAAAAAAAAAAAAAATTTTTTTTTTTTTTTTTTTTTTTTTTTTTTCCAATTAGATTTTCATTTTATTTTATTATTTTTGGTTGTTACACATTGCATATAATTTTTTAGTTGCCACACATTGCATAAAACATTAGAACAGACAGCGCTCGGTCTAAGATAAAATCAAGATGGAATCTCTTCGAGCGGTAATTGCCAGCCTGGAAGGGGGGGATTTTATGGCGTCAGTCGACATAAAGGATGCCTACTTACATGTACCGATATGTCCTTCACATCAGGCCTTCCTCAGGTTTGCGATACAGGATTCTCATTACCAATTTCAGACGTTGCCGTTTGGGCTTTCCACGGCTCCGAGGATTTTCACCAAAGTCATGGCGGAAATGATGGTTCTCCTTTGCAAACAAGGGGTTACAATTATCCCGTACTTGGACGATCTCCTGATAAAGGCGAGATCCAAGGAACGGTTGCTGAGAAGTGTAAATTTGTCACTGTCGGTTCTGCGACAGCACGGTTGGGTACTCAATTTGCCAAAATCTCAGTTGATTCCGACCACTCGGCTGCCTTTTCTGGGCATGATTATGGACACGGATTTACAGAAAGTATTTCTTCAAGAAGAAAAAGCACTGGAACTGCAGACGATGGTCGGGGAACTTCTGAGGCCGACGAGTGTGTCGATCCATCACTGTACTCGGGTTCTGGGGAAAATGGTTGCGGCGTACGAAGCCATTCTATTTGGCAGGTTTCATGCCCGGGTGTTTCAGTGGGACTTGCAGAGCAAATGGTCCGGGTCTCACCTGCACATGCACCGGAAGATAAGTCTATCTCCCAGAGCCAGAATTTCTCTCCTGTGGTGGCTACAAAGTCCTCACCTCCTAGGGGGACGCTGGTTCGGTATCCAGGATTGGGTACTTCTGACAACAGATGCAAGTCTCCGGGGCTGGGGCGCAGTCACCCAAGGAAGGAACTTCCAGGGGAAATGGTCGCTCCAGGAAGCTTGTCTCCACATAAATGTTCTCGAGTTAAGAGCCATTTGCAACGGCCTGCTGCAAGCAAGAAGCCTTCTTCAGGGTCGACCTGTCCTGGTACAGTCAGGCAACATCACAGCGGTGGCACATATAAACCGTCAAGGCGGAACAAGGAGCAGAGCGGCAATGGCGGAGGCCACAAGAATACTTCGCTGGGCTGAAAAACACGTGAGCGCCCTGTCAGCAGTCTTCCTACCGGGAGTGGACAACTGGAAAGCAGGTTTCCTCAGCAGACATGATCTCCGTCCGGGAGAGTGGGCTCTTCACCAAGAGGTATTTGCAGAGGTGACAAAACGTTGGGGAATTCCGTTGATCGACATGATGGCGTCTCGTCTCAACAAGAAGCTCCCGAGGTATTGTTCCAGGTCAAGGGACCCCCAAGCCAGTGCAGTGGACGCCCTGGTGTCTCCGTGGGTGTTCCAGTCGGTGTATGTGTTCCCTCCACTTCCTCTCATTGCTAAGGTACTGAGGATCATTCGACGAGCAAGGGTTAAGTCGATTCTCGTCGTTCCAGGTTGGCCAAGAAGGGCCTGGTACCCGGATCTTCAGGAATTACTGGTGGAAGATCCTTGGCCGCTTCCTCTAAGAGAGGACCTGTTGTTGCAGGGTCCATGCGTGTTTCCAGACTTACCGCGGCTGCGTTTGACGGCATGGAGGTTGAGCGCCAGATCTTAGCTCGTAAGGGTATCCCCAGGGAGGTCATTCCAACTGTCATTAAGGCTAGGAAGGAGGTTACGGAGAAACATTATCACCGTATTTGGAGAAAGTATGTTTCCTGGTGTGAGTCTAAAATGGCTCCTGCGGAAGATTTTCACTTGGGGCGCTTTCTCCACTTTTTACAGGCGGGAGTAGACGCAGGCCTGAAATTAGGTTCCATCAAAGTGCAGATTTCGGCTTTGTCTATTTTCTTTCAAAAAGAATTAGCTGTCCTCCCAGAGGTTCAGACTTTTGTGAAAGGAGTAATGCATATCAATCCTCTGTTTGTGCCTCCTGTAGCTCCATGGGAGCTTGATGTGGTCTTACGGTTTCTCATGTCTTCCTGGTTTGAACCTTTTGCGTAAGGTTGAATTTAAATTTCTCACTTGGAAGGTAGTTATGCTGTTGGCGCTGGGGTCTGCCAGGCGGGTGTCAGAGTTGGCGGCCTTATCTCATAAGAGCCCGTACTTGATTTTTCATTCGGATAGGGCGCAATTGAGAACTCGTCAACAATTTCTGCCGAAGGTGGTTTCTTCATTTCACATTAACCAACCTATTGTGGTCCCGGTGGCTACGGAGGCTGTGGCGATTCCAAAATCTCTGGATGTTGTAAGAGCGTTGAAGATTTACGTCACTAGGACAGCTGTTGCCAGAAAAACTGAGGCGCTTTTTGTCTTGTATGCTTCCAACAAAATTGGTCATCCTGCTTCAAAACAGTCTATTGCACGCTGGATTTGTAGTACGATTCAGCAGGCTCATTCTTCGGCCGGACTACCGGTGCCGAAGTCAGTAAAAGCCCATTCTACCAGAAACGTGGGCTCATCTTGGGCGGCTGCCCGAGGCGTCTCGGCGTTACAGCTTTGCCGAGCAGCTACTTGGTCGGGTTCAAACACTTTTGCGAAGTTCTATAAGTTTGATACCCTGGCTGATGAGGACCTTGCGTTTGCTCAGTCGGTGCTGCAGAGTCGTCCGCACTCTCCCGCCCGTTCTGGAGCTTTGGTATAAACCCCATGGTCCTTTTGGAGTCCCCAGCATCCTCGAGGACGTAAGAGAAAATAGGATTTTTGTACTTTGGTACACTGCAGCTGTGCGCCATTGCTCCTCATGTACACCTCACACTCCGGTCACTGATGGGTGCTGGGGGGGGGCGCCCTGAGCAGCAATAAAAACACATTGGCTGGCAAAATAATCACAATATATAGCCCCAGAGGCTATATATGTGATAAATACCCCTGCCAGAATCCATAAAAAAGCGGGAGAAAAGTCAGCGGAAAAGGGGCGGAGCTATCTCCCTCAGCACACTGGCGCCATTTTCTCTTCACAGTGCAGCTGGAAGACAGCTCCCCAGGCTCTCCCCTGTAGTTTGCAGGCTCAAAGGGTTAAAAAGAGAGGGGGGGGGGCACTAAATTTAGGCGCAATATTGTATATACAAGCAGCTATTGGGAAAAATTCACTCAATATAGTGTTAATCCCTAAATTTTATATAGCGCTCTGGTGTGTGCTGGCATACTCTCTCTCTGTCTCCCCAAAGGGCTGTGTGGGGTCCTGTCCTCAGTCAGAGCATTCCCTGTGTGTGTGCGGTGTGTCGGTACGGCTGTGTCGACACGTTTGATGAGGAGGCTTAGGTGGTGGCAGAGCAGATGCCGATAAATGTGATGTCGCCCCCTGTGGGGCCGACACCAGAGTGGATGGATAGGTGGAAGGTATAAACCGACAGTGTCAACTCCTTATATAAAAGGCTGGATGACGTAACAGCTGTGGGACAGCCGGCTTTTCAGCCCGCGCCTGCCCAGGCGTCTCAAAGGCCATCAGGGGCTCAAAAACGCCCGCTCCCTCAGATGGCAGACACAGATGTCGACACGGAGTCTGACTCCAGTGTCGACGAGGTTGAAACATATACACAATCCACTAGGAACATCCGTTACATGATCCCGGCAATAAAAAATGTGTTACACATTTCTGACATTAACCCAAGTACCACTAAAAAAGGGTTTTATGTTTGGGGAGAAAAAGCAGGCAGTGTTTTGTTCCCCCATTAAATGAGTGAATGAAGTGTGAAAAAGCGTGGGTTCCCCCGATAAGAAACTGGTAATTTCTAAAAAGTTACTGATGGCGTACCCTTTCCCGCCAGAGGATAAGTTACGCTGGGAGATATCCCCTAGGGTGGATAAGGCGCTCACACGTTTGTCAAAAAAGGTGGCACTGCCGTCTTAGGATACGGCCACTTTGAAGGTACCTGCTGATAAAAAGCAGGAGGCTATCCTGAAGTCTATATTTACACACTCAGGTACTAGACTGAGACCTACAGATAGTGCTGCCGCAGTGTGGTCTGTGACCCTGTCAAACAGGGATACTATTTTGCGAACATAAGAGCATATTAAAGACGTAGTCTTATATATGAGGGATGCACAGAGGGATATTTTGCCGGCTGGCATCCAGAATTAATGCAATGTCCATTCTGTCAGGAGGGTATTAGAGACCCGACACTGAACAGGTGATGCTGACTTTAAAAGGCACATAGAGCCTTATAAGGGTGAGGAATTGTTTGGGGATGGTCTCTGGGACCTCGTATCCACAGCAACAGCTGGGAAGAATTTTTTTTACCTCAGGTTTCCTCACAGCCTAAGAAAGCACTGTATTATCAGGTACAGTCCTTTCGGCTTCAGAAAAGCAAGCGGGTCAAAGGCGCTTCCTTTCTGCACAGAGACGAGGGAAAAAGCTGCACCAGTCAGCCAGTTCCCAGAATCAAAATTCTTCCCCTGCTTCCTCTGAGTCCACCGCATGACGCGGGGGCTCCACAGGCGTACCCAGGTACGGTGGGGGGCCGCCTCAAAAATTTCAGCGATCAGTGGGCTCGCTCACAGGTGGATCCCTGGATCCTTCAAGTAGTATCTCGGGTACAAGCTGGAATTCGAGGCGTCTCCCCCCCCCCCGCCGTTTCCTCAAATCTGCCTTGCCGACAACTCCCTCAGGCAGGGAGGCTGTGCTAGAGGCAATTCACAAGCTGTATTCCCAGCAGGTGATAGTCAAGGTGCCCCTACTTCAACAAAGACGGGGTTACTATTCCACACTGTTTGTGGTACCGAAACCGGACGGTTTGGTGAGACCCATTTTAAATTTGAAATCCTTGAACACATACATAAAAAAATTCAAGTTCAAGATGGAATCGCTCAGGGCGGTTATTGCAAGCCTGGAGGAGGGGGATTACATGGTATCCCTGGACATCAAGGATGCTTACCTACATGTCCCCATTTACCATCCTCACCAGGAGTACCTCAGATTTGTGGTACAGGATTGCCATTACCAATTCCAAACACTGCCGTTTGGACTGTCCACGGCACCGAGGGTCTTTACCAAGGTAATGGCAGAAATGATGATACTCCTTCGAAAAAAGGGAGTTTTAATTATCCCGTACTTGGACGATCTCCTTATAAAAGCGAGGTCCAAGGAGCAGTTGTTGGTCGGAGTAGCACTATCTCGGTAAGTGCTACAACAGCACGGATGGATTCTAAACATTCCAAAGTCACAGCTGGTTCCTACCACACGCCTACTGTTCCTGGGGATGGTTCTGGACACAGAACAGAAAAAAGTGTTTCTCTATCGTCCTAAGTGGATGCTGGGGTTCCTGAAAGGACCATGGGGAATAGCGGCTCCGCAGGAGACAGGGCACAAAAAAGTAAAGCTTTTACCAGATCAGGTGGTGTGCACTGGCTCCTCCCCCTATGACCCTCCTCCAGACTCCAGTTAGATTTTGTGCCCGAACGAGAAGGGTGCAATCTAGGTGGCTCTCCTAAAGAGCTGCTTAGAGAAAGTTTAGCTTAGGTTTTTTACTTTACAGTGAGTCCTGCTGGCAACAGGATCACTGCAACGAGGGACTTAGGGGAGAAGTAGTGAACTCACCTGCGTGCAGAGTGGATTTGCTGCTTGGCTACTGGACACTAGCTCCAGAGGGACGATCACAGGTACAGCCTGGATGGTCACCGGAGCCGCGCCGCCGGCCCCCTTGCAGACGCTGAAGAGAGAAGAGGTCCAAAATCGGCGGCTGAAGACTCCTGAGTCTTCATAAAGGTAGCGCACAGCACTGCAGCTGTGCGCCATTTTCCTCTCAGCACACTTCACACAACAGTCACTGAGGGTGCAGAGCGCTGGGGGGGGCGCTCTGAGAGGCAAATAAAAACCTTATTAGAGGCAAAAAATACCTCACATATAGCCCACAGAGGCTATATGGAGATATTTAACCCCTGCCTAACTTCAAAAATAGCGGGAGACGAGCCCGCCGTAAAAGGGGCGGGGCCTATCTCCTCAGCACACAGCGCCATTTTCTCTCACAGAAAAGCTGGAGAGAAGGCTCCCAGGCTCTCCCCTGCACTGCACTACAGTAACAGGGTTAAAACAGAGAGGGGGGGCACTGATTTTGGCGATATTGTATATATATAAAAGATGCTATAAGGGAGAAACACTTATATAAGGTTGTCCCTATATAATTATAGCGTTTTTGGTGTGTGCTGGCAGACTCTCCCTCTGTCTCCCCAAAGGGCTAGTGGGTCCTGTCCTCTGTCAGAGCATTCCCGGTGTGTGTGCTGTGTGTCGGTACGTGTGTGTCGACATGTATGAGGACGATGTTGGTGAGGAGGCGGAGAAATTGCCTGTAATGGTGATGTCACTCTCTAGGGAGTCGACACCGGAATGGATGGCTTATTTAGAGAATTACGTGAGAATGTCAACACGCTGCAAGGTCGGTTGACGACATGAGACGGCCGACAATCTATTAGGACCGGTCCAGGCGTCTCAGAAACACCGTCAGGGGTTTTAAAAACGCCCATTTACCTCAGTCGGTCGACACAGACACAGACACGGACACTGAATACAGTGTCGACGGTGAATAAACAAACGTATTTCTCATTAGGGCCACACGTTAAGGGCAATGAAGGAGGTGTTACGTGTTTCTGATACTACAAGTACCACAAGAAAGGGTATTATGTGGGAGTGGAAAAAACTACCTGTAGTTTTTCCTGAATCAGATAAAATAAAATGAAGTGTGTGATGATGCGTAGGGTTACCCCGATAGCAAATATTGGCGTTATACCCTTTCCCGCCAGAAATTAGGGTACGTTGGGAAACACCCCTTAGGGTGATAAGGCGCTCACACGCTTATCAAGTGGCGTTACCGTCTCCAGATACGGCCGCCCTCAAGGAGCCAGCTGATAGGAAGCTGAAAAAATATCCTAAAAAGTATATACACACATACGTTGGTTATACTGCGACCAGCGATCGCCATCAGCCTGGAGATGCAGTGCTGGGTTGGCTTGGTCGGATTCCCTGACTGAAAATATTTTATTCATGTAGAGCATTTAATAGGATGCATTCTATATATATGTATGTGAGATGCACAGAGGGATATTTGCTCTCTGGCATCAAGATAAGTGCGTTGTCCATATCTCCCAGAAGATGTCAGGGACACGACAGTGGTCAGGTGATACAGATCCCATACGGCAGATGGAAGTATTGCTGTATAAAGGGAAGGAGTTATTTGGGGGTCGGTCCATCGGACCTGGGGACCACAGCAACAGCTGGGAAAACCTTTTTTACCCCAAGTTACATCTCAGCTAAAAAAGACACCGTCTTTTCAGCCTCAATCTTTCCTTTCCCATGAGGGCATGCAGGCAAAAGGCCAGTCATATCTGCCCAGACATAGAGGTAAGGGAAGTAGACTGCAGCAGGCAGCCCTTTCCCAGGAAAAGAAGCCCTCCACCGCGTCTGCCAAGTCCTCAGCATGACGCTGGGGCCGTGCAAGCGGACTCAAGGTGGGGGGGTAGTCTCAAGAGTCTCAGGGCGCAGTGGGATCACTCGCAAGTTGACCCCTAGATCGTACGAGTATTATCCCAGGGGTAAAGATTGGAGAGTCGAGACATCTTCTCCTCGCAGGTTCCTGAAGTCTGCTTTACCAACGGCTCCCTCCGACAGGGAGGCAGCATTGGAAACAATTCACAAGCTGTATATCCAGCAGGTGATAATCAAAGTACCCCTCCTACGACAAGGAAAAGGGTATTATTTTTCCACACTATATTGTGGTACTGAAGCCAGACGGCTTGGTGACACATAGTCTAAATCTAAAATGTTTTGAACACTTACATAAAAGGTTCAAATCGAGATAAAGTCACTCAGAGCAGTGATAGCGAACCGGAAAAAAGGGGACTATATGGTGTCCCTGGACATCAAGGATTACCTCCATGTCCAAATTTTGTCCTTCTCATCAAGGGTACCTCTGGTTCGTGGTACAGAACTGTCAATATCAGTTTCAGACGATGCCGTTTGAATTATCCACGGCACCCCGGGCCTTTTTACCAAGGTAATGGCCGAAAAGATGTTTCTTCAAAGAAAAAAGGCATCTAAATTATCCCTTACTTGCACGACCTAAAAAGGGCAAGTTCCAGAGAACAGTTGGAGGTCGGAAGAGCACTATCTAAAGTAGTTCTTCGACGGCACGACTGGATTCTAAATATTCCAAGAATCGCAGCTGTTTTCCGACGATACGTCTGCTGTTCCTAGGGATGATTCTGGACACGGTTCAGAAAAAGGTTTTTCTTCCCGAGGAAAAAGCCAAGGAGTTATCCGACCTGTCAGGAACCTCCTAAAACCAGGAAAGGTGTCTGTACATCAATGCACAAGAGTCCTGGGAAAAATGGTGGCTTTTTACGAAGCAATTCCATTCGGCAGATTCCATGCAAGAATTTTCCAAAGGGATCTGTTGGACAAATGGTCAGGGTCGCATCCTCAGATGCACCTGCGAATAACCCGGTCGCCAAGGACAAGGGTATATCTTCTGTGGTGGTTGCAAAAGGCTCATCTATTGGAGGGCCGCAGATTCGGCATACAGGATTTGATCCTGGTGACCACGGACGCCAGCCTGAGAGGTTGGGGAGCAGTCACACAAGGAAGAAACTTCCAGGGGGTATGGACGAACCTGGAAAAGTCTCTTCACATAAACATTCTGGTACTAAGAGCAATCTAAAATGCTCTAAGCCAGGCGGAACCACTCCTGCAAGGAAAACCGGTGTTGATTCAGTCGGACAACATCACGGCGGTCGCCCATGTAAACAGACAGGGCGGCACAAGAAGCAGGAGTGCAATGGCAGAAGCTGCCAAGATTCTTCGCTGGGCGGAGAATCACGTAATAGCACTGTCAGCAGTGTTCTTCCCGGGCGTGGACAACTGGGAAGCAGACTTCCTCAGCAGACACGATATTCACCCGGGAGAGGGGGGTCTTCATCCAGAAGTCTTCCACATGCTAATAAACTGTTGGGAAAGACCAATGGTAGACATGATGGCGTCTCGCCTCAACAAGAAACTGGACAAGTATTGCGCCAGGTCAAGAGATCCACAGGCAATAGCTGTGGACGCACTGGTAACACCTTGGGTGTACAAATCAGTATATGTGTTTCCTCCTCTGCCTCTCATACCAAAGGTATTGAAGATTATACGGTGAGGAGGAGTAAGAACAATACTAGTGGCTCCGGATGGCCAAGAAGGACTTGGTACCCGGAACTTCAAGAGTTGGTCACGGACGACCCGTGCCCTCTACTTCTGAGAAGGGACCTGCTACAACAGGGTCCCTGTCTCTTTCAAGACTTACCGCGGCTGCGTTTGACGGCATGGCGGTTGAACGCCAGATCCTAAAAGGGAAAGGCATTCCAGAAGAAGTCATTCCTACCTTGATTAAGGCAAGGAAGGAAGTCACCGCGAAACTTTATCACCGCATTTGGCGAAAATATGTCGCGTGGTGCGAGGATCGGAGTGTTCCGACGGAGGAATTTCAACTGGGTCGTTTCCTACATTTCCTACAATCAGGATTGTCTATGGGTCTCAAATTGAGATCTATTAAGGTTCAAATTTCGGCCCTGTCAATATTCTTCCAAAAAGAATTGGCCTCAGTTCCTGAGGTACAGACTTTTGTTAAAGGAGTACTGCATATACAGCCTCCTGTGGTGCCTCCGGTGGCACCGTGGGATCTAAATGTAGTTTTAGATTTCCTCAAATCCCATTGGTTTGAACCATTGAAAAAGGTGGATTTTAAATATCTCACATGGAAAGTGACTATGTTACTGGCCCTGGCTTCCGCCAGGAGAGTATCTGAATTGGCGGCTTTATCTTATAAAAGCCCTTATCTAATCTTCCATTCGGATAGGGCAGAACTGAGGACTCGTCCGCATTTTCTCCCTAAGGTGGTATCAGCGTTTCACCTGAACCAACCTATTGTGGTGCCTGCGGCCACTGGCGACTTGGAGGACTCCAAGTTGTTGGACGTTGTCAGAGCCTTAAAAATATACATTTCAAGGACGGCTGAAGTCAGAAAATCTGACTCGCTGTTGATACTATATGCACCCAACAAGTTGGGTGCCCCTGCTTCTAAGCAGACGATTGCTCGTTGGATTTGTAACACAATTCAACTTGCTCATTCTGTGGCAGGCCTGCCACAGCCTAAATCTGTTAAGGCCCATTCCACAAGGAAGGTGGGCTCATCTTGGGCGGCTGCCCGAGGGGTCTCGGCATTACAATTCTGTCGAGCAGCTACGTGGTCGGGGGAAAACACGTTTGTAAAATTCTACAAATTTGATACCCTGGCAAAAGAGGACTTGGAATTCTCTCATTCGGTGCTGCAGAGTCATCCGCACTCTCCCGCCCGTTTGGGAGCTTTGGTATAATCCCCATGGTCCTTTCAGGAACCCCAGCATCCACTTAGGACGATAGAGAAAATAAGAATTTACTTACCGATAATTCTATTTCTCGGAGTCCGTAGTGGATGCTGGGCGCCCATCCCAAGTGCGGATTATCTGCAATACTGTACATAGTTATTGTTAACAAATTCGGGTTATATTGTTAAGGAGCCATCTTTAAGAGGCTCTTTCTGTTATCATACTGTTAACTGGGTTTAGATCACAAGTTGTACGGTGTGATTGGTGTGGCTGGTATGAGTCTTACCCGGGATTCAAATTGCCTCCCTTATTGTGTACGCTCGTCCGGGCACAGTACCTAACTGGAGTCTGGAGGAGGGTCATAGGGGGAGGAGCCAGTGCACACCACCTGATCTGGTAAAAGCTTTACTTTTTTGTGCCCTGTCTCCTGCGGAGCCGCTATTCCCCATGGTCCTTTCAGGAACCCCAGCATCCACTACGGACTCCGAGAAATAGAATTATCGGTAAGTAAATTCTTATTTTCTCCCGCAGGAGAAAGCCAAGGAGCTGTCATCTCTAGTCAGAGACCTCCTGAAACCAAAACAGGTATCGGTGCATCACTGCACACGAGTCCTGGGGAAAATGGTAGCTTCTTACGAAGCAAATTCCATTCGGCAGGTTCCATGCAAGAACCTTTCAGTGGGACCTCTTGGACAAGTGGTCGGGATCGCATCTTCAGATGCATCGGCTGATACCCTGGTCCTTGGAGACAGGGTTATCTCTACTGTGGTGGCTGCAGAGTGCTCATCTTCAAGAGGGCCGCAGATTCGGCATACAGGACTGGGTCCTGGTAACCACGGATGCCAGCCTTCGAGGCTGGGGGGCAGTCACACAGGGAAGAAATTTCCAAGGACTTTGGTCAAGTCAGGAGTCGTCCCTACACATAAATATTCTGGAACTGAGGGCCATTTACAATGCCCTAAGTCTGGCAAGGCCTCTGCTTCAAAACCAGCCGGTACTGATCCAATCAGACAACATCACGGCAGTCGCCCATGTAAACCGACAGGGCGGCACAAGAAGCAGGATGACGATGGCAGAAGCCACAAGGATTCTCCGATGGGCGGAAAATCACGTCTTAGCACTGTCAGCAGTGTTCATTCCGGAAGTGGACAACTGGGAAGCAGACACGACCTACACCCGGGAGAGTGGGGACTTCATCCAGAAGTCTTCCAACTGTTGGTAAACCGTTGGGAAAGGCCACAGGTGGACATGATGGCGTCCCGCCTAAACAAAAAACTAGATATTGCGCCAGGTCAAGGGACCCTCAGGCAATAGCTGTGGACGCTCTAGTGACACCGTGGGGTGTACCAGTCGGTTTATGTATTCCCTCCTCTGCCTCTCATACCAAAGGTACTGAGAATAATAAGAAAACAAGGAGTCAGAACGATACTCGTGGTTCCGGATTGGCCAAGAAGAGCTTGGTACCCAGAACTTCAAGAAATGATATCAGAGGACCCATGGCCTCTACCGCTCAGACAGGATCTGCTACAGCAGGGGCCCTGTCTGTTCCAAGACTTACCGCGGCTGCGTTTGACGGCATGGCGGTTGAATTCCGGATCCTAAAGGAAAAGGGCATTCCGGAGGAAGTCATTCCTACGCTGATAAAAGCCAGGAAAGAAGTAACCGCAAACCATTATCGCCGTATTTGGCGAAAATATGTTGCGTGGTGTGAGGCCAGGAAGGCCCCAACAGAGGAATTTCAGCTGGGTCGTTTTCTGCACTTCCTACAGTCAGGAGTGACTATGGGCCTAAACTTGGGTTCCATTAAGGTCCAGATTTCGGCTCTGTCGATTTTCTTCCAGAAAGAACTGACTTCACTGCCTGGAGTTCAGACATTTGTAAAGGGAGTGCTACATATTCAGCCCCCTTTTGTGCCTCCTGTGGCATCTTGGGATCTCAACGTGGTGTTGAGTTTCCTAAAATCACATTGGTTTGAGCCACTTAAAACTGTGGATTTGAAATATCTCACGTGGAAAGTGGTCATGTTATTGGCCTTGGCTTCGGCCAGGCGTGTGTCAGAATTGGCGGCTTTGTCATGTAAAAGCCCTTATCTGATTTTCCATATGGATAGGGCAGAATTGAGGACTCGTCCCCAGTTTCTCCCTAAGGTGGTATCAGCTTTTCACTTGAACCAACCTATTGTAGTGGCTGCGGCTACTAGGGACTTGGAAGATTCCAAGTTACTGGACGTAGTCGGGGCCTTAAAAATTTATATTTCCAGGACGGCTGGAGTCAGGAAAACTGACTCGCTTTTTATCCTGTAGGCACCCAACAAAATAGGTGCTCCTGCTTCTAAGCAGACTATTGCTCGCTGAATTTGTAGCACAATTCAGCTGGAGCATTCTGCGGCTGGATTGCCGCATCCTAAATCAGTAAAAGCCCATTCCACGAGGAAAGTGGGCTCATCTTGGGCGGCTGCCCGAGGGGTCTCGGCTTTACAATTTTGCCGAGCTGCAACTTGGTCAGGGGCAAACACGTTTGCTAAATTCTACAAATTTGATACCCTGGCTGAGGAGGACCTTGAGTTCTCTCATTCGGTGCTGCAGAGTCATCCGCACTCTCCCGCCCGTTTGGGAGCTTTGGTATAATCCCCATGGTCCTTACGGAGTTCCCAGCATCCACTAGGACGTCAGAGAAAATAAGATTTTACTCACCGGTAAATCTATTTCTCGTAGTCCGTAGTGGATGCTGGGCGCCCATCCCAAGTGCGGATTGTCTGCAATACTTGTATGTAGTTATTGCCTAACTAAGGGTTATTGTTGAGCCATCTGTTGAGAGGCTCAGTTATATTTCATACTGTTAACTGGGTATAGTATCACGAGTTATACGGTGTGGCTGGTATGAGTCTTACCCGGGATTCAAAATCCTTCCTTATTGTGTCAGCTCTTCCGGGCACAGTATCCTAACTGAGGTCTGGAGGAGGGTCATAGTGGGAGGAGCCAGTGCACACCAGATAGTACCTAATATTTCTTTTAGAGTGCCCAGTCTCCTGCGGAGCCCGTCTATACCCCATGGTCCTTACGGAGTTCCCAGCATCCACTACGGACTACGAGAAATAAATTTACCGGTGAGGAAAATCTTATTTTCTCCTAGTCCGTGGAGGATGCTCGGCGCCCATCCCAGTGCGGACTGTTACTTGCAGTGTTTTCTTGCTAGTTAAATTAGTTTATATACGGGTTGTGTATTTCTTGTTTCAGCTTGTTGCTGTTGTTAATTCATACTGTTATCTGGTTTAATGTTACTCTGGTTGTACGGTATGTTTGTGGTGTGGGCTGGTATGTTGGTAGCCCTTAGTTTAAACAAAAATCTTTCCTCGAAATGTCCGTCTCTCCTGGGCACAGTTCCTATAACTGAGGTCTGGAGGAGGGGCATAGAGGGAGGAGCCAGTTCACACCCAGATTAAGTCTTTTCAGTGTGCCCAAGCTCCTGCGGATCCCGTCTATACCCCACGGTCCTTTTGGAGTCCCCAGCATCCTCCACGGTTTAGGAGAAAAGGATTTATCGGTAAGTACCAAAATCCTATTACAGACAGCGTTAGTTAAGAAAGTGTACCTATAACAGAATATATTGTACGAGTATTCTGATATATACCACCGGCCTAGGACCGCGTTGTCCTATATATTTTATACAATATACTAGTCCAGTGCAGTTTTATTGTGCTTATAATAATCTCTGCAATGCCATGTGACTGTGTGTGCCTGTATCTGCTGTATGGTTTCACTCTCATGTGTATCCCATCTAAGGTAGCTATCACTATATTCTATACCCGGAGGGAATACGTGCGTCGGGGTCCTCTAATATAGTGTACACATTTGACTGCGTCTCAGTCACGTACACCGGGATTTAGTTCACAAGTGTGTGCATTCTGATACTGGTTCTGTACTCTGTCTGTAAGTTGTGTACTCTGTCTGGCTTCATTGTACTAATAGCCTGGTTGTTGCTGTATTACAATGTCTAACAACATGGGGCAGTAAAACTCTGGAAGCTCCTGTAATTTGCAAGGCATGCTCCAAAGGTTTACCTGAGCGGGATGTATTGTGTGATTGTCTGTGTATTAAATGCCATACACCTCCTAGTCAGCCTGTAACTACAACGGAGCCGCCCTGGGCTATGTTCACTACCCTCCTGGGGATTCTGGTGGACTATTTAGCCCCCCCCCTTCATGGGACCTCCGGTGCCACTGCAACCACAAGTTGTCCCTATAGTAAATCCGCCTTGGGTGGAAAGATTGTCTACCCAGCTGCAATCAGTCTTTGGTTAGACAGAAATCTACCCCATGTCCCTCTCTTGTCTCTGGGTTCTCTAAACGGGCTGCTTCCTCCTCACAATCCACTAATCTCCCTGATGTTTCATCTAATGAGGAGGGGGAGCATACGGTCCTTTCAGACTCTGAATCATGTGTTACTGACGAGGATTCTGATGTGCCTGCCCTGGTGGATGCTATTAAGCAGATCCTACAACTCACTGAGGATGAAGATTCCACTATAGTGGCCAAGAAAACTGATATGTTTAAAAAAACAGAAGTTGGTTAAAACGGTATTACCCCATTCTGATCATCTCGTGGACATCCGGAAAGGAACCCTGATCTACCTCAAGTAAGAAATGAACGCTCCCTAAATGGGCTTTGGCTCCCTATCCTTTTCCTGCGGAGTTATGTAGTAAGTGGGAGAACCCACCGCCGGTGGATTTCCATGTCACCCATCTCGTGGTGTCGTCCACTCTGCCAGTCGCCACTTTCACCTCCCTGAAAGTACTGACAGATAAGCATGTGGAGGGATTCCTGAAATCTATATATTCCCTCGCAGGGGCCATTCATAGGCCCACAATAGCTGCCCCTTGGGCCGCAAAGGGTATAGAGGTGTGGGTTCAGGCATTAGAGGATGCGCTGCCCACGGATATTTCTGACAAGGCCAAACAATACCTGTCTCACATATTACGTTCAGGAGGCGTCCTCTGAGGCGGGGGTAATGGCAGCCAAAGCGTCATCCACGTTTATCCTGGCTCGCCGTATACTGTGGTTAAGGTCGTGGAAAGTGGATCTGGACGCCAAGAAGATCTTGGAGGTGCTTCCCTTTACTGGGGACATTTTATTTGGAGAAGACCTGAATAAAATAGTGTCTGAATTAGCAGCTGCTAAGACTGCTTTTCTTCCTCTTACTAATCCTTCTACACAGAAGGTGAAGGCTACCACTTTTCGTACCTTTTGACCTCAAGGGAAAGCTAAGGGCCAGTCTTACCCAAGACAGTCTCGTGCTTCCAAGACCACCATGCCAAAACAGTCCTGGGCAGCCTGTCAGCCTGCTTCAAGACAAGCCTGCTGCATGACTGGGCGGGCCTCCCCCTGGGGGGGCCCCAGGGTGGAAGGCCTTTGATAAAGCTGCCAAAACGCCAGCGAAACGCGTTAAAGGACCAGCCTTGACCCTGACTCTTTGAAGCCACCTCAGGATACCTTGACGGTCACTGTCATTTTGGACATTTCCTATCCATGGACGTGGAAAATTAATATAGGGAAAACCACCAAACATCGGTGTCGGATCGGAGACAGCCTCTGGACCTTAGCTAGGTGGGATACCCGGCCATCCACTGAATTTCTGGTAATTATACCACAAGATTGGATAAGTCTACAAATTGCTATTAAGGATCCTGTTGCTATTGTGACCGGTCACAGGGACATTACCATTATTAACAGGTGTGCCTATATACATCAATTGTCGGTGGTCAGAGACTGGCTTTAGAGGCTCTAGAACCTGTATTAAGCAATTAATACAAATACATTATCTTTGACGTCTACAGTTCGCCCAGGTCTGGTTAAAGACCACTTCAGACGCTTGGGTACTGGAAGTTGTCTCTCGCGGGTACGCTGTCTCCTTCAAGAGACGTCCCCCCTAACCAGTTCTGCACTGCGGTACTCCTTTCGAATCCGTTGAAGGCACAGGCTCTACAAATGGTGGTAGGTTCGCTCTTGAGCACAGGAGTGGTTGTGCCGGTACCTCAGTCCCAGCGTGGCAGAGGCTATTACTCGACCCTGTTTCTTGTACAGAAACCCAATGTGTCCTTTCGGCCTATACTCAACCTCAAATCACTGAACACATTTGTGAGGGTAACCAAGTTTCGTATGGAAACATTGTGCTGGCGATGGACTTCGGAGATTACATGGTATCCCTGGATATACAGGATGCTTATCTGCCTTATTCCTATTGCCATATCGCATCAGCAGTTCCTGTAGTTTCCTATTGGCGACAGTCGCTACCAATTCCAGGCTCTGCCGTTCAGACTGGCCACGGCTCCTCGGATCTTCACCACGGTTATGGCTGTGATGACGGCGCACCTAGGTCGCCAGGGAGTCAGAATCCTGCCGTACTTGGACGACCTGTTGATTCTGAAAAGTTCACACGATGTCCTCCTCAGTCATCTACAACTGACGGTGAGTTAGTTACAAGCCCACGGATGACTAATCAATTGGAAGAAGTCCTCGCTGGTCCCAGCTCAGAGCATGGTGCATCTAGAGGCGCTCCTGGACACAGTCAAAAACTGTTCCTGTCCCCAGACAAGGTCCTGGAAATCCAGGACAGGATAAGACACTTCATCCATCACCCCAGAGTGTCGATTCACTCGGCGATGCAAGTACTTGGCCTGATGGTGTCGACATTCGACATGGGGGAGTATGCTCCATTTCATTCCCGTCCTCTGCAACGATGAATTCTTGCCAAATGGGATGGCCTGCCTCATCGGGTCAGATCCCAAATGATCCTTCTGACTCCAGAGGTTCATTTGTCACTGACCTGGTAGCTCCAGGACCAGCAATTGAGCAGGGGCAGTCCATTCTGGGTCCTCCTGACAACGGACGCCAATCTGAGGGAATGGGGAGTGGTATTGGAACACTCTTTTCAGGGTCGGTGGTCCAAGGAAGAGTCGCTCCTCCCAATAAACATCCTAGAGCTGAGGGCAGTGTTCAATGCATTATCACTTACCCTGCCTCTGGTACGGAACATACCGGTTCAGGTACGGTCGGACAACGCCACGACAGTGGCATACATAAACCATCATGACAGCACTCGAAGCCGCATGGCTATGAAGGAAGTGTCAAAAATCCTTTGTTGGGCAGAACGCCATCTGCCGAGTATATCGGCAGTGTTCATTCCAGGTGTCCTGAACTGGGAAACGGACTTCCTCAGTCATCAGAATGTACACGCCGGAGAGTGGAGTCTTCATCCGGAAGTCTTTCAACTCCTAGTAGACAGGTGGGGTCTACCGGACGTAGACCTTATGGCGTCTCGACACAATCACAAGGTTTCCGTCTTCGGATCAAGGACATGGGATCCTCAGGCAATTCCATGGAACTTTCGGCTGCCGTACGTCCTTCTCTCCAGTGTCACTCCTGCCCAGCGTTCTACGGAAGTTCAAACAGGAAGGAGGGATGCTGCTTCTAGTCGCCCCAGCGTGGCCCAACAGGCTTTGGTTCTCAGACCTGCAGGATCTATCAACGGAACATACCGTTCCATTTCCTCAACAACCAGACCTCCTCGTACAGGGCCCTTGTCTCTACCCAGACCTGGCCAGACTGGCTTTGACGGCATGGCTTTTGAAGCATCACTCCCGAGAGCCAAAGGATTTTCGGAGGTGGTTATTTTAATGATGTTGAAAGCCCATAAACCGCCCTCCGCCCGGATTTATTACAGGATTTGGAATTCTCACTTCACCTGGTGTGCTGAGAAGAATTACAATGTCCATAGATTCAGAGCTTCCAGAATACTGGCAATTCTGCAAAGGGGCCTGGACTTAGGTCTTCGTCTGGCCTCCCTCAAGGTTCATATATCTGCCTTGTAGGTTTTGGTTTCAGAGAAAGATTGCCTCTATACCTGATGTTCAAACGTTCATTCAGGGTGTCATTCGGATTCAGCCTCCCTATGTCCCTTCTGTAGCTCCATGGGATTTGTCTGTTGTGCCAAATGCGCTGCAAGAGTCTCCATTTGAACCTCTTGAATCGGTGGACCTTAAATGGCTCACAGCCAAGGTCCTGTTCTTGCTGGCTATTGCCTCTGCAAGACCGGTGTTGGACTTAGGCGCTTTGTCCTGTCGTTCACCCTTTCTCATATTCCACTGGGATTGGGCAGTTCTACAAACTCGCCCAGGTTATGTGCCTAAGGTGGTGTCATCTTTTCACCTTAACCAAGAGATCGTGGTTCCAGCCTGTCTCTTCGGATTTGTCTCCCAAAGAATGCTCTTTGGATGTGGTTAGGGCTCTCTGTATTTGGTTTGTTTTTCACAAATGTAGCTGGCCTGCGAATAAGCAAACCTTGGCCAAATGGATTAGAATGGTGATTACAGAAGCCTATGCGTAGGCTGGACTCCCAGCTCCTGCTGCAGTTAAAGCCCATTCTACTCGGTCTCTTGGACCTTCTTGGGCGGCCTGACGTGGCGCGTTCCCAGAACTGTGCAAGGTGGATACGTGGCCCTCGGTGAACACGTTCATTAGGTACTATGCCTTAGATCCTTCCGCCTCCCAGGATGCTTCCTTTAGACGCCGGGTTCTCTTACCCGCTAAGGCGCATCCCCCTCCGTTGAGGAACTGCTTTAGGACATTCCCGATGTATTCCCTGTGGAACACTGTGTACCCCGCAGCAGAAAACGAGAGTTATGGTAGACTTACCATGGTTTAAATCTTTCTGCGAGGTACACTGGGTTCCACAGGGCGCTCACCCTGACGCACCTAGCTTCTTTGGGTTGTATGGCGTTAGCCGCTGGTCCCTTCTCCTGTCGTAAGATTGTGGTTCTATGTGACTAACATCTGCCGCCTCTTTTACCTGCTTCTGCATTGGACTGGATAACGAAACGGAGCTCTGTGCCTGGAGGTGGGGTTATAGAGGAGGCCCCAATGCATCCTGGGACATTCAAAGCTTTGCCTGATGGTGCCTCTGGATCCAAGATTCCACTCTACACCCCAATGTATTCCCTATGGAACCCAGTGTACCTCGCAGAAAGAGTTAACCATGGTAAGTCTACCATGACACACACCTTATTACAGAAGTTTGGGGAGTTGGGACCAGTGATCTGATTCATGCTTTTTAAGAGAATTGGGAAATGTAATTGTTGGTCTTCGGACCTTGATTTGAGTATGTAAGCCACTTATACGAACTCTGCTAGTGTCACACAGGGGAACTTACACTGCCTTTTGTTACTGGAGGTGATTAAGAGGCACAGTAAGTTAAATTGCAGTGGATGCATAAAAAGTTGCCTGAACATCTATAGTTCCTGATAGTATTGCTATATATTATAGTTGAAGATAGTGAACGTTTTGTTTCTCTAGCATCCATAAGGGATACTGGGGTCACTTAGTACAATGGGTATAGATGGGGTCCAAAAGGAGCCGGTGCACTTTAAATTTCTTCAACTGGGTGTGCTGGCTCCTCTCCTCTATGCCCCCTCACACAGCTAGTTTAGAAAAATGTGCCCTCAGGAGAGGATGCACACTCGAGCTCCAGAGGATTTTTCTTCAGTTTCTTTTAAAAAGTTATTTTTTATTTCTCTAACGTCCTAGTGGATGCTGGGGACTCCGTAAGGACCATGGGGAATAGACGGGCTCCGCAGGAGACAGGGCACTTTAAGCAAGAATTAGGAATACTGGTGTGCACTGGCTCCTCCCTCTATGTCCCTCCTCCAGACCTCAGTTAGAATCTGTGCCCGGACGAGCTGGGTGCACTTTAGTGAGCTCTCCTGAGCTTGCTAATAAGAAAGTATTTTGTTAGGATTTTTTATTTTCAGAGAGATCTGCTGGCAACAGACTCTCTGCTACGTGGGACTGAGGGGAGAGAAGCAGACCTACTCACTGTGGATAGGTCATGCTTCTTAGGCTACTGGACACCATTAGCTCCAGAGGGATCGAACACAGGAACTCACCCTTGGTCGTCCGATCCCGGAGCCGCGCCGCCGTCCCCCTCGCAGAGCCAGAAGCCGGCGTGAGAAGCAAGAAGACTTCGAAAACGGCGGCAGAAGACTCCTGTCTTCATATGAGGTAGCGCACAGCACTGCAGCTGTGCGCCATTGCTCCCACATTAAACCCGCACATTCCGGTCACTGTAGGGTGCAGGGCACAGGGGGGGGGGCGCCCTGGGCAGCAATTAAGTACCTCTTGGCATAAAAGAGCATATATAGAGTTGGGCACTGTATATATGCATGAGCCCCCACCATTATTTTACACAAAATCGCGGGACAGAAGCCCGCCGCTGAGGGGGCGGGGCTTTTTCCTCAGCACTCACCAGAGCCATTTTCTCTCCACAGCTCCACTGAGAGGAAGCTCCCCAGGCTCTCCCCTGCAGATTCACGGTAGAAAGAGGGTAAAAAGAGAGGGGGGGGGGGGGGCACATAAATTTAGCGCAATATCAGTATATACAGCAGCTACTGGGTAAACACTAAGTTACTGTGTAATTCCTGGGTCATATAGCGCTGGGGTGTGTGCTGGCATACTCTCTCTCTGTCTCTCCAAAAGGCCTTGTGGGGGTTCTGTCCTCAAATAGAGCATCCCCTGTGTGTGTGGTGTGTCGGTACACTTGTGTCGACATGTTTGACGAGGAAGGCTATGTGGAAGCAGAGCAGGTGCAGATGAATGAGGTGTCTCCGCCGACGGCGCCGACACCTGATTGGATGGATATGTGGAAGGTGTTAAATGATAATGTAAACTCCTTGCATAAAAGGTTGGATAAAGCTGAAGCCTTGGGACAGTCGGGGTCCCAACCCATGCCTGATCCTACAGCGCAGAGGCCGTCAGGGTCTCAGAAGTGCCCACTATCCCAAATTGTTGATACAGATATCGACACGGATTCTGACTCCAGTGTCGATGGCGATGATGCAAAGTTGCAGCCTAAAATGGCTAAAGCCATCCGCTACATGATTATAGCAATGAAGGATGTATTGCACATCTCAGAGGAAAACCCTGTCCCTGACAAGAGGGTTTATATGTTTGGGGAAAAAAGACAAGAAGTGACTTTTCCCCCTTCACATGAGTTAAATGAGTTATGTGAAAAAGCTTGGGATTCTCCTGATAGGAAAATGCAGATTTCCAAACGGTTACTTATGGTGTATCCTTTCCCGCCAACGGACACGCTTATCTAAGAAGGTAGCCCTGCCGTCACAGGATACGGCCACCCTAAAAGATCCTGCGGATAGAAAGCAGGAAGGTATCCTGAAGTCCGTTTATACACATTCAGGTACCCTACTAAGGCCGGCAATTGCGTCAGCCTGGATGTGTAGTGCTGTAGCAGCATGGACAGATACTCTCTCTGAGGAACTTGATACCTTGGACAAGGATACTATATTACTGACACTGGGGCATATAAAAGACGCTGTCCTATATATGAGGGATGCCCAGAGAGACATTTGCCTACTAGGCTCTAGAATAAATGCAATGTCAATTTCTGCCAGAAGGGTCCTGTGGACTCGGCAATGGACAGGTGATGCCGACTCAAAAAAGCACATGGAGGTTTTACCTTATAAGAGTGAGGAATTGTTTGGGGACGGTCTCTCGGACCTAGTTTCCACAGCTACGGCTGGGAAGTCAAATTATTTGCCATATATTCGCTCACAACCTAAGAAAGCACCGTATTACCAAATGCAGTCCTTTCGATCACAAAGAGGCAAGAAAGTCCGAGGTGCGTCCTTTCTTGCCAGAGGCAGGGGTAGAGGAAAGAAGCTGCACAATACAGCTAGTTCCCAGGAACAGAAGTCCTCCCCGGCTTCCACTAAATCCACCGCATGACGCTGTGGCTCCACAGGTGGAGCCGGGAGCGGTGGGGGCGCGTCTCCGGAATTTCAGCCACCGGTGGATCCCTGGGCTATACAGATTGTGTCTCAGGGATACAAGCTGGAATTCGAAGTGGTGCCCCCTCACCGTTACCTCAAATCGGCCCTGCCAGCTTCCCCCATAGAAAGGGAAGTAGTGTTAGCGGCAATTCACAAATGATATCTCCAGCAGGTGGTGGTAAAGGTTCCCCTCCCTCAACAGGGAAGGGGTTACTATTCCACAATGTTTGTGGTTCCGAAACCGGACGGTTCGGTCAGACCCATATTGAATTTAAAATCCCTGAACATTTACCTGAAAAGATTCAAGTTTAAGATGGAATCGCTCAGGGCGGGTCAGTGCAAGCCTGGAAGAGGGGGATTTTATGGTGTCTCTGGACATTAAGGATGCTTACCTGCATGTCCCTATTTATCCACCTCATCAGGAGTACCTCAGATTTGTGGTACAGGACTGTCATTCCAAATTACAGACGTTGCCGTTTGGTCTGTCCACAGCACTGAGAATATTTACCAAGGAAATGGCAGAAATGATGGTGCTTCTGCGAAAGCAAGGAGTTACAATTATCCCATACTTGGACGATCTCCTCATAAAGGCGAGGTCCAGAGAGCAGTTGCTGATCAGCGTAGCACACTCTCGGGAGGTGTTACAACAGCACGGCTGGATTCAGAATATTCCAAAGTCGCAGCTGATTCCTACGACGAGTCTGCCCTTCCTGGGCATGATTCTGGATACAGACCACAAGAAGGTGTTTCTCCGGGAGGAGAAGGCTCGTGACTCTGGTCAGAGACCTCTTAAAACCAAAACAGGTGTCGGTGCATCAATGCACGCGAGTCCTGGGAAACATGGTGGCGTCATACGAAGCCATTCCCTTCGGCAGGTTCCATGCGAGGACCTTTCAGTGGGATCTGTTGGACAAGTGGTCCGGATCGCATCTTCAGATGCATCGGCTGATCACCCTATCCCCCAGGGACAGGGTGTCTCTTCTGTGGTGGCTGCAGAGTGCTCACCTTATCGAGGGCCGCAGGTTCGGCATACAGGACTGGATCCTGGTGACCACGGATGCAAGCCTCCGAGGGTGGGGGGCAGTCACTCAGGGAAGAAACTTCCAGGGGCTGTGGTCAAGTCAGGAGACTTGTCTGCACATCAATATCCTGGAACCAAGGGCCATATACAACGCCCTGAGTCAAGCGGAGCCTCTGCTTCGCAACCAACCGGTGCTGATTCAGTCAGACAACATCACCGCAGTGGCTCATGTAAACCGCCAGGGCGGCACAAGAAGCAGGGTGGCGATGGCAGAAGCCACCAGAATTCTTCGCTGGGCGGAGAATCACGTGCAAGCACTGTCAGCAGTGTTCATTCTGGGAGTGGACAACTGGGAAGCAGACTTCCTCAGCAGGCACGACCTCCACAGGGGAGAGTGGGGACTTCATCAAGAAGTCTTCACACAGATTACAAATCGATGGGAACTGCCACAGGTGGACATGATGGCATCCCGCCTCAACAAAAAGCTACAAAGGTATTGCGCCAGGTCAAGAGACCCTCAGGCGATAGCTGTGGACGCACTAGTGACACCGTGGGTGTTCCAGTCGGTTTATGTGTTTCCTCCTCTTCCTCTCATACCCAAGGTGCTGAGAATCGTAAGAAAAAGAGGAGTGAGAACAATACTCATTGTTCCGGATTGGCCAAGAAGGACTTGGTTTCCGGAACTGCAAGAAATGCTCACAGAGGACCCATGGCCTCTGCCTCTCAGACAGGATCTGTTGCAACAGGCCCTGTCTGTTCCAAGACTTACCGCGGCTACGTTTGACGGCATGGCGGTTGAACGCCGGATCCTAGCGGAGAAAAGCATTCCGGATGAGGTTACTCCTACGCTGATAAAGGCTAGGACGTGACAGCAAAACATTATCACCGTATATGGCGAAAGTATGTTGCTTGGTGTGAGGCCAGGAAGGCCCCTACAGAGGAATTCCAGCTGGGCCGTTTCCTTCACTTCCTACAGTCGGTAGTGACTATGGGCTTAAAATTAGGGTCCATTAAGGTCCAGATTTCGGCCCTATCCATTTTCTTTCAAAAGGAACTTGCTTCTCTTCCTGAAGTTCAGACGTTTGTAAAGGGAGTGCTGCATATTCAGCCCCCTTTTGTGGCACCTTGGGATCTTAACGTGGTGTTGAGTTTCCTGAAATCTCACTGGTTTGAGCCACTTAAGACCGTGGAGTTAAAATATCTCACTTGGAAAGTGGTCATGCTATTGGCCTTAGCTTCGGCTAGGCGTGTGTCAGAATTGGCGGCTTTGTCATGTAAAAGCCCCTATCTGGTTTTCCATATGGACAGGGCAGAAGTACGGACTCGTCCGCAATTTCTGCCGAAGGTGGTGTCGTCATCTTTTCATTTGAACCAACCTATTGTGGTGCCTGCGGCTACTCGTGACTTGGAGGATTCCAAGTTACTTGATGTAGTCAGGGCTTTGAAGATTTATGTAGCCAGAACGGCTGGAGTCAGGAAAACTGACTCGCTGTTTATCCTGTATGCATCCAACAAGCTGGGTGCTCCTGCTTCAAAGCAAACTATTGCTCGCTGGATGTGTAACACGATTCAGCAGGCTCATTCTGCGGCTGGATTGCCGCATCCAAAATCAGTGAAAGCTCATTCCACAAGGCAGAGGTGGGCTCTTCTTGGGCGGCTGCCCGAGGGGTCTCGGCATTACAGCTTTGCCGAGCAGCTACTTGGTCGGGTTCAAACACTTTTGCAAAATTCTACAAGTTTGATACCCTGGCTGAGGAGGACCTTGTGTTTGCTCATTCGGTGCTGCAGAGTCATCCGCACTCTCCCGCCCGTTTGGGAGCTTTGGTATAATCCCCATGGTCCTTACGGAGTCCCCAGCATCCACTAGGACGTTAGAGAAAATAAGATTTTACTCACCGGTAAATCTATTTCTCGTAGTCCGTAGTGGATGCTGGGCGCCCGTCCCAAGTGCGGACTTCTTCTGCAATACTTGTATATAGTTATTGCTTAAATAAGGGTTATGTTATGGTTGCATCAGGTTTGTCTGATGCTCTGTTGTTGTTCATACTGTTAACTGGGTAAGTTTATCACGAGTTACACGGTGTGATTGGTGTGGCTGGTATGAGTCTTACCCTGGATTCCAAAATCCTTTCCTTGTACTGTCAGCTCTTCCGGGCACAGTTTCCTTAACTGAGGTCTGGAGGAGGGACATAGAGGGAGGAGCCAGTGCACACCAGTATTCCTAATTCTTTCTTAAAGTGCCCTGTCTCCTGCGGAGCCCGTCTATTCCCCATGGTCCTTACGGAGTCCCCAGCATCCACTACGGACTACGAGAAATAGATTTACCGGTGAGTAAAATCTTATTTTCTCTGACGTCCTAGTGGATGCTGGGGACTCAGAAAGGACCATGGGGAATAGCGGCTCCGCAGGAGACTGGGCACAAAAGTAAAAGCTTTAGGACTACCTGGTGTGCACTGGCTCCTCCCCCTATGACCCTCCTCCAAGCCTCAGTTAGATTTTTGTGCCCGAACGAGAAGGGTGCATACTAAGGGGCTCTCCTGAGCTGCTTAGAGTAAAAGTTTAAATTAGGTTTTTTATTTTCAGTGAGACCTGCTGGCAACAGGCTCACTGCACCGAGGGACTAAGGGGAGAAGAAGCGAACTCATCTGCGTGCAGAGTGGATTGGGCTTCTTAGGCTACTGGACATTAGCTCCAGAGGGACGATCACAGGCCCAGCCATGGATGGGTCCCAGAGCCGCGCCGCCGGCCCCCTTACAGAGCCAGAAGACTGAAGAGGTCCGGAAAATCGGCGGCAGAAGACGTCCTGTCTTCAATAAGGTAGCGCACAGCACCGCAGCTGTGCGCCATTGCTCTCAGCACACTTCACACTCCGGTCACTGAGGGTGCAGGGCGCTGGGGGGGGGCGCCCTGAGACGCAATAAAAACACCTTATTTGGCAAAAAATACATCACATATAGCTCCTGGGCTATATGGATGCATTTAACCCCTGCCAATTTTTCCTTAAAAAAGCGGGAGAAAGGCCGCCGAGAAGGGGGCGGAGCCTATCTCCTCAGCACACTGGCGCCATTTTTTCCTCACAGCTCCGTTGGAGGAAGGCTCCCTGACTCTCCCCTGCAGTCCTGCACTACAGAAACAGGGTAAAACAAGAGAGGGGGGGCACTAATTTGGCAGATAAATATATACAGCAGCTATATCAGGGAAAAACACTTATATAAGGTTATCCCTATATATATATATATATATATATATATATATATATATATATATATATATATATATATATATATATATATATATAGCGCTCTGGTGTGTGCTGGCAAACTCTCCCTCTGTCTCCCCAAAGGGCTAGTGGTGTCCTGTCCTCTATCAGAGCATTCCCTGTGTGTGTGCTGTGTGTCGGTACGTTGTGTCGACATGTATGAGGAGGAAAATGGTGTGGAGGCGGAGCAATTGCCTGTGTTAGTGATGTCACCCCCTAGGGCAGGCATGTCCAAACTGCGGCCCTCCAGCTGTTGTGAAACTACATATCCCAGCATGCCCTGACACAGTTTTGCTGTCAAAGAAAGCTAAATCAGTGTCAGGGCATGCTGGGATGTGTAGTTTCTCAACAGCTGGAGGGCCGCAGTTTGGACATGCCTGCCCTAGGGAGTCGACACCTGACTGGATGGTCTTATGGAAGGAATTACGTGATAGTGTCAGCACTTTACAAAAGACTGTTGACGACATGAGACAGCCGGCAAATCAGTTAATACCTGTACAGGCGTCTCAAACACCGTCAGGGGCTCTAAAGCGCCCGTTACCTCAGGTGGTCGACACGGACACTGACTCCAGTGTCGACGGTGAGGAAACAAACGTATTTTCCAGTAGGGCCACACGTTACATGATCACGGCAATGAAGGAGGTTTTGAACATTTCTGATACTACAAGTACCACAAAAAAGGGTATTACGTGGGGTGTGAAAAAACTACCCGTAGTTTTTCCTGAATCAGATGAATTAAATGAGGTGTGTGATGAAGCGTGGGTTTCCCCCGATAAAAAACTGCTAATTTCTAAAAAATGATTGGCATTATACCCTATCCCGCCAGAGGTTAGGGCGCGTTGGGAAACACCCCCTAGGGTAGATAAGGCGCTCACACGCTTATCAAAACAAGTGGCGTTACCGTCTCCTGATACGGCCGCCCTCAAGGAACCAGCTGATAGGAAGCTGGAAAATATCCTAAAAAGTATATACACACATACTGGTATTATACTGCGACCAGCAATCGCCTCAGCCTGGATGTGCAGTGCTGGGGTGGCTTGGTCGGATTCCCTGACTGAAAATATTGATACCCTGGACAGGGACAATATATTATTGACTATAGAGCATTTAAAGGATGCATTTCTATATATGCGAGATGCACAGAGGGATATTTGCACTCTGGCATCAAGAGTAAGTGCGCTGTCCATTTCTGCCAGAAGAGGATTATGGACGCGACAGTGGTCAGGTGATGCGGATTCCAAACGGCATATGGAAGTATTGCCGTATAAAGGGGAGGAGTTATTTGGGGTCGGTCTATCGGACCTGGTGGCAACGGCTGGGAAATCCACCTTTTTACCCCAGGTCACCTCTCAGCAGAAAAAGATACCGTCTTTTCAGGCTCAGTCCTTTCGTCCCCATAAGGGCAAGCGGGCAAAAGGCCACTCATATCTGCCCCGGGGCAGAGGAAGGGGAAAAAAACTGCAGCAGATAGCCTCTTCCCACGAACAGAAGCCCTCCCCCGCTTCTGCCAAGTCCTCAGCATGACGCTGGGGCCTTACAAGCGGACTCAGGCACGGTGGGGGCCCGTCTCAAGAATTTCAGCGCGCAGTGGGCTCACTCGCAAGTGGACCCCTGGATCCTGCAGGTAGTATCTCGGGGGTACAAATTGGAATTCGAGACGTCTCCCCCTCGCCGGTTCCTGAAGTCTGCTTTACCAATGTCTCCCCCCGATAGGGAGGCGGTATTGGAAGCCATTCACAAGCTGTATTCCCAGCAGGTGATAATCAAGGTACCCCTCCTACAACAGGGAAAGGGGTATTATTCCACGCTGTTTGTGGTACCGAAGCCGGACGGCTCGGTGAGACCTATTTTAAATCTGAAATCCTTGAACACTTACATAAAAAGGTTCAAGTTCAAGATGGAGTCACTCAGAGCAGTGATAGCGAACCTGGAAGAAGGGGACTATATGGTGTCTCTGGACATCAAGGATGCTTACCTCCATGTCCCAATTTGCCCTTCTCACCAAGGGTACCTCAGGTTTGTAGTACAGAACTGTCACTATCCGTTTCAGACGCTGCCGTTTGGATTGTCCACGGCACCCCGGGTCTTTACCAAGGTAATGGCCGAAATGATGATTCTTCTTCGAAGAAAAGGCGTCTTAATTATCCCTTACTTGGACGATCTCCTGATAAGAGCAAGGTCCAGAGAACAGTTAGAGGTCGGAGTAGCACTATCTCAAGTAGTACTACGGCAGCACGGATGGATTCTAAATATTCCAAAATCGCAGCTGATTCCGACGACACGTCTGCTGTTCCTAGGGATGATTCTGGACACAGTACAGAAAAAGGTGTTTCTCCCGGAGGAGAAAGCCAGGGAGTTATCCGACCTAGTCAGGAACCTCCTAAGACCAGGCCAAGTGTCAGTGCATCAATGCACAAGGGTCCTGGGAAAGATGGTGGCTTCTTACGAAGCGATTCCATTCGGCAGATTCCACGCAAGAACTTTTCAGTGGGATCTGCTGGACAAATGGTCCGGATCGCATCTTCAAATGCATCAGCGGATAACCCTGTCTCCAAGGACAAGGGTGTCTCTCCTGTGGTGGTTACAGAGTGCTCATCTCCTAGAGGCCCGCAGATTCGGCATTCAGGATTGGGTCCTGGTGACCACGGATGCCAGCCTGAGAGGCTGGGGAGTAGTCACACAGGGAAGAAATTTCCATGGCTTGTGGTCAAGCATGGAAACGTCACTTCACATAAATATCCTGGAACTAAGGGCCATTTACAATGCCCTAAGTCAGGCAAGGCCTCTGCTTCAGGGTCAGCCGGTGTTGATCCAGGCGGACATCATCACGGCAGTCGCCCACGTAAACAGACAGGGCGGCACAAGAAGCAGGAGGGCAATGACGGAAGTTGCAAGGATTCTTCGCTGGGCGGAAAATCATGTGATAGCACTGTCAGCAGTGTTCATTCCGGGAGTGGACAACTGGGAAGCAGACTTCCTCAGCAGACACGATCTCCACCCGGGGGAGTGGGGACTTCACCCAGAAGTCTTCCACATGATTGTGAACCGTTGGGAAAAACCAAAGGTGGACATGATGGCGTCCCGCATCAACAAAAAACTGGACAGATATTGCGCCAGGTCGAGGGACCCTCAGGCAATAGCTGTGGACGCTCTGGTAACACCGTGGGTGTACCAGTCAGTGTATGTGTTCCCTCCTCTGCCTCTCATACCCAAGGTACTGAGAATCATAAGAAGGAGAGGAGTAAAGACTATACTCGTGGCTCCGGATTGGCCAAGAAGGACTTGGTACCCGGAACTTCAAGAAATGCTCACGGAAGACCCGTGGCCTCTACCTCTAAGAAAGGACCTGCTCCAGCAGGGACCATGTCTGTTCCAAGACTTACCGCGGCTGCGTTTGACGGCATGGCGGTTGAACGCCGGATCCTGAAGGAAAAAGGCATTCCGGATGAAGTCATCCCTACCCTGATCAAAGCCAGGAAGGATGTAACTGTGCAACATTATCACCGTATTTGGCGTAAATATGTTGCGTGGTGTGAGGCCAGGAAGGCCCCTACAGAGGAATTTCAACTGGGTCATTTCCTGCAAACAGGACTGTCTATGGGCCTAAAATTAGGGTCCATTAAGGTTCAAATTTCGGCCCTGTCAATATTCTTCCAAAAAGAACTAGCTTCAGTTCCTGAAGTTCAGACGTTTGTCAAGGGGGTACTGCATATACAGCCTCCTTTTGTGCCTCCAGTGGCACCTTGGGATCTCAATGTAGTTTTGGGATTCCTAAAATCACATTGGTTTGAACCACTCACCACTGTGGACTTAAAATATCTCACATGGAAAGTGGTAATGCTGTTAGCCCTGGCTTAAGTCAGGCGTGTATCAGAATTGGCGGCTTTATCCTATAAAAGCCCTTACCTAATTTTTCATACGGATAGGGCAGAATTGAGGACTCGTCCTCAATTTCTCCCTAAGGTGGTTTCAGCATTTCACTTAAACCAGCCTATTGTGGTGCCTGCGGCTACTAGGGACTTGGAGGATTCCAAGTTGCTGGACGTAGTCAGGGCCCTGAAAATATATGTTTCCAGGACGGCTGGAGTCAGAAAATCTGACTCGCTGTTTATCCTGTATGCACCCAACAAGCTGGGTGCTCCTGCTTCTAAGCAGACGATTGCTCGTTGGATTTGTAGTACAATTCAGCTTGCACATTCTGTGGCAGGCCTGCCACAGCCAAAATCTGTAAAAGCCCATTCCACACGGAAAGTGGGCTCATCTTGGGCGGCTGCCCGAGGGGTCTCGGCTTTACAACTTTGCCGAGCAGCTACTTGGTCAGGGGCAAACACGTTTGCTAAATTCTACAAAATTGATACCCTGGCTGAGGAGGACCTGGAGTTCTCTCATTCGGTGCTGCAGAGTCATCCGCACTCTCCCGCCCGTTTGGGAGCTTTGGTATAATCCCCATGGTCCTTTCGGAGTCCCCAGCATCCACTAGGACGTCAGAGAAAATAAGAATTTACTTACCGATAATTCTATTTCTCATAGTCCGTAGTGGATGCTGGGCGCCCATCCCAAGTGCGGATTGTCTGCAATACTTGTACATAGTTATTGTTACAAAAATCGGGTTATTATTGTTGTGAGCCATCTTTTCAGAGGCTCCTCTGTTATCATGCTGTTAACTGGGTTCAAATCACAAGTTGTACGGTGTGATTGGTGTGGCTGGTATGAGTCTTACCCGGGATTCAAAATCCTTCCTTATTGTGTACGCTCGTCCGGGCACAGTATCCTAACTGAGGCTTGGAGGAGGGTCATAGGGGGAGGAGCCAGTGCACACCAGGTAGTCCTAAAGCTTTTACTTTTGTGCCCAGTCTCCTGCGGAGCCGCTATTCCCCATGGTCCTTTCGGAGTCCCCAGCATCCACTGCGGACTATGAGAAATAGAATTATCGGTAAGTAAAGTCTTATTTTCTCTTACGTCCTAGAGGATGCTGGGGACTCTGTAAGGACCATGGGGTATAGACTGGCTCCGCAGGAGATAGGGCACCTAAAAAGAACTTTGACTTTGGGTGTGCACTGGCTCCTCCCTCTATGCCCCTCCTCCAGACCTCAGTAAGATCTTGTGCCCAGAGGAGAATGGGTGCACTGCAGAGAGCTCTCCAGAGTTTTCTGTGGAAAAATAATTTTGTTAGGTTTTTTATTTTCAGGGAGTCCTGTTGGCAACAGGCTCCCTGCATCGTGGGACTGAGGAGAGAGAAGCAGAGCTGGCTTGTTAAGTTGGGCACTGCTTCTAAGGCTTCTGGACACCATTAGCTCCAGAGGGAGTCGGAACACAGGTCTCACCTGGGGTTCGTCCCCGGAGCCGCGCCGCCGTCTTCCTCACAGATGCCGAAGGTAGAAGCGGATAGAGAAGACAGAAGACATCTTAGGCGGCAGAAGACATCAGATCTTCATGAGGTAAGCCATTGCTCCCAGTCACACACACACAGAGCAGCACTGAAGGGGTGCAGGGCGCAGGGGGGGGCGCCCTGGGCAGCAATAAACCTCACATTTTGGCACAAAACAGTGGCATTAGACTGCGGAGGCAGTAAATCGCTGATCCCCCGCCATTTTATTGAAAAATCACTGGGACCGAAGCCCGCCGTCAGGTGGACGGGGCTTGATCCTCAGCACTAACCAGCGCCATTTTCTCCACAGAAGCTGCATGAGAAAGAAAACGCTGGTTCCCTGGTCTCTCCCCTGCTGAACACAGGCTGAAAAAAAGAGGAGGGGGGCACTTTGGCGACGCAGTGAGTGGGAATTGACATAATATATTTAAAAAAGCGCTATCTGGATATATATATTTTCTTCCAGTGTTGTTAAGCGCTGGTGTGTGCTGGCATACTCTTTCTTTGTATCTCCTTAAGACCTGGTTGGGGTTTTGTCCCCTTATAGGTTAATCCCTGTGTGTGTGGGGTGTCGGTACGTGTGTGTCGACATGTCTGAGGCGGAAGGCTTCTCCAAGGAGGAGGTGGAGCAAATGAGTGGTTGTCCCCGTCGGTTGTGCCGACTCCAGATTGGATGGAGGTTGTCCCCGGCTGCTCCAAAAACCACAGCATGACGCTGGGACTCCCCTGAGGGAGTCCGCACCGGTGGGGGCACGTCTTCGACTTTTCAGTCAGGCCTGGGTCAGTTCGGACCTGAATCCCTGGGTGTTGGAAATAGTTTCCCAGGGTTACAAATTGGAATTCGAGGATGTGCCCCCGAGCCGATTTTTCAAATCGGCCATACCAGCTTCCACATCGGAAAGGGATTTAGTGTTCGCTGCAATTCAAACGCTGTGTATACAGCAAGTGATAATCAAGGTTCCCCTGCACCAGCAGGGAAGAGGTTACTATTCAACCCTATTTGTGGTCCCGAAACCGGACGGTACGGTCAGACCGATTTTGAATCTGAAATCCCTAAACCTGTACATAAAAAGATTCAAATTCAAAATGGAATCTCTCAGAGCAATAATAGCCAACATGGAGGAGGGGGAGTTTATGGTGTCTCTGGACATAAAGGATGCGTACCTTCATGTCTCCATATATGCCCCCCATCAGGAATACCTGAGATTCGCTGTACAGGATTGTCATTACCAATTTCAGACGTTGCCGTTTGGACTTTTCACGGCCCCGAGGATTTTCACCAAGATAATGGCGGAAATGATGGTGGTCCTGCGCAAGCATGGAGTCACAATTATCCCATACTTGGACGATCTCCTGATAAAAGCGAGATCAAGGGAGAAATTGCTGAGCAGTGTGGCGCTCTCTCTGAGAGTGCTCCAGCAACACGGTTGGATTCTAAATCTACCGAAGTCACAGTTGATTCCGACAACTCGACTACCGTTCCTAGGTATGATACTGGATACGGAACAAATGAAGGTCTTTCTCCCAATAGAGAGAGCCCAAGACATCCAGAACATGGTCAGAGACCTGCTAAAACCGAAAAAGGGTGTCAGTTCACCAATGCACTCGAGTTCTGGGGAAAATGGTGGCGGCCTACGAGGCCATTCCCTTCGGAAGGTTCCATGCAAGAACTTTTCAATGGGACCTTCTGGACAAGTGGTCCGGGTCCCATCTGCACTTACATCGGAAAATAACTCTGTCCCCAGGAGCCAGAGTGTCCCTCCTGTGGTGGTTGCAAAGTGCTCACCTGCTGGAGGGTCGCCGGTTTGGGATTCAGGACTGGATCCTGGTTACCAAGGACGCGAGCCTCCGAGGATGGGGAGCGATCACACAGGGAAAGACTTTTCAGGGTCTTTGGTTAGACCAGGAGTCCTGTCTACACATCAATGTGTTGGAACTCAGGGCCATTTACAACGGCCTTCGACAAGCGGAGAGTTTTCTTCGAAACCTACCGGTTCTGATTCAATCAGACAATGTTACAGCAGTGGCTCATGTGAACCGCCAAGGCGGGACAAGAAGCAGAGTCGCGATGGCGGAAGCCACAAGGATACTTCGCTGGGCGGAAAATCATGTAAGCGCTCTGTCGGCTGTCTTCATTCCGGGAGTGGACAACTGGGAAGCAGACTTCCTCAGCAGACACGATCTCCATCCAGGAGAGTGGGGACTTCATCAAGAAGTCTTTGCAGACGTAACACGTCTTTGGGGAACTCCTCAAATAGACATGATGGCGTCACGCCTCAACAAAAAACTTCGGAGGTATTGCGCCAGGTCTCGGGACCCTCAGGCAGTAGCAGTAGACGCACTGGTAACACCGTGGGTGTTCGAATCGGTCTACGTGTTTCCTCCTCTTCCTCTCATCACGAAAGTGTTGAGGATCATAAGACGAAGAAGAGTACAGACGATACTCGTTGTCCCAGACTGGCCTCGAAGGGCCTGGTACTCGGATCTACAAGAGATGCTCACAGGAGACCCCTGGCCTCTTCCTCTGAGGGAAGACCTGTTGCAGCAGGGGCCCTGTGTATTTCAAGACTTACCGCGGTTACGTTTGACGGCATGGCGGTTGAACGCCGAATCCTAGCAAAAAAGGGGATTCCAGAAGAGGTCATCCCTACTTTAATAAAAGCTAGGAAGGAGGTGACGATAAAACATTATCACCGTATCTGGCGAAAGTATGTGTCTTGGTGTGAGACCAAGAATGCACCTACGGAAGATTTTCATCTGGGTCGTCATCTCCACTTCCTACAGACAGGAGTGGATATGGTCCACTAAAAAAAGGAAAGGCGCCTGTGATAGAACCTGTGTTGAGATGCTATTTGCTGCTCTCAGAATAGGGTATTAGCGTCCCTATATAGAGTAAACAAGCAAAAAAGGAAAGAGAGCGCAAATAGACTTGAATTATTCCATATTTATTATATCTAAAATTGCACATACACCAAAATTAGTTTAAACTATACCAATTGGCAACTGGATTTAAAACAACTTAGTACTTTAAAAATATATTTCATAGCATAGGATCCCTAACACTCGAATATCCTTATGGTTCCACTCAAGTAATACCCTACTGATTACCAGATAATTTTCACAGGTGTCCTTTAGTGAAATCAATGTAGAAAGAGTCCAAGAATGGTGAAAGACCCTTATTTATATCCACCAGTCACGTCCTGTGTGATAATACATGTATTTATACCGTAATCATGGTTATTGTTTCTTTTAAGAAAGAATTGAAACAGTTAATGTTTCAGTTTGTAAAGCAGGCCTGATCTCATATTGCAGCCTCTCTAGAGCGTCTCCGTCTGCCGCTCTCTACCTTAATCACTTATTGTGTTCAGAGCGGTTAGGCTTACCGCTTACCGAGAGTTTTGGTCCACGGCGCCGGGATTGCGCGCACCGCCTGGCGTGTCCAAGGTGATTGTAGCTGCGGCGCCTGTGTTCACCTCTCAGTGCCCGACTGGACCGCTGGCTCCAGGCACGTGATCGGCAGCCACGGTCCCTGCTTTGCAAAGGGACCAATGCAGGTGGCTCCAGGACCGGACTGTCCAATAAAGTGATTGATGCTGAAATCGGTGGCAACCAAATCCGTGAAGAGTGTTTGGATCCTAAAACGATCCAAACACTCTTCACGGATTTGGTTGCCACCGATTTCAGCATCAATCACTTTATTGGACAGTCCGGTCCTGGGTCTGGAGCCACCTGCATTGGTCCCTTTGCAAAGCAGGGACCGTGGCTGCCGATCACGTGCCTGGAGCCAGCGGTCCAGTCGGGCACTGAGAGGTGAACACAGGCGCCGCAGCTACAATCACCTTGGACACGCCAGGCGGTGCGCGCAATCCCGGCGTCGTGGACCAAAACTCTCGGTAAGCGGTAAGCCTAACCGCTCTGAACACAATAAGTGATTAAGGTAGAGAGCGGCAGACGGAGACGCTCTAGAGAGGCTGCAATATGAGATCAGGCCTGCTTTACAAACTGACTTTTAGCTACCTGAAGCATCAGTATATTTGCTACATTAACTGTTTCAATTCTTTCTTAAAAGAAACAATAACCATGATTACGGTATAAATACATGTATTATCACACAGGACGTGACTGGTGGATATAAATAAGGGTCTTTCACCATTCTTGGACTCTTTCTACATTGATTTCACTAAAGGACACCTGTGAAAATTATCTGGTAATCAGTAGGGTATTACTTGAGTGGAACCATAAGGATATTCGAGTGTTAGGAGTGGATATGGGCCTGAAATTAGGCTCTGTTAAGGTACAGGTTTCGGCCCTCTCGATTTTCTTTCAGAAGGAATTGGCTTCTCTTTCAGAAGTCCAGACGTTTGTAAAGGGAGTGCTGCACATCCAGCCCCCTTTTGTGCCTCCAGTGGCACCATGGGAACTGAACGTGGTGTTGCAGTTCCTAAAATCACACTGGTTTGAACCGCTTAACAAGGTTGAGTTTAAATTTCTTACCTGGAAGGTGGTCATGTTGTTGGCCTTGGCATCAGCAAGGCGAGTGTCAGAATTGGCGGCTCTCTCACACAAGAGCCCCTACTTGATTTTTCATGTGGATCGAGCTGAATTGAGGACACGTCCGCAATTTTTGCCTAAAGTGGTTTCATCGTTCCATATGAATCAACCTATTGTGGTGCCTGTGGCTACCGGTGACCTGGAGGATTCCAGATCCCTGGATGTAGTCAGGGCCTTAAAGATTTATGTAGCCAGGACGGCTAGAATTAGGAAAACAGAGGCTCTGTTTGTCCAGTATGCGGCCAATAAGATTGGCGCTCCTGCTTCAAAGCAGACTATTGCTCGCTGGATCTGTAATACGATTCAGCAGGCTCACTCTACGGCTGGATTGCCGGTACCAAATTTGGTTAAGGCCCATTCCACCAGGAAGGTGGGCTCTTCTTGGGCGGCTGCCCGAGGCGTCTCGGCTTTACAACTTTGCCGAGCGGCGACTTGGTCGGGGTCAAACACTTTTGCTAAATTCTACAAGTTTGATACCCTGGCTGATGAGAACCTAGCGTTTGCTCAGTCGGTGCTGCAGAGTCATACGCACTCTCCCGCCCGATTGGATGCTTTGGTATAAACCCCATGGTCCTTACCGAGTCCCCAGCATCCTCCAGGACGTAAGAGAAAATAAGATTTTAAACCTACCGGTAAATCTATTTCTCCTAGTGCGTAGAGGATGCTGGGCGCCCGTCCCAGTGCGTAAACTCTGCAAGACTTGTATATAGTTGTTGCTTACATAAGGGTTATGTTACAGTTGACATCGGTCTTGGACCGTTACTGTTGTTTTTGTTCATACTGTTAACTGGTTATGTATGTTCCAGGTAACATGGTATGATTGGTGTGGGCTGGTATGAATCTTGCCCTTGGATTGCTAAATCCTGCCTTGTATTGTCCATCTCCTCTGGGCACAGTTCTCTAACTGAGGTCTGGAGGAGGGGCATAGAGGGAGGAGCCAGTGCACACCCATAGTCAAAGTTCTTTTTAGGTGCCCTATCTCCTGTGTGCCCGTCTATACCCCATGGTCCTTACGGAGTCCCCAGCATCCTCTACGGACTAGGAGAAATAGATTTACCGGTTTGTTTAAAATCTTATTTTTTCTCTAACGTCCTAGTGGATGCTGGGGATTCCGTAAGGACCATGGGGAATAGACGGGCTCTGCAGGAGACTGGGCACTCTAAGAAAGAATTAGTACTACTGGTGTGCACTGGATCCTCCCTCTATGCCCCTCCTCCAGACCTCAGTTAGAATCTGTGCCCGGCCAGAGCTGGGTGCATTTTAGTGAGCTCTCCTGGGCTTGCTAATAAGGAAGTATTTTAGTTAGGTTTTTTATTTTCAGAGCTTCTGCTGGCAACAGACTCTCTGCTACGTGGGACTGAGGGGAGAGAAGCAAACCTACTAACTGCGGCTAGGTTGCGCTTCTTAGGCTACTGGACACCATTAGCTCCAGAGGGATCGAACACAGGAACTTAACCTTAGTCGTCCGTTCCCGGAGCCGCGCCGTCGTCCCCCTCGCAGAGCCAGAAGACAGAAGCCGGCGGGTGAAGCAAGAAGACGTCAAAATCGGCGGCAGAAGACTCCTGTCTTCATATGAGGTAGCGCACAGCACTGCAGCTGTGCGCCATTGCTCCCACACTAACCCACACACTCCGGTCACTGTAGGGTGCAGGGGGGGGGGGGGGGGTGCGGCGCCCTGGGCAGCAATTGAGTACCTCCTGGCAAAATAGGGCATATATACAGCTGGGCACTGTATATATGCATGAGCCCTTGCCATTATTTTTACACAAAATCGCGGGACAGAAGCCCGCCGCTGAGGGGGCGGGGCTTCTTCCTCAGCACTCACCAGCGCCATTTTCTCTCCACAGCTCCGCTGAGAGGAAGCTCCCCAGGCTCTCCCCTGCAGACTCACGGTAGAAAGAGGGTAAAAAGAGAGGGGGGCACATAAATTTAGCGCAATAATCGCAAATACAGCAGCTACTGGGTAAACACTAAGTTACTGTGTAATTCCTGGGTTATATAGCGCTGGGGTGTGTGCTGGCATACTCTCTCTGTCTCTCCAAAAGGCCTTGTGGGGGTCCTGTCCTCAAATAGAGCATCCCCTGTGTGTGTAGTGTGTCGGTACGATTGTGTCGACATGTTTGACGAGGAAGGCTATGTGGAGGCAGAGCAGGTGCAGATGAATGAGGTGTCTCCGCCGACGGCGCCGACACCTGATTGGATGGATATGTGGAAGGTGTTAAATGATAATGTAAACTCCTTGCATAAAAGGTTGGATAAAGCTGAAGCCTTGGGACAGTCGGGGTCTCAACCCAAGCCTGATCCTACAGCGCAGAGGCCGTCAGGGTCTCAGAAGCGCCCACTATCCAAAATTGTTGACACAGATATCGACACGGAGTCTGACTCCTGTGTCGATGGCGATGATGCAAAATTACAGCCTAAAATGGCTAAAGCCATCCGCTACATGATTATAGCAATGAAGGATGTATTGCACATATCAGAGGAAAACCCTGTCCCTGACAAGAGGGTTTATATGTTTGGGGAGAAAAAGCAGGAGGTGACTTTTCCCCCTTCACATGAGTTAAATGAGTTATGTGAAAAAGCGTGGGATTCTCCTGATAGGAAAGTGCTGATTTCCAAACGGTTACTTATGGCGTACCCTTTCCCGCCAACGGACAGGATGCGCTGGGAATCCTCCCCTAGGGTAGACCAAGCTTTGACACGCTTATCTAAGAAGGTGGCCCTGCCGTCACAGGATACGGCCTCCCTAAAGGATCCTGCGGATAGGAAGCAGGAAAGTATCCTGAAGTCTGTTTATACACATTCAGGTACTCTACTGAGGCCGGCAATTGCGTCGGCCTGGATGTGTAGTGCTGTAGCAGCATGGACAGATACTCTGTCTGAGGAACTGGATACCTTGGACAAGGATACTATTTTACTGACCCTGGGGCATATAAAAGATGCTGTCCTATATATGAGGGATGCCCAGAGGGACATTTGCCTACTGGGCTCTAGAATAAATGCAATGTCGATTTCTGCCAGAAGGGTCCTGTGGACTCGGCAATGGACAGGTGATGCTGACTCTAAAAAGCACATGGAGGTTTTACCTTATAAGGGTGAGGAATTGTTTGGGGACGGTCTCTCGGACCTAGTTTCCACAGCTACGGCTGTGAAGTCAAATTTTTTGCCATATATTCCCTCACAGCCTAAGAAAGCACCGTATTACCAGATGCAGTCCTTTCGATCGCAAAAAGGCAAGAAAGTCAGAGGTGCATCCTTTCTTGCCAGAGGCAGGGGTAGAGGAAAGAAGCTGCACAATACAGCTAGTTCCCAGGAACAGAAGTCCTCCCCGGCTTCCACTAAATCCACCGCATGACGCTGGGGCTCCACAGGTGGAGCCGGGAGCGGTGGGGGCGCGTCTCCGAAATTTCAGCCACCAGTGGGTTCGCTCACAGGTGGATCCCTGGGCTATACAGATTGTGTCTCAGGGATACAAGCTGGAATTCGAAGTGATGCCCCCTCACCGTTACCTCAAATCGGCCCTGCCAGCTTCCCCCATAGAAAGGGAGGTAGTGTTAGCGGCAATTCACAAATGATATCTCCAGCAGGTGGTGGTAAAGGTTCCCCTCCCTCAACAGGGAAGGGGTTACTATTCCACAATGTTTGTGGTTCCGAAACCGGACGGTTCGGTCAGACCCATATTGAATTTAAAGTCCCTGAACATTTACCTGAAAAGGTTTAAGTTCAAGATGGAATCGCTCAGAGCGGTCATTGCAAGCCTGGAAGAGGGGGATTTTATGGTGTCTCGGGACATAAAGGATGCTTACCTGCATGTCCCTATTTATCCACCTCATCAGGAGTACCTCAGATTTGTGGTACAGGACTGTCATTACCAATTCCAGACGTTGCCGTTTGGTCTGTCCACGGCACCGAGAATATTTACCAAGGTAATGGCGGAAATGATGGTGCTCCTTCGAAAGCAAGGAGTCACAATTATCCCATACTTGGACGATCTCCTCATAAAGGCGAGGTCCAGAGAGCAGTTGCTGATCAGCGTAGCACACTCTCAGGAAGTGTTGCAACAGCACGGCTGGATTCTGAATATTCCAAAGTCGCAGCTGATTACTACGACGCGTCTGCCCTTCCTGGGCATGATTCTGGACACGGACCAGAAGAAGGTGTTTCTCCCGGCGGAGAAGGCTCAGGAGCACGTGACTCTGTTCAGAGACCTCTTAAAACCAAAACAGGTGTCGGTGCATCACTGCACGCGAGTCCTGAGAAAGATGGTGGCGTCATACGAAGCCATTCCCTTCGGCAGGTTCCATGCGAGGACCTTTCAGTGGGATCTGTTGGACAAGTGGTCCGGATCGCATCTTCAGATGCATCGGCTGATCACCCTATCCCCCAGGGCCAGGGTGTCTCTTCTGTGGTGGCTGCAGAGTGCTCACCTTCTCGAGGGCCGCAGGTTCGGCATACAGGACTGGGTCCTGGTGACCACGGATGCAAGCCTCCGAGGATGGGGGGGCAGTCACTCAGGGAAGAAACTTCCAAGGGCTGTGGTCAAGTCAGGAGGCTTGTCTGCACATCAATATCCTGGAACTAAGGGCCATATACAACGCCCTGAGTCAAGCGGAGCCTCTGCTTCGCAACCAACCGGTGCTGATTCAGTCAGACAACATCACCGCAGTGGCTCATTTAAACCGCCAGGGCGGCACAAGAAGCAGGGTGGCGATGGCGGAAGCCACCATAGTTCTTCGTTGGGCGGAGAATCACGTGCAAGCACTGTCAGCAGTGTTCATTCCGTGAGTGGACAACTCAGACTTCCTCAGCAGGCACGACCTCCACCCGGGAGAGTGGGGACTTCATCAAGAAGTCTTCACACAGATTACAAATCGATGGGAACTGCCACAGGTGGACATGATGGCATCCCGCCTCAACAAAAAGCTACAAAGGTATTGCGCCAGGTCAAGAGACCCTCAGGCGATAGCTGTGGACGCACTAGTAACACCGTGGGTGTTCCAGTCGGTCTATGTGTTTCCTCCTCTTCCTCTCATACCCAAGGTGCTGAGAATCGTAAGAAAAAGAGGAGTGAGAACAATACTCATTGTTCTGGATTGGCCAAGAAGGACTTGGTACCCGTAACTGCAAGAAATGCTCACAGAGGACCCATGGCCTCTGCCTCTCAGACAGGATCTGTTGCAACAGGGGCCCTGTCTGTTCCAAGACTTACCGCGGCTGCGTTTGACGGCATGGCGGTTGAACGCCGGATCCTAGCGGAAAAAGGCATTCCGGATGAAGTTATTCCTACGCTAATAAAGGCTAGGAAGGACGTGACAGCAAAACATTATCACCGTATATGGCGAAAATATGTTGCTTGGTGTGAGGCCAGGAAGGCCTCTACATAGGAATTCCAGCTGGGCCGGTTCCTGCACTTCCTACAGTCAGGAGTGACTATGGGCTTAAAATTAGGGTCCATAAAGGTCCAGATTTCGGCCCTCTCCATTTTCTATCAAAAGGAACTGGCTTCACTTCCTGAGGTTCAGACGTTTGTTAAGGGAGTGCTGCATATTCATCCCCCTTTTGTGCCACCAGTGGCACCTTGGGATCTTAACGTGGTGTTGAGTTTCCTGAAATCTCACTGGTTTGAGCCACTTAAGACCGTGGAGCTAAAGTATCTCACGTGGAAAGTGGTCATGCTATTGGCCTTATCTTCGGCTAGGCGTGTGTCAGAATTGGCGGCTTTGTCATGTAAAAGCCCTTATCTGGTTTTCCATATGGACCTGGCAGAATTACGGACTCGTCCGCAATTTCTGCCGAAGGTGGTGTCATCTTTTCATTTGAACCAACCTATTGTGGTGCCTGCGGCTACTCGTGACTTGGAGGATTCCAAGTTACTTGATGTAGTCAGGGCTTTGAAGATTTATGTAGCCAGAACGGCTGGAGTCAGGAAAACTGACTCGCTGTTTATCCTGTATGCATCCAACAAGCTGGGTGCTCCTGCTTCAAAGCAAACTATTGCTCGCTGGATCTGTAACACAATTCAGCAGGCTCATTCTGCGGCTGGATTGCCGCATCCAAAATCAGTAAAAGCCCATTCCACAAGGAAAGTGGGCCCTTCTTGGGCGGCTGCCCGAGGGGTCTCGGCATTACAGCTTTGCCGAGCAGCTACTTGGTCGGGTTCAAACACTTTTGCAAAATTCTACAAGTTTGATACCCTGGCTGAGGAGGACCTTGTGTTTGCCCATTCGGTGCTGCAGAGTCATCCGCACTCTCCCGCCCGTTTGGGAGCTTTGGTATAATCCCCATGGTCCTTACGGAGTCCCCAGCATCCACTAGGACGTTAGAGAAAATAAGATTTTACTCACCGGTAAATCTATTTCTCGTAGTCCGTAGTGGATGCTGGGTGCCCGTCCCAAGTGCGGACTTTTTCTGCAATACGTGTATATAGTTATTGCTTAATAAAGGGTTATGTTATGTTGGCATCCGTTGTTTGATGCTCTGTTGTTGTTCATACTGTTAACTGGGTATGTTATCACAAGTTATATGGTGTGATTGGTGTGGCTGGTATGAGTCTTACCCTGGATTCCAAAATCCTTTCCTTGTAATGTCAGCTCTTCCGGGCACAGTTTCCTTAACTGAGGTCTGGAGGAGGGGCATAGAGGGAGGAGCCAGTGCACACCAGTAGTACTAATTCTTTCTTAGAGTGCCCAGTCTCCTGCGGAGCCCGTCTATTCCCCATGGTCCTTACGGAGTCCCCAGCATCCACTACGGACTACGAGAAATAGATTTACCGGTGAGTAAAATCTTATTTTCTCCTATGTCCCAGAGGATGCTGGGGACACTTCAAGAACCATGGGGTATAGACGGGATCCGCAGGAGACATGGGCACTTTAAGACTTTAAAAGGGGTGTGAACTGCCTCCTCCCTCTATGTCCCTCCTCCAGTTAGATTCTGTGCCCAGTGAGACTGGATGAACTCTGAGGAGCTCTCCTGAGTTTCTCTGAAAAAGACTTTTGTTAGGGTTATTATTTTCAGGGAGAACTGCTTGCAACAGTCTCCCTGCTTCGTGGGACTTAGGGGAGAGAAGCAGACCTACTTCTGTGAGTTTCAAGGCTCTGCTTCTTTGGCTACAGGACACCATTAGCTCCTGAGAGTCTGAACGCTAGGTACGCCTAGATGCTCGTTCCCAGAGCCCGCCGTCACCCCCCTTTCAGAGCCAGAAGTCAGAAGACGGGTGAGTAGAATAAGATCTTAAAACTTCAGTGACGGCTTTGAGGTGCCGCACAGCGGCCGCGCTGCGCACCATGCTCCCACACACAGACTGCACTACAGGGTGCAGGGCGCCCTGGGCAGCATAAAAATCCTCAATATGGACTGGCAATGTGGTTTTTAAGTGCCTAGGCACTAAATTCGAACCCCCGCCAGTATAAATATTTAAAAAAAGCGGGGCTGAAGCGCGCCATTAAGGGGGCGGTGCTTTGCCCTCACACCAGCGCCATTTTCTTTTCACAGAGCTGCGGAGATGCTGGTCCTTCCTCTACACTGCTGTACAAGTAACGGTGCAAAACAGGGGAAGGGCACAGTTATTTTGGTGCTGTATATGTAATTATAAAAGCGCTAACGGGTCTGAGGCTTTATATAAGGGATTTCAGAACCAGGATAAGCGCTGGGTTGTGAGCTGGCAAACTCCCTCTGTGTTTCTCTGACAGGCTTTACTGTGTGTCTGTCCCCTATATGCCCAGTGTGTTTGTGGGTGTCGGTACACGTGTGTCAGCATGTCTGAGGCTGAGTGCTCTTCACAGGAGGAGACTGGATTAGGGAAAAAAACGGCTGTGGGAGTGACCCTGTCGGTACCGCCGACTCCTGATTGGGTAAATGTTTTAAGTGCTTTGAATGCTAATGTGGCTTTGTTAAATAAGAGATTAGATAAATCTGAGTCTGAGAGCCAGGCATGGAAAAAATCCGTTGAGGATGTGTTGTCACAAGTTCAGACCCCCCCGGGGTCACAAAAGCGTTCATTTACCCAGTTAGCAGCTATGGATACCAACACGGACTCTGACTCCATACTCCCACTGTGGTCAAAGCCCTATCACGGCTGTCCAAAAAGGTAGCGCTTCCGTCCCCTGACACGGCAGCCCTAAAGGATCCTGCAGATCATAAGCAGGAAAATACATTGAAATCCATTAATGTCACTACGGGTACGCTGCTCAGACCTGCCGTTGCATCGGCGTGGGTGAGTAGCGCTATTGAAAAATGGGCAGATAACTTGTCATCTGAGATAGATACCCTGGATAGGGATAGCATTCTTTTGACGCTGGGTTATATCAGGGATGTTGCAGCCTACCTAAAGGAAACTGCAAGGGATATTGGCCTTTTGGGATCAAGGGCCAATGCCATGGCAGTCTCAGCTAGGAGAGCATTGTGGATTCATCAATGGAATGCTGATGCTGACTCTAAGAAGGCTATGGAGTCTCTGCCGTATAAAGGTGGTGTCTTGTTTGGTGACTGCCTCGCTGACCTGGTATCTACGCTACCGCGGGTAAGTCATCCTTTTTACCTTATGTTCCTGCACAACAAAAGAAACCGTACCACTATCTGATGCAGTCCTTTCGGCCCAATAAATTCAAAAAAGGGCGAGGGTCTTCCTTCCTTGCTTCTAGAGGAAGAGGAAAGGAAAAGAGGTCACCGGCTGTGGCAAGTCCCCAAAAGCAGAAGTCCTCTCCGGCTTCTGCCAAATCCACCGCATGATACTGGGGCTTCTCTGCGGGAGTCCGCACTGGTGGGGGCACGTCTCAAACTCTTCAGTCAGTTCTGGGCTCGTTCGGCCCTAGACCCATGGGTTTTGGAAATAGTGTCCCAGGGGTACAAGCTAGAGTTTCAAGACGTTCTCCCTCACCGATTTTTCAAATCTGCCTCTTCTCCGGAGGACAGGGAGGTGGTATGCGAAGCAATACGGGAATTGTGTCAAAATCAAGTCCTTGTCAGGGTTCCTTTGTCGCAACAGGGAGAAGGCTTCTATTCGAGCCTGTTCGTGGTCCCGAAGCCAGACTGCTCAGTCAGACCGATCCTGAACCTCAAATCCCTCAATTTCTACCTACGGAAATTCAAATTCAAGATGGAATCTCTCTGGGCAGTGATATCCAGTCTGGAGGAGGGGGATTTTATGGTGTCGGTAGACATATAGGATGCCTATTTGGATGTTCCCATTTTTCCTCCACATCAGGCTTACCTGAGGTTTGCAGTGCAGGATTGCCGTTATCAGTTTCAGACGCTGTCGTTTGGTCTGTCCACAGCTCCGAGAATTTTCACCAAAGTAATGGCGGAAATGATGATTCTCCTGTGCAAGCAAGGAGTCACAATTATCCCGTTCTTGGACGATCGCCTGTTAAAGGCGAGGTCCAAGTAACAATTACTGCAGAACATTACGCTCTCCCTGACAATTCTGCAATGGTTGGCTCCTAAACTTGCCAAAATCGCAGGTGTTTCCGACGACACGTCTGTCGTTCTTGGGTATGATTCTGGACACGGAATTGCAGAGTTTTTCTTCCAGTGGAAAAGGCTCTAGAAATTCAGAACCTAGTCAAACAGATTCTGAAACCAGCAAGAGTGTCGATTCATCAATGCACTCGGTTGCTGGGGAATATGGTGGCGGCCTACGAGGCCATTCAGTTTGGCAGATTCCATGCCCGAGTGTTTCAGTGGGACCTGTTGGAGAAGTGGTCCGGGTCCCATCTGCACATGCACCGACAGATAATCCTGTCTTCCAAGACCAGAATCTCACTCCTGTGGTGGCTGCACAGCTCTCACCTCCTAGAGGGACGCAGGTTCAGGATCCAGGACTGGATCCTGGTTACCACGGATGCGAGTCTCCGAGGCTGGGGTGCAGTCACACAGGGGGAAAATTTCCAGGGAAAATGGTCAAGCCAGGAAACACATAAACATTCTGGAATTAAGGGCCATTTACAACGGTCTTCTACAAGCGGAACATCTTCTCCGCGATCTGCCCGTACTGATTCAGTCGGACAACATAGCAGTGGCGTACATAAATCGCCAGGGCGGAACGAAGAGCAGAGCGGCAATGGCAGAGGCCACAAAAGTTTTCCGCTGGGCGGAAAGACATGTAAGCGCTCTGTCACCGGTCTTCATTCCAGGTGTGGACAACTGGGAAGCAGACGTCCTCAGCCGACACGATCTCCATCCAGGAGAGTGGGGTCTTCCATCAAGAGGTCTTTGCAGAAGTGACAAGTCGTTGGGGAATTTCTCAAATAGACATGATGGCATCTCGCCTCAACAAGAAACTTCCGAGATATTGTTCCAGGTCGAGGGACCCTCGAGCAATAGCGGTGGACGCCCTAGGGACACCGTGGGTGCTTCAGTCGGTATATGTGTTCCCTCCGATTCCACTCATTCCAAAAGTGATAAAGATCATAAGAAGAACAAGGGTTCATGCAATCCTCATTGTTCCAGACTGGCCAAGGAGGGCCTGGTATCCAGATCTTCAGGAATTGCTCGTAGGAGATCCCTGGCCTCTTCCTCTACAAGAGGATCTGTTACAGCAGGGGCCGTGCGTGTACCAAGACTTAACGCAGCTTCGTTTGATGGCTTGGAGGTTGAACGCCGGATCCTAGCCCGAAAGGGTATTCCCAGTGAAGTCATTCCCACACTTCTTCAGGCTAGAAAAGAAGTAACGGCAAAACATTATCACCGTATTTGGAGAAAATATGTGTCTTGGTGTGAATCCAAGAAGGCTCCTATGGAAGAATTTCAGCTGGGCCGTTTTCTCCATTTTCTGCAAGCAGGTGTGGATACGGGCTTAAAATTAGGCTCAACTAAAGTACAAATTCCGGCCTTGTCAATTTTCTTTCAAAAAGAATTTGCCTCCCTTCCGGAAGTTCAGACTTTCGTGAAAGGAGTGCTGCACATCCAACCTCCCTTTGTGCCCCCGGTTGCACCATGGAATCTTAACGTGGTGTTGCAGTTCTTGCAATCTCATTGGTTTGAACCTTTACGTAAGGTAGAGTTGAAATTCGTCACTTGGAAAGTGATCATGCTGTTGGCCTTGGCCTCTGCAAGGCGGGTGTCTGAATTAGCGGCTTTGTCTCACAAGAGCCCCTATTTGATCTTCCATGAAGATAGAGCAGAGTTGAGAACTAGTCAGCAATTTCTGCCGAAAGTGGTGTCATCGTTTCACATGAACCAACCTATAGTGGTGCCAGTGGCTACTGACGCCTTAGCGGAATCGAAGTCTCTAGATGTGGTCAGAGCTTTGAAAATTTATGTAGCCAGAACGGCTCAGATTAGGAAAACGGAGGCTCTGTTTGTCCTGTATGATCCCAAGAAGATTGGGGCTCCTGCTTCCAAGCAGACTATTGCATGCTGGATCTGTAATACAATTCAGCAAGCTCATTCTACGGCTGGATTGCCGTTACCGAAATCGGTGAATGCCCATTCTACCAGAAAGGTGGGTTCATCTTGGGCGGCTGCCAGGGGGGTCTCGGCATTACAGCTTTGCTGAGCAGCTACTTGGTCGGGTTCAAACACTTTTGCAAAGTTTTACAAGTTTGATACCCTGGCTAAGGAGGACCTCTTGTTTGGTCAATCGGTGCTGCAGAGTCATCCACACTCTCCCGCCCGTTCTTGAGCTTTGGTTTAAACCTCATGGTTCTTGAAGTGTCCCCAGCATCCTCTAGGACGTAGGAGAAAATAGGATTTTCTCTAACGTCCTTGAGGATGCTGGGACTCCGTAAGTACCATGGGGAATAGACGGGCTCCGCAGGAGATAGGGCACTTTAAGAAAGCTTTGGACTCTGGGTGTGCACTGGCTCCTCCCTCTATGCCCCTCCTCCAGACCTTCGTTTTACATTGTGCCCAGAGCAAGATGGGTGCACTGCAGAGAGCTCTCCTGAGTTCTCTGCCTAAAAGCATTTTTGTTTGGATTTTTTTTCTACTTTTTTACAGGGGGCACTGCTGGCAACAGGCTCCCTGCATCGAGGGACTGAGGAGAGACGGGCAGACCTCCTTGTCTAAGATAGGCTCTGCTTCCTCGGCTACTGGACACCATTAGCTCCAGAGGGGGTGAACACCGGTTCTTACTGGGCGTCCACCCCCCAGAGCCGCGCCGCCGTTCTCCTCACAGAGCCAGATGAACCGAAGGCAGAAGCCTTCAGCTTCACTGAGGTAACGCACAGCACTGCAGCTGTGCGTCATTGCTCCCATACACCTCACATACTCCGTTCACTGTAAGGGTGCAGGGCGCAGGGGGGGGCGCCCTGGGCAGCAATATAACACCTCCATTATGGCAAAGACAATATACATGTAAAGGTGGGCACTGTACATGTATATAAAAGAGCCCCCGCCATATTTTAGTAAGTTTGAGCGGAACAGAAGCCCGCCTCCGAGGGGGCGGGGCTTCTCCCTCAGCACTCACCAGCGCCATTTTCTCTCCACAGCACCGCTGAGAGGAAGCTCCCCGGACTCTCCCCTGCTTACACACGGTGAAGGGGTGTTTAAAAGAGAAGGGGTGTCACATAATTGGCGGATAACATATTATACAGCGCGGCTGGGGGAAAAAAATTTGTGTTGGTCTCCAGGGTCATTGCGCTGGGGTGTGTGCTGGCATACTCTCTCTCTGTCTCTCCAAAGGGCCTTGAAGGGGATACTGTCTTCAGAAAAGAGGTTCCCTGTGTGTGTGAAGTGTCGGTACGCGTGTGTCGACATGTTTGACGAGGAAGGCTCGCTTAATGTGGAGGGGGAGTGCTTGAATTTCATGTCGCCGTCAGCAACACCGACACCGGAATGGGTGGATATGCTGAATGTCTTGAATGCAAATGTCAATCTGTTGCATAAAAGGTTAGACAAGGCTGAAGCTAGGGATCAGTCAGGTAGCCAGTCCATGCCTGTCCCTGTGGCGCCAGGCCCTTAGGGGTCTCAGAAGCGCACCATATCCCAGATCGATGACACAGATACCGACACGGATACTGACTCTAGTGTCGACTATGAAGATGCAAAATTACAGCCGAGGGTGGCAAAAGGTATTCGGTACATGATTATTGCCATTAAAGAGTTTTTGCATATTACTGAGGAACCCCCTGTCCCTGACACGAGGGTACACATGTATAAAGGGAAAAAGCCTGAAGTCACCTTTCCGTCCTCATTTGAACTGAGTGAATTGTGCGAAAAGGCTTGGGAATCTCCGGATAGGAGACCACAAGTTCCCAAAAGGATTCTTATGGCGTATCCTTTTCCACAAACGGATAGGATACGATGGGAATCTTCGCCTAAAGTAGACAAGGCGCTGACACGCTTGTCCAAAAAGGTGGCACTGCCTTCTCAGGATACGGCTTCCCTCAAGGATCCTGCTGATCGCAGGCAGGAAATTACCATGAAGCTCATTTACACTCATTCAGGTACTATTGTTAGACCGGTTATGGCGTCGGCCTGGGTTTGTAGTGCGGTTGTGGCATGGGCAGATTCCTTATCTACGGAGATTGACACCTTAGATAGGGATGCCATTCAAATGACCATAGAGCATATCAGAGATGCTGCCTTGTATATGAGAGATGCTCAGAGAGACATTTGTTTATTAAGCTCCAGAATAAATGCTATGTCTATTTCTGCTAGGTGGCTCCTGTGGACCCGACAGTGGACGGGAGAAGCCGATTCAAAGCGGCATATGGAGTCCTTGCCTTACAAAGGGGAGGAGTTGTTTGGAGACGGCCTCTCGGACCTTGTCTCTACTGCTACGGCTGGTTAGTCGAATTTCTTACCTTATGTCCCCCCGCAGCATACAAAAATGGCACCTCATTATCAAATGCAGTCCTTTCGTTCCAATAAAAAACAAAAAGGTACGGGGATCGTCCTTTGTTGCCAGAGGGAAAGGCAGGGGAAAGAAGCTGCACACAGCTAGTTCCCAAGAGCAGAAGTCCTCCCCTGCATCTGCAAAGTCCACCGCATGACGCTGGGGCTTCCCGGGGGGAGGCAGATCTAGTGGGGGCTCGTCTTCGGTTTTTCAGCCACGTCTGGGTTCACTCGCAGGCGAATCCCTGGGCATTAGAGATTGTTTCTCAAGGACACAGGCTGGAATTCGAAGACTTGCCTCCTCGCCGGTTTTTCAAGTCGGCTCTGCGGCTTCCCCGTCAGAGAGGGAGCTAGTGTTGGCAGCAATCCAAAAATTGTATATTCAACAGGTGATTGTCACAGTTCCTCATCTCCAGCAAGGAGAGGGATATTACTCAACCCTGTTTGTGGTCCCGAAACCGGACGGTTCGGTCAGACCCATTTTAAACCTAAAATCCCTGAACCTGTACTTGAAGAGGTTCAAGTTCAAAATGGAATCACTCAAGGGCGGTCATCGCCAGCCTGGAGGGGGGGGGGGGGGGATTGGATGGTGTCCCTGGACATAAAGGATGCTTACCTTCATGTTCCGGTTTTCCCCCCTCATCAGGCGTTCCTGAGATTTGCAGTGCAGGACTGTCACTACCAATTTCAGACGTTGCCGTTTGGGCTTTCCACGGCCCCGAGAATTTTCACCAAGGTAATGGCGGAAATGATGGTGCTCCTGCGCAGGCAGTGGGTCACAATTATCCCATACTTGGACGATCTCCTCATAAAGGCGAGATCTCGGGAGAAGTTGCTGGACAGCGTGTCTCTGTCCATGAAGACGTTGCAGTTACACGGCTGGATTCTCAATATACCGAAGTCCCAGCTAGTCCCTACAACGCGTCTAGCTTTTTTGGGCCTGATTCTAGACACAGATCAGAAAAAGGTTTTTCTTCCGGTCGAAAAGGTTCAGGAGCTCATTGCCCTGGTCAGGAACCTGTTAAAACCAAAACAGGTTTCGGTGCATCATTGCACGCGGGTCCTGGGAAAGATGGTGGCTTCATACGAGGCCATCCCTTTCGCCAGGTTCCATGCGAGGACTTTTCAATGGGACCTCTTGGACAAGTGGTCCGGGTCCCATTTACAAATGCATCAAAGGATCACCCTGTCTCCCAGGACCAGGGTATCTCTCCTGTGGTGGCTGCACAGTGCTCACCTACTAGAGGGTCGCAGGTTCGGCATTCAGGACTGGGTCCTGGTGACCACGGACGCAAGCCTCCGAGGCTGGGGAGCAGTCACACTGGGAAGAAATTTCCAAGGTCTCTGGTCAAATCTAGAGACTTGTCTCCACATCAACGTCCTGGAGTTGAGGGCCATATACAACGCCCTGCGTCAAGCGGAGGAATTGCTTTGGGAAAAAACGGTTCTGATTCAGTCAGACAATGTCACGGCAGTGGCTCATATAAACCGCCAAGGCGGAACGAGGAGCAGAGTGGCCATGGCAGAAGCGACCAGGATTCTACGCTGGGCGGAAGGCCATGTAAGCGCGCTATCAGCAGTGTTCATCCCGGGGGTGGACAACTGGGAGGCGGACTTCCTCAGCAGGCACGACCTGCATCCGGGAGAGTGGGAACTTCATAAAGAAGTCTTTGCACAGATCACTGGTCGGTGGGGACTGCCTCAAATAGACATGATGGCATCCCGTCTCAACAAAAAGCTAAAGCGGTATTGCGCCAGGTCAATGTACCCTCAGGCGGTAGCGGTAGACGCTCTGGTGACACCTTGGGTGTTCAGATCGGTCTATGTGTTTCCTCCTCTTCCTCTCATACCCAAAGTGTTGAGAATAATAAGAATAAGCAGGGTCAGAACAATCCTCATTGTTCCAGATTGGCCACGGAGGACTTGGTATCCGGAGCTGCAAGAGTTGCTCACAGAAGATCCGTGGCCTCTTCCTCTAAGGCAGGACCTGCTGCGGCAGGGGCCCTGTCTGTTCCAAGACTTACCGCGGCTGCGTATGGCGGTTGAACGCCGGATCCTAGCGGAAAAAGGGATTCCGGAGGAGGTCATTCCTACCCTGATCAAGGCTAGGAAAGACGTGACGTTAAAACATTATCACCGTATATGGCGAAAATATGTTTCTTGGTGTGAGGCCAGAGCTGCTCCTACGGAGGAGTTCCATTTGGGCCGTCTACTTCACTTCCTTCAAACAGGAGTGACTTTGGGCCTAAAATTAGGGTCCATAAAGGTCCAAATTTCAGCCTTATCCATTTTCTTTCAAAGAGAATTAGCCTCTCTTCCTGAAGTACAGACTTTTGTGAAGGGTGTGCTGCATATTCAGCCTCCCTTTGTACCTCCGGTGGCGCCTTGGGATCTTAACGTGGTGTTACGTTTCCTCAAGTCACCTTGGTTTGAACCACTCAAAACTGTGGAGTTGAAATACCTCACGTGGAAAGTGGTCATGTTGTTGGCATTGGCTTCGGCAAGACGTGTTTCGGAATTGGCGGCTTTATCACATAAAAGCCCATACTTGGTTTTTCACGTGGATAGGGCAGAGTTGAGGACTAGTCCTCACTTTCTGCCAAAAGTGGTCTCATCTTTTCATGTGAACCAACCTATTGTCGTTCCTGTGGCTACACGGAACTTGGAGGATTCCGAGTCCCTGGATGTGGTCAGGGCTTTGAAGATTTATGTGACCAGAACGGCTAGAATCAGGAAGACTGAAGCTATGTTTGTTCTGTATGCGGCCAACAAGGTTGGCGCTCCTGCTTCAAAGCAGACTATTGCTCGCTGGATCTGTAATACGATTCAGCAGGCGCATTCTACGGTAGGTTTGCCATTGCCTAAATCGGTTAAGGCCCATTCCACTAGGAAAGTGGGCTCTTCTTGGGCGGCTGCCCGAGGGGTCTCGGCATTGCAATTGTGCAATCCCAGCAGAAGACTCTGCAGTACAGCAGTCATTCTTCTCTTCACAAAAGTTAGCATCACCTTCCCTGATTCTAAGGAACTTGATGACATATTTAAGCCAGCCTGGAAAAACCGTGATAAAAGATTCCAGGTGACGCCGGCCTTACGAGGTTCCCTGCAGCAGGACCACAGTCACGCCGCACACCCCTAACGCTGCCTGAAGGTGACATCGGTGGGGAGTACAAACTGGTTCCCCCGCTAGGGGGGTCCCCCGGTCCAGAGTGCGGCTGACCACGGGTGCAGCGTACGGGACCCTGCCGGGGGGTGGGTGTCCTGCTAAGATCCCCCCGTGTGGAACTGGCACAAGAGAGTTGCCTAGCACTTGTTGTGATGATTTGAGCATAAAAGGAGGCTTTGCTAGTATAATCTAATAGTGTATCTCTGGTGCCATTGGATGCCATAGTAGGGCTGTGTGTATGTTTTGTGCTTACTGTGAAACATAGGTAAACTCAAGCTGTGCAGTGTATGTCACACCAGATTCACTCCATTATCTACTGATTCTGTTTCATGTGGACAATGCAGTCAATCTTCACGAATCACTAAAGGGGCAGGAGCAGAGGGCCCAGAGCCCCACTGGTTAGGGTCTCTTATGATTATGATGTCAGATATGTCATCCCAGCTCACTGCTAATGTGCAGAAGACTCGGCTACTACAACAAGCTGTTGCAGATTTAGCTGCTAGAGCAGATGCACAGCCCCCCCCCCCCTTCTCTCATGCAGGTCCACAGAAGCGTGGTTTACCTGCTCTGCTCTCTGATACAGATGATATACAGGAGGACGGGGATGACCTGTATCCTGTTAGTGGGGATCCCGATTCTACTCAGGGTATTGAACCCCTAATTCTGGCTATAAGGGACGTGTTAAAGCTTCCTCTATAGGACGCTGCGTCACAGCAGTCGTTTTTCTTTGTACAAAACAAGCCTAATGTCACTTTCCCTGACTCTACAGAGTTAGATGATCTATTCAAACAGGCCTGGAAAAATCCAGACAAAAAGTTCCAAGTGTCCAAAAAGTTTTTGTGCACGTTCCCGTTTGCTCCTGAAGGTCGAAAATTTTGGGAGGAACCCCCTGGGGTGGATGTATCAGTCTCTCGCCTGTCTAAAAAGGCGGTGCTGCCTTACCCGGGCTCCTTTACCATGAGGTATCCTGGGGAAAGGAAGATAGAGACTACTCTAAAGTCTATATACACAGCAGCCCCGGTCATTGCGGGTTGCTAGATGACCCATGCCATTCATTCCTGGGCCACTCAGATTCAAGGGGGGCCTCTTGGGGGATATGCCTTTAGTTACTATGGTAACCCTCCTAAAACACACATTCAGGACACTACACGTGTCCTCTGATTCTCTCAAGGAGATGGGGAAACATTAATGCTCGGACTTCTGCCATGGCAGTTTCTGCGCGCAGGGCTTTGTGATTGCGTTAGTGAATAGCAGATGCGGAATCCAAATGTACTGTGGAATCCCTCCCCTTTTCGGGGGAATGGCTTTTTGGGGGTTGAGTTAGATACCTGGATTTCCAAAGTTACGGCTGGGAAATCCACATTTCTCTCATCTGGGGCACCGCCGGCGAATTGATCCAATCCGGGACAGTCTGTCCGGTCCTTTCGGTCTCACAGATTTCGGTCCAAGGCCAGAGGTGCCTCCAATGCGACTAGAGGCACCAGAGGCAAGTCCAGAAAACCTGCCAGCACCAGCTCTCTGGAACAATCCACCGGTTCTGCGTGCACTAAGGCCTCAGCATGACTGCGCCCACCCACCCCGAGGGGATCTCGAGGTAAGAGCTCGAATGTGTCATTTCACCCGCATCTGAGAGACTTCCTGCCAGCATACCTGGGTCAGTTTCTCAAGGCTACAAGCTGGAGTTCGACAATTCTCCTCCCCAACGATTTTTCAAATCAAGCTTACTATCTTTGGAGCATAAGCAAGTTACGTTGCAGCAGACCATCCGAAAGTTGGTCCAGTCCCACGTTATTGTTTCAGTATGAAAACCGCAATGCGGTATGGGGTTCTACTCAAACCTGTTTGTGGTGCTCAAACCGGACGGTTCGGACAGACCTATTTTAAATCTAAAATCCTTGAATCCTTATTTGAAGGTGTTCAAGATGGAATCCCTGCGAGCAGTGAGTGCGGGCCTGGAAGAAAGGGAATTTATGGTCTCCTTGGACATCAAGGACACCTACCTCCCCATATTTCTATTTGGCCGCCTCATCAGGCGTACCTGTGGTTTGCCCTTCTGGACAATCACTTCCAATTCCAGGCATTGTCCTTCGGGCTATCCACAGCCATGAGGGTATTCACAAAGGTGATAGCGGAGATGATGTTCCAACTCTGGGTCCAGGGGGTCAATGTTGTCCCTTATCTGGATGATCTTCTAATAAAAGCGCGATCCAAGGAGATTTTGTTGCTCCATATCGATTGCACTGTCCATATTCTGTCGAACCATGGGTCCTATTCCTGGGGATGTTGCTGGATACTGTGGCCCAGAAGGTGTTTCTACCAGAGGACAAGGCGAATACATTTCAGGAGATGGTTCACATGGTGCTCAGACCTACTCGAGTGTCCGTCCATCTATGCGTTTGACTGTTGGGAAAGATGGTTGCCTCATACGAGGTGATCCAGTATGGGAGGTTCCATGCCTGGACGTTTCAGTTGGTTCTCCTGAGCAAGTGGTCCGGATCACATCTACAGATTCACCGGATGATTCGGCTGTCACCTCAGGCCAGGATTTCCGTCCTGTGGTGGCTACAGCCCTCCAATCTCCTGGAAGGCCGGAGTTTCGGAATTCAGGATTGGACCCTCCTCACGACAGATGCAAGTCTACGGGGATGGGGTGCTGTCACCCAATGGGCGCAGTTCCATGGCAGGTGGTCAGCCCATGAGGCCCTCCATCCGATCAACATTCTGGAACTTCGGGCGATCTACAATGCTCTGCTTCAGGCTTCTCCTCTGCTCAAGGATCACGCGATCCAGGTACAGTCGGTCAACGCCACGGCAGTGGCGTATATCAATCGTCAAGGAGGGACAAAAAGCAGAGCCTGCATGCAAGAGGGTTCAAAGATACTCCTCTGGGCGGAAAGAAATGCAAGAGCAATGTCAGAAATCTTCATTCCGGGTGTGGACAACAGACTTACTGAGTCGTGACGATCTCCACGCGGGGGCTCTACCATCTGGTGTTCCAACAGATCATCGACCGGTGGGGTTGCCCACAAATAGACATTTTGGCTTCTCGTATCAACAAGAAACTTTCCTGGTATTGCTCACGAACCAGGGACCCTCAGGCGCGGGCAGTGGACACACTGGCATCGCCTTGGCCGTACCGGCTGGTCTACCTGTTTCCTCCGATACCATTGCTCCCAAGGGTGCTAAAGCGAATCGGGAATCAAGGTATCCAGGCAATTCTGATTGCCCCGGATTGGCCTCGGAGGGCGTGGTATGCGGATCTTCTGGACATGTCCGTCGAAGACCCTCGGCCTCTACCACTAAGAAGCGATATTCTTCAACAAGGACCGTCGTCTACCCGGACTTATGGCGACTTCGTGTGACTGCATGGAGGTTGAGTGGAACATCCTAGTTCACAAGGGCCTTTCCAAGAAGGTTATTGCAATCATGGTTCTGGCCAGGAAACCCGTGACTTCAAACCACTATCATCATATCTGGAGGAGATATGTCTCTTGGTGCGAGGAGCGCACGTTTCCGCCTGCTGAGTTTCACTTGGGACGTTTTACGTTTGCTGGAGGCTGGTGTAGATAAGGACTAAATTCTGGGTTCCATTAAGGTCCTGATTTCAGCCCCCTCCATTTTCTTCCAGAAGATATTGGCACTGTTGCCAGAAGTTCAGACCTTCTTGCAAGGGGTACTCCACATACAACCTCCTTTTGTGCCGCCTACGGCACCCTGGGATTTGGATGTAGTGTTGGCATTTCTACAGTCCTCCTGGTTTGAACCTCTGATGACGGTAGAAGACAAGTACCTAACGTGGAAGATGGTGGTGACACTGGCCCTGGCTTCTGCTCGACGTGTCTCAGAATTGGGAGCCTTATCGTGTAAGAGTTTATACTTGGTCTTTTATGGACAGAGCAGAGCTCCGGACTAGACAGCAGTTCCTGCCGAAGGTTGTCTCGTCGTTTCGCCTGAATCAACCTATTGTGGTTCCGTCCAGTTCTGACGCTTCTGCTCCTACGGGGGCATTGGATACTGTGCGTGCCTTGAAGATCTATGTCAAGCGCACAGCTCGGTCAGAAAAACTGATTCCTTGTTCGTGCACTGATGCACAGAAAAAGAGTTATCCTGCTTCAAAGCAGTCCATTGCTCGTTGGATTAGGCGTACTATCCAACAGGCCTATGTGTAGGCAGCCTTACCTGTTCATAAGTCTCTGAAGGCCCACTGTACAAGATCAGTGGGCTCTTCCTGGGCGGCTGCTCGTGGAGTCTCGGCCTTGCAACTATGCCGAGCTGCTACCTGGTTGGGGAAGAACACGTTTGTGAAGTTCTGCAAATTTGATACCCTGGCCAAAGAGGATACCCAGTTTGGGCAGGCGGTGCTGCAGCAGTCTCCGCACGTTCACGCTTGTTCTGGAAGCTTTGGGATGTCCCCATTGTACTAGATTCTCCAATATCCCCTATGGATGCTAGAGAAAATAGGATTTTAATACCTACCGGTAAATCCTTTTCTCGTAGTCCATTGGGTGCCCGCCTCAGTGCGTCGACTTTTCTGCAGGTTCTTGTTCTGTAGTTACCTGTACAGCTGTTGTTGTTACCAGCCGATGCTGGTTGTTCTATGTTAGTGTATGTTAGTGTCTGTTAGTTCTGGTATGTAAATCTCACCACTCTTTGTTACTATGTTTCCTTCTCATATATGTCCTTTCTCCTGTACGTTTTTACCTGTAACTGCCTGTGGGAGGGGGCATAGAGGGGAGGAGTCAGCACACCCAGTTGAAGATATTTAAAGTACACTGGCTCCTTTGGACCCTGTCTATACCCCATAGTGCTAGATTCCCCAATATCACTTATGGACTACAAGAAAAGGATTTACCGGTAGGTATTAAAATCCTATTTTTGAGTCTAAAATCCTTGAGCCCTTACCTAAGGGTCATCAAGTTCAAGATGGAATCCTTGCAAGCAGTGATTTTGGGTCTGGAAAACCGTGAGTTTATGGTTTAGCTGGATATAAAGGATGCTTATCTTCATATTCCGATTTGGCCACCTCACCAGGCTTTCCTACGGTTTGCCCTGTTAAATGAACGTAACCAGTTCCAGGCACTGCCTTTCGGCCTGTCCACGGCCCCGAGAGCCTTCATGAAGGTGATGGCGGAAATTATGTTTCAGCTCGGAGTCCAGGGGGTCAATGTTGTCCCTTACTTGGACGATCTCTTGATAAAGGTGAGATCACAGGGAGCTTCTATTGCTCAATATCAACCGCACTATTCAGTGTCTGTCACATCATGGCTGGAGTCTCAATTTGCAGAAGTCCTACCTGAACCTACTCAGCTGCTCCTGTTTCTGGGAGTGTTTCTGGATACAGTGGCTCAGAAGGTATTCCTCCCAGATACCTTGGCCAAAGAGGATATCCAGTTTGGGCAGGCGGTGCTGCAGACGTCTCCCCACGTTCTGGAAGCTTTGGGACGTCCCCATTGTACTAAGTGACCCCAGTATCCCTTATGGATGCTAGAGAAAATAGGATTTTAATTACCTACCGGTAAATCCTTTTCTCGTAGTCCATAAGGAATACTTGGCGCCTTCCTCAGTTTGTTGACTTTTTTTCTGCAGGTTTTTCTTATGTGCAAGTTTACCTGTTCAGCTTTTTTTTTGCCAGCAGTTGCTGGTCGGTTTATGTTGTGGTGTGCTGGTGCGTGAATCTCATGTTCCTTCTCTCAAGTATGTCCATTTGCCTTCGTGCACAGTTTTTTTTACTTAGACTGGCTGTGGGAGGGGGAATAGAGGGGAGGAGCCAGCACACCCAGTTGAAGAAATTGAAAGTGCATCGGCTCCTTTGGACGCCTTCTATACCCATCGTACTAAGTGACCCCAGTATCCCTTATGGACTACGAGAAAAGGATTTACCGGTAGGTAATTAAAATCCTATTTTTTTTTTATTTTATTTTTTCAACCACACCCTTTACTTAATGAGGTAAAAAGTTACTTTGTAGGTTGTTTTTAAACTGGCTTAATCTCTGCAGTTCTGTGCTAAACCCAATGGCTCAAACCTTGAACGTAGGAAGAGAAAGAGACTGACAGATGAAGAGAACATCTGCCCCAACAAGGGGTCTGTCAAAGGGAATGCAACACAGCAGAGGAGCAAGAGTAGTAAAAACAGTGTACTGTTCAAACACTCCCCACTTGGCAAGAAAGCAGAGAGCATCTCTGGTGAGCTTAATGGTTTTCATTATTTCCTGATTGATACATATATGTATCTGTAAACCAGTGTGTACGATATTTTTGTTTCCATGTTTTTGGACATATTAAATATCTTTCTTCGTACACTTTTCAAAGCATTATTTGTTATTTAAAGGACTTGCAAAGCTGTACTCCATCTGTGTCTCCTCCTCTAGGTGTCCCAACAGGACGCTGGGGGCATGCTTTATGTCCTGTAGACCAGGAAACCGTGATACTGATTGGTGGGCAAGGTGCACGAATGCAGTTCTGTAAGGACTCCATGTGGAAGCTTCATACAGGTACAGGACCTTCAAATTTTATGGTAAAGGCGTATTGTCCCAAGTTGAAATATCAGCAATACCTGTTTTGATCTCTATATTATATCAAATACATTCATTACTACTCTGAATGTAGAGAACACCACATGGTCTCCTGTGGAGGCAGTGGCAGATGGTTCCACTCCAGAAGCACGCACAGGACACACTGCCGTCTTTGACCCAGAAAGCCAACGTATTTACGTGTTTGGAGGTTTCAAGAACAGGAAGTGGTTTAATGATGTTCATATCTTGGACACTGTGGCTTGGAGGTGGAGGAGTGTAGAGGTTAGTGGCATAACGTATAAACTAGATTTAGGGGGACATTTACCAAGCAGTGATAAGAGCGGAGAAGTCAGCCAGTGGAGAAGTTGCCCATGGCAACCAATCAGCACTGAAGTAACATCTATAATTTGCATACTATAAAATCATACAGAGCTGCTGATTGGTTGATGGGTCAACTTCTCCACTAGCTCACTTCTTCGCTCTTATCACTGCTTAGTAAATGTCCCCCTTAGTATTATTTCCCTAAATTGTTTTGTGGCTTCTGAAATCTTTTTACTTTCCTCTTCCAGGCCAAAGGAAAAGTTCCTCCTCTCTCCTACCACACTTGCTCTCTCTTTCAAGGAGAGCTGTTTGTGTTAGGAGGAGTTTTCCCACGTCCCAATCCTGAACCGGATGGTTGCAGTGACACACTATACATATTTGATCCACAGCATGAGATCTGGTACCAGCCTATTGTCCTGGGGAGTAAACCCTCTGCTCGCTCTGGGTGAGAATTTAGAATTTGAGTATAGTCCTTAATGCTTGGTGTGGTGGACAATTAATATTACACCTTGGAAAACCATGTTGTATGGCAGTTGCACCAGATTTAAAATGTGCAGAGAGATTAAGAGTTAGGAGTTGCATATCCTAGTTGATCTTTAACCCCTTAAGTGTTGAATTTATTTTTACTACACCTCTTCAGGTTGGTTTTTAAATGAACTACCTACTCATTGCCAGGGGTTTGACGTGCTGGGTGTCGTGCTCGTTGCCAGGAGTTTCATGCTCTGGGATCCATGCTCGTTGCCAAGGGGATGCATTTTTGCAGCACTGAAATCATCTCCTCCCTCATACTCTGCCCCCTGAACAGAGTACGAGGGAGGAGGAGCAGCAGTGGCAAGCCCTGGAAATCTTCCGGGATAGCCAGTATCGCCAGTGCAGCTGGCCCTGAGATTTTCTTAGCATGCCACTTCATACCTCCCAACATGACCCTCTCCAGGAGGGACACAATGCTCTGCTTCTGGACTTTTCTCATAATGTATGATTGCCGGCACCTGTTTTGAGCAGGTTAATGGATAAGAGAGGTTTCTCTGACGTCCTAGTGGATGCTGGGGACTCCGTAAGGACCATGGGGAATAGACGGGCTCCGCAGGAGACTGGGCACTCTATAAGAAAGATTTGGTACTATCTGGTGTGCACTGGCTCCTCCCTCTATGCCCCTCCTCCAGACCTCAGTTAGATTTCTGTGCCCGGCCCGAGCTGGTTGCACACTAGGAGCTCTCCTGAGCTTCTAGAAAGAAAGTTTAAATTAGGTTTTTTATTTTACAGTGAGACCTGCTGGCAACAGGCTTACTGCAACGAGGGACTAAGGGGAGAAGAAGCGAACCTACCTGCTTGCAGCTAGCTTGGGCTTCTTAGGCTACTGGATACCATTAGCTCCAGAGGGATCGACCGCAGGACTCGTCCTTGGTGTTCGTTCCCGGAGCCGCGCCGCCGTCCCCCTTACAGAGCCAGAAGCATGAAGATGGTCCGGAAAATCGGCGGAAGAAGACTTCAGTCTTCACCAAGGTAGCGCACAGCACTGCAGCTGTGCGCCATTGCTCCTCATACACACTTCACACTCCGGTCACTGAGGGTGCAGGGCGCTGGGGGGGGGGCGCCCTGAGCAGCAATAATATCACCTTGGCTGGCAAAACAACCACAATATATAGCCCCAGAGGCTATATATGTGGTATATACCCCTGCCAGAATACAGAAAAAAGCGGGAGAAAAGGCTGCCGAAAAAGGGGCGGAGCCATCTCCCTCAGCACACTGGCGCCATTATTCCCTCACAGTTCCGCTGGAAGGAAGCTCCCTGACTCTCCCCTGCAGTCTACACTACAGAAAGGGTAAAAAAGAGAGGGGGGCACTAAATTTGGGCGCAGTTTAATACAATAAGCAGCTATAAAGGGTCATAATTCAGTTAGTCCCTGTATTATTATAGCGCTCTGGTGTGTGCTGGCATACTCTCTCTCTGTCTCCCCAAAGGGCTTTTGTGGGGTCCTGTCTCCTTTAAGAGCATTCCCTGTGTGTGTGTGCGGTGTGTCGGTACGGTTGTGTCGACATGTTTGATGAGGAGACTTATGTGGAGGCGGAGCAGATGCCTATAAATGTGATGTCACCCCCTGCGGGGCAGACACCTGAGTGGATGGATTTATGGAAGGAATTACGTGCAAGTGTCGACTCCTTACATAAAAAATTTGACGACATGCCAAATGCGGGACAGCCGGCTTCTCAGCTCGTGCCTGCCCAGACGTTTCAAAGGCCGTCAGGGGCCCTGAAACGACCACTACCTCAGATGGCAGACACAGATGTCGACACGGATACTGATGCAAGTGTCGACGACGATGAGTCAAATTTAATGTCCACTAGGGCCATTTGTGGCATGATTGAGGCAATGAAAGAGGTGTTACACCTTGCTGATATAAACCCAGGTACCTCAAAAAAGGGTATTATGTTTGGGGAGAAAAAGCTACCAATAGTTTTTCCCCCATCTGAGGAATTGAATGAGGTGTGTGAAGAAGCGTGGGCTTTCCCCGATAAAAAATTGGTGATTTCAAAAAAATTACTAATGGCGTTCCCTTTCTCGCCAGAGGATAGGTCACGTTGGGAAACTCCCCCTAGGGTGGATAAAGCGCTCACACGTTTGTCTAAAAAGGTGGCACTACCGTCTCCGGATACGGCCGCCCTAAAGGAACCTGCTGATAGAAAGCAGGAGGCTATCCTAAAATCTATATATACACACACACTGGTGTTATACTGAGACCAGCTATTGCTTCAGCCTGGATGTGCAGTGCTGCTGCTGCTTGGTCAGATTCCCTGTCGGAAAATATTGACACCCTAGACAGAGACACTATATTGCTAACCATAGAGCATATAAAAGACTCCGTCTTATACATGAGAGATGCACAGAGGGAGATCTGCCGGCTGGCATCTAGAATAAGTGCTTTGTCCATTTCTGCTAGGAGAGGCTTATGGACTCGGCAGTGGACAGGAGATGCAGATTCTAAAAGGCACATGGAAGTTTTGCCTTATAAGGGTGAGGAGTTATTCGGGGACGGTCTCTCAGACCTTGTTTCCACAGCAACAGCTGGGAAGTCTGCATTTTTGCCCCATGTCCCCTCACAGCCTAAGAAAGCACCGTATTACCAAGTACAGTCCTTTCGACCCCAGAAAAATAGGCGGGGAAAAGGCGGGTCCTTTCTGTCTAGAGGCAGAGGAAGGGGGAAAAAGCTGCAACACACAGCAGGTTCCCAGGACCAAAAGTCCTCCCCCCGCTTCTTCCAAATCCGCCGCATGACGGTGGGGCTCCACAGGCGGAGCCAGATACGGTGGGGGGCCGCCTCAAGAATTTCAGCGATCAGTGGGCTCGCTCACGGGTAGATCCCTGGATCCTTCAAGTAGTATCTCAGGGGTACAAGCTGGAATTCGAGGCGCCTCCCCCCCGCCGTTTCCTCAAATCAGCCTTACCGACGACTCCATCGGGCAGGGAGGCTGTGCTAGAGGCCATTCACAAGCTGTATTCCCAGCAGGTGATAGTCAAGGTACCCCTACTTCAACAAGGCCGGGGCTACTATTCCACACTGTTTGTGGTACCGAAACCAGACGGTTCGGTGAGACCCATTTTAAATTTGAAATCCTTGAACACTTACATAAAAAAATTCAAGTTCAAGATGGAATCGCTCAGGGCGGTTATTGCAAGCCTGGACGAGGGGGATTACATGGTATCCCTGGACATCAAGGATGCTTACCTGCATGTCCCTATTTACCTTCCTCACCAGGAGTACCTCAGATTTGTGGTACAGGATTGCCATTACCAATTCCAGACACTACCGTTTGGACTGTCCACAGCACCGAGGGTGTTTACCAAAGTAATGGCAGAAATGATGATACTCCTTCGAAAAAAGGGAGTTTTAATTATCCCGTACTTGGACGATCTCCTTATAAAGGCGAGGTCCAGGGAGCAGTTACTGGTCGGAGTAGCACTATCTCGGGAAGTGCTACAACAGCATGGCTGGATTCTAAACATTCCAAAGTCACAACTGGTTCCTTCCACTCGCTTACTGTTCCTGGGGATGATTTTGGACACAGAACTGAAAAAAGTGTTTCTCCCGCAGGAGAAAGCCAAGGAGCTGTCATCTCTAGTCAGAGACCTCCTAAAACCAAAACGGGTATCGGTGCATCACTGCACACGAGTCCTGGGAAAAATGGTGGCTTCATACGAAGCAATTCCATTCGGCAGGTTCCATGCGAGGACCTTCCAGTGGGACCTCTTGGACAAGTGGTCGGGATCGCATCTTCAGATGCATCAACTGATAACCCTGTCTCCAAGGACCAGGGTGTCTCTACTGTGGTGGCTGCAGAGTGCTCATCTTCTAGAGGGCCGCAGATTCGGCATACAGGACTGGGTCCTGGTGACCACGGATGCCAGCCTTCGAGGCTGGGGAGCAGTCACACAGGGAAGAAACTTCCAAGGACTATGGTCAAGTCAGGATACTTCCCTACACATAAATATTCTAAAACTGAGGGCCATTTACAATGCCCTAAGTCAGGCAAGACCCCTGCTTCAAAACCAGCCGGTACTGATCCAGTCAGACAACATCACGGTAGTCGCCCATGTGAACCGACAGGGCGGCACAAGAAGCAGGATGGCAATGGCAGAAGCCACAAGGATTCTCCGATGGGCGGAAAATCACGTACTAGCACTGTCAGCAGTGTTCATTCCGGGAGTGGACAACTGGGAAGCAGACTTCCTCAGCAGACACGAACTACACCCGGGAGAGTGGGGACTTCATCCAGAAGTCTTCCTACTGTTGGTAAACCGTTGGGAAAGGCCACAGGTGGACATGATGGCGTCCCGCCTCAACAAAAAGCTAAAGAGATATTGCGCCAGGTCAAGGGACCCTCAGGCGATAGCTGTGGACGCTCTAGTGACACCGTGGGTGTACCAGTCGGTTTATGTGTTCCCTCCTCTGCCTCTCATACCAAAGGTACTGAGAATAATAAGAAGGCGAGGAGTAAGAACGATACTCGTGGTTCCGGATTGGCCAAGAAGGGCTTGGTACCCGGAACTTCAAGAAATGATATCAGAGGACCCATGGCCTCTACCGCTCAGACAGGACCTGCTGCAGCAGGGGCCCTGTCTGTTCCAAGACTTACCGCGGCTGCGTTTGACGGCATGGCGGTTGAATTCCGGATCCTAAAGGAAAAGGGCATTCCGGAGGAAGTCATTCCTACGCTGATAAAAGCCAGGAAAGAAGTAACCGCAAACCATTATCACCGTATTTGGCGAAAATATGTTGCGTGGTGTGAGGCCAGGAAGGCCCCAACAGAGGAATTTCAGCTGGGTCGCTTTCTACACTTCCTACATTCGGCAGTGACTATGGGCCTAAAATTGGGTTCCATTAAGGTCCAGATTTCGGCCCTGTCGATTTTCTTCCAGAAAGAACTGGCTTCACTGCCTGAAGTTCAGACTTTTGTAAAGGGAGTGCTTCATATTCAGCCCCCTTTTGTGCCTCCCGTGGCACCTTGGGATCTCAATGTGGTGTTGAGTTTCCTGAAATCACATTGGTTTGAACCACTTAAAACTGTGGATCTGAAATATCTCACGTGGAAAGTGGTCATGTTATTGGCCTTGGCTTCGGCCAGGCGTGTGTCAGAATTGGCGGCTTTGTCTTGTAAAAGCCCTTATCTGATTTTTCATATGGATAGGGCAGAATTGAGGACTCGTCCCCAGTTTCTCCCTAAGGTGGTATCTGCTTTTCACTTGAACCAACCTATTGTGGTGCCTGCGGCTACTAGGGACTTGGAGGATTCCAAGTTACTGGATGTAGTCAGGGCCTTGAAACTTTGTTTCCAGGACGGCTGGAGTCAGGAAGACTGACTCGCTCTTTGTCCTGTATGCACCCAACAAGATAGGTGCTCCTGCTTCTAAGCAGACTATTGCTCGCTGGATTTGTAGCTTAATTCAGCTGGCGCATTCTGCGGCTGGATTGCCGCATCCTAAATCTGTGAAAGCCCATTCCACGAGGAAAGTGGGCTCATCTTGGGCGGCTGCCCGAGGGGTCTCGGCTTTACAACTTTGCCGAGCTGCAACTTGGTCAGGGGCAAACACGTTTGCTAAATTCTACAAATTTGATACCCTGGCTGAGGAGGACCTTGAGTTCTCTCATTCGGTGCTGCAGAGTCATCCGCACTCTCCCGCCCGTTTGGGAGCTTTGGTATAATCCCCATGGTCCTTACGGAGTCCCCAGCATCCACTAGGACGTCAGAGAAAATAAGATTTTACTCACCGGTAAATCTATTTCTCGTAGTCCGTAGTGGATGCTGGGCGCCCATCCCAAGTGCGGATTGTCTGCAATACTTGTATATAGTTATTGCCTAACTAAAGGGTTATTGTTGAGCCATCTGTTGAGAGGCTCTGTTATATTTCATACTGTTAACTGGGTATAGTATCACGAGTTATACGGTGTGATTGGTGTGGCTGGTATGAGTCTTACCCGGGATTCAAAATCCTTCCTTATTGTGTCAGCTCTTCCGGGCAGAGTATCCTAACTGAGGTCTGGAGGAGGGGCATAGAGGGAGGAGCCAGTGCACACCAGATAGTACCAAATCTTTCTTATAGAGTGCCCAGTCTCCTGCGGAGCCCGTCTATTCCCCATGGTCCTTACGGAGTCCCCAGCATCCACTACGGACTACGAGAAATAGATTTACCGGTGAGTAAAATCTTATTTCTCTAACGTCCTAAGTGGATGCTGGGACTCCGTAAGGACCATGGGGAATAGCGGCTCCGCAGGAGACTGGGCACAAAAGTAAAAGCTTGAACTAGCTGGTGTGCACTGGCTCCTCCCCCTATGACCCTCCTCCAAGCCTCAGTTAGATTTTTGTGCCCGAACGAGAAGGGTGCATGCTAGGTGGCTCTCCTGAGCTGCTTAGAGTAAAAGTTTATTTTAGGTTTTTTATTTTCAGTGAGTCCTGCTGGCAACAGGCTCACTGCATCGTGGGACTAAGGGGAGAAGAAACGAACTCACCTGCGTGCAGAGTGGATTGGGTTTCTTAGGCTACTGGACATTAGCTCCAGAGGGACGATCACAGGTTCAGCCTGGATGGGTCCCGGAGCCGCGCCGCCGGCCCCCTTACAGAGCCAGAAGAACGAAGAGGTCCGGTGAAATCGGCGGCAGAAGACGTTCCTGTCTTCAACTAAGGTAGCGCACAGCACTGCAGCTGTGCGCCATTGCTCTCAGCACACTTCACACTCCGGTCACTGAGGGTGCAGGGCGCTGGGGGGGAGCGCCCTGAGACGCAATAAAAACAGAAATACCTTAGGATGGCAAAAGAAATACATCACATATAACTCCTGGGCTATATGGATGTATTTAACCCCTGCCAGTTTTCCAGAAAAAAGCGGGAGATAAGGCCGTCGTGAAGGGGCGGAGCCTATCTCCTCAGCACACAAGCGCCATTTTCCCTCACAGTTCCGCTGGAAGGACGGCTCCCTGACTCTCCCCTGCAGTCCCTACAGAATCAGGGTAAAAAACGAGAGAGGGGGGGCACTATTGGCAGCTAAATTATAAACAGCAGCTATAAAAGGGAGTAACACTTATATAAGGTTATCCCTATTGATATATATATAGCGCTCTGGTGTGTGCTGGCAAACTCTCCCTCTGTCTCCCCAAAGGGCTAGTGGGGTCCTGTCCTCTATCAGAGCATTCCCTGTGTGTGTGCTGGGTGTCGGTACGATTGTGTCGACATGTATGAGGAGGAAAATAATGTGGAAGCAGAGCAATTGCCTGTATTAGTGATGTCACCCCCTAGGGAGTCGACACCTGACTGGATGGTTGTATTTAAAGAACTACGTGACAATGTCAGCACTTTACAAAAAACTGTTGACGACATGAGACAGCCGACAAATCAATTAGTGCCTGTCCAGGCGTCTCAGACACCGTCAGGGGCGATAAAACGCCCGTTACCTCAGTGGGTCGACACAGACCCAGACACGGATACTGAGTCCAGTGTCGACGGTGAGGAGACAAACGTAATGTCCAGTAGGGCCACACGTTACATGATCACGGCAATGAAGGAGGCATTGAACATTTCTGACACTACAAGTACCACAAAGAAGGGTATTATGTGGGGAGTGAAAAAACTACCAGTAGCTTTTCCTGAGTCAGATGAATTAAATGAGGTGTGTGATAAAGCGTGGGTTTCCCCCGATAAAAAAGTGCTAATTTCTAATAAATTATTGGCACTATACCCTTTCCCGCCAGAGGTTAGGGCGCGTTGGGAAACACCCCCTAGAGTAGATAAAGCGCTCACACGTTTATCTAAACAAGTAGCGTTACCGTCTCCTGATACGGCCGCCCTCAAAGAACCAGCGGATAGAAGGCTGGAAAATATCCTGAAGGGTATATACACACATACTGGTGTTATACTGCGACCAGCAATCGCATCAGCCTGGATGTGCAGTGCTGGAGTTGCGTGGTCGGATTCCCTGACTGAAAATATTGATACCCTGGATAGGGACAGTATATTACTAACTATAGAGCATTTGAAGGATGCATTACTATATATGCGTGATGCACAGAGGGATATTTGCACCCTGGCATCAAGAGTGAGTGCGATGTCCATTTCTGCCAGAAGAGCGTTATGGACGCGACAGTGGTCAGGGGATGCGGATTCCAAACGACATATGGAAGTATTGCCGTTTAAAGGGGAGGAGTTATTTGGGGCCGGTCTATCGGATCTGGTGGCCACGGCAACGGCCGGAAAGTCCACCTTTTTACCCCAGGTCACCTCTCAGCAGAAAAAGACACCGTCTTTTCAAACTCAGTCCTTTCGTCCCCATAAGTACAGGCGGGCAAAAGGCCACTCATTTCTGCCCCGGGGCAGAGGAAGAGGAAAAAGACTGCACCAGGCAGCCTCTTCACAGGAGCAGAAGCCCTCCTCTGCTTCTGCCAAGTCTTCAGCATGACGCTGGGGCTTTACAAGCGGACTCGGACACGGTGGGGGCCCGTCTCAAAAATTTCAACGCGCAGTGGGCTCACTCGCAAGTGGACCCCTGGATTCTGCAGGTAGTATCACAGGGGTACAAACTGGAATTTGAGACGTCTCCCCCTCGCCGGTTCCTGAAGTCTGCTCTACCAAAGTCTCCCTCCGACAGGGAGGCAGTTTTGGAAGCCATTCACAAGCTGTATTCCCAGCAGGTGATAATCAAGGTACCTCTCCTACAACAGGGAAAGGGGTATTATTCCACGCTGTCTGTGGTACCGAAGCCGGACGGCTCGGTAAGACCAATTTTAAATCTAAAATCCTTGAACACTTACATAAAGAGGTTCAAATTCAAGATGGAGTCACTCAGAGCAGTGATAGCAAACCTGGAAGAAGGGGACTATATGGTGTCTCTGGACATCAAAGATGCTTATCTCCACGTCCCAATCTACCCTTCTCACCAAGGGTACCTCAGGTTTGTAGTACAAAACTGTCATTATCAGTTTCAGACGCTGCCGTTTGGATTGTCCACGGCACCTCGGGTCTTTACCAAGGTAATGGCCGAAATGATGATTCTTCTTCGAAGAAAAGGCGTTTTAATTATCCCTTACTTGGACGATCTCCTGATAAGGGCAAGGTCCAGGGAACAGTTAGAAGTCGGAGTAGCACTATCTCAGTTAGTGTTACGTCAGCACGGGTGGATTCTAAATATTCCAAAATCGCAGCTGATTCCAACGACACGTCTCCTGTTCCTAGGAATGATTCTGGACACAGTCCAGAAAAAGGTGTTTCTCCCAGAGGAGAAGGCCAGGGAGTTATCCGAGCTAGTCAGGAATCTCCTAAAACCAGGCCAGGTGTCAGTGCATCAGTGCACGAGGGTCCTGGGAAAAATGGTGGCTTCTTACGAAGCGATTCCATTCGGAAGATTCCATGCAAGAACGTTTCAGTGGGATCTTCGGGACAAATGGTCCGGATCGCATCTTCAGATGCATCAGCGGATAACCCTGTCGCCAAGGACAAGGGTGTCTCTTCTGTGGTGGCTGCAGAGTGCTCATCTACTAGAGGGCCGCAGATTCGGCATTCAGGATTGGATCCTGGTGACCACAGATGCCAGCCTGAGAGGCTGGGGAGCAGTCACACAGAGACAAAATTTCCAGGGCTTGTGGTCAAGCATGGAAACATCTCTTCATATAAACATTCTGGAACTAAGGGCCATTTACAATGCCCTAACTCAAGCAAAACCCCTGCTTCAGGGTCAGGCGGTATTGATCCAATCGGACAACATCACGTCAGTCGCCCACGTAAACAGACAGGGCGGCACGAGAAGCAGGAGGGCGATGGCAGAAGCTGCAAGGATTCTTCGCTGGGCGGAGAATCATGTGATAGCACTGTCAGCAGTGTTCGTTCCGGGAGTGGACAACTGGGAAGCGGACTTCCTCAGCAGACACGACCTTCACCCGGGGGAGTGGGGACTTCATCCAGAAGTCTTCCAAGAGATGGTAAACCGTTGGGAAAAACCAAAGGTGGACATGATGGCGTCCCGTCTCAACAAAAAACTAGACAGATATTGCGCCAGGTCAAGGGACCCTCGGGCAATAGCGGTGGACGCTCTGGTAACACCATGGGTGTACCAGTCAGTGTATGTGTTCCCTCCTCTGCCTCTCATACCAAAAGTACTGAGAATCATAAAAAGGAGAGGAGTAAGAACTATACTCGTGGTTCCGGATTGGCCAAGAAGGACTTGGTACCCGGAACTTCAAGAGATGCTCACGGAGGACCCGTGGCCTCTACCTCTAAGAAAGGACCTGCTCCAGCAGGGACCTTGTCTGTTCCAAGACTTACCGTGGCTGCGTTTGACGGCATGGCGGTTGAATGCCGGATCCTGAAGGAAAAAGGCATTCCGGAAGAAGTCATCCCTACCCTGATAAAGGCCAGGAAGGATGTAACCGCGAAACATAATCACCGCATTTGGCGAAAATATGTTGCGTGGTGTGAGGCCAAAGAGGCCCCTACAGAGGAATTTCAACTGGGTCGCTTCCTACATTTCCTGCAAACAGGACTGTCTATGGGCCTAAAATTAGGGTCCATTAAGGTTCAAATTTCGGCCCTGTCGATTTTCTTCCAAAAAGAACTGGCTTCTCTGCCTGAAGTCCAGACGTTTGTCAAAGGGGAACTGCATATACAGCCTCCTTTTGTGCCCCCGGTGGCACCTTGGGATCTCAATGTGGTTTTGGGGTTCCTAAAATCACATTGGTTTGAACCACTCACCACTGTGGAATTAAAATATCTCACATGGAAGGTGGTAATGCTGTTAGCCCTGGCTTCAGCCAGGCGTGTCTCAGAATTGGCGGCTTTATCTTATAAAAGCCCTTACCTGATTTTTCACACGGATAGGGCAGAATTGAGGACTCGTCCTCAATTTCTCCCAAAGGTGGTCTCAGCGTTTCACGTGAACCAGCCTATTGTGGTGCCTGCGGCTACTAGGGACTTGGAGGACTCCCAAGTTACTGGACGTAGTCAGGGCCCTGAAAATATATATTTCCAGGACGGCTGGAGTCAGGAAATCTGACTCGCTGTTTATCCTGTATGCAGTGCACCCAACAAGCTGGGTGCTCCTGCTTCTAAGCAGACGATTGCTCGTTGGATTTGTAGTACAATTCAGCTTGCACATTCTGTGGCAGGCCTGCCACAGCCAAAATCTGTAAAAGCCCATTCCACAAGGAAGGTGGGCTCATCTTGGGCGGCTGCCCGAGGGGTCTCGGCTTTACAACTTTGCCGAGCAGCTACTTGGTCAGGGGCAAACACGTTTGCTAAATTCTACAAATTCGATACCCTGGCTGAGGAGGACCTGGAGTTCTCTCATTCGGTGCTGCAGAGTCATCCGCACTCTCCCGCCCGTTTGGGAGCTTTGGTATAATCCCCATGGTCCTTACGGAGTCCCAGCATCCACTTAGGACGTTAGAGAAAATAAGAATTTACTTACCGATAATTCTATTTCTCATAGTCCGTAGTGGATGCTGGGCGCCCATCCCAAGTGCGGATTGTCTGCAATACTTGTATATAGTTATTGTTACAAAATTCGGGTTATTATTGTTGTGAGCCATCTTTTCAGAGGCTCCTTCGTTTATCATACTGTTAACTGGGTTCAGATCACAGGTTGTACGGTGTGATTGGTGTGGCTGGTATGAGTCTTACCCGGGATTCAATATCCTTCCTTATTATGTACGCTCGTTCGGGCACAGTATCCTAACTGAGGCTTGGAGGAGGGTCATAGGGGGAGGAGCCAGTGCACACCAGCTAGTTCAAGCTTTTACTTTTGTGCCCAGTCTCCTGCGGAGCCGCTATTCCCCATGGTCCTTATGGAGTCCCAGCATCCACTACGGACTATGAGAAATAGAATTATCGGTAAGTAAATTCTTATTTTTTTCACCACAGGTGATGGCAATCATAAATTAAGAGGGAATTCCAGGAGCAGAGTATTTTGTCCCTCCTGGAGAGGGTCATGTTGGGAGGTATGCCACTTAAGGGGTCAAATTGCCATGTAAAAGTAAAGTTGTGCAGCATTTGTGGCTTACATACAAAAGCAGCCACTGTTTACCCTGCATGCATGAAAAAAAAAAATTGCATCTCCTTTGCAATGCAACACGGTTTGTCCAAGTTCAAAGGTACTCCTTGTTTTGCTCCCAACTCTAGATTAGCATCACCTGATTGGACAGAAACTGAAGATGTTATATTCATTACACAGCTCTTGTAACAGCACTTTGCTCCACTGCATACTGATGAGCAACTGGCAATTGTAGAGGCAAGTGGATGAAGGGGTTATGTTACGTTTAAAAGAAACGGAGATAGTTACCGTTAAAGATTCATTATTAGAACTTAAAAATTGGACATAGCACTTTTATCCACAAAATATAACCGTAAATAGACTACTAACATTTAGAATAACATTTACTATGATTCCTAGGTCATAACGCCTTCATCCATTAAAACAAATAAAAAAATTCAGAAATTTGTTACATAACACCTTCTTCCACTCTTCTTCAATTGTGAAGGTCCCAGCTGTTAACCTGTACTAACATGTTACACTGAGTTAAATAATTTTGAAATCTTATTTTTATTTCTCTATCGTCCTAGTGGATGCTGGGGTTCCTGAAAGGACCATGGGGAATAGCGGCTCCGCAGGAGACAGGGCACAAAAAGTAAAGCTTTTTCAGATCAGGTGGTGTGCACTGGCTCCTCCCCCTATGACCCTCCTCCAGACTCCAGTTAGATTTTTGTGCCCGGCCGAGAAGGGTGCAATCTAGGTGGCTCTCCTAAAGAGCTGCTTAGAAAAAGTTTAGCTAGGTTTTTTATTTTACAGTGATTCCTGCTGGCAACAGGATCACTGCAGCGAGGGACTGAGGGGAGAAGGAGTCAACTCACCTGCGTGCAGGATGGATTGGTTTCTTGGCTACTGGACATCAAGCTCCAGAGGGACGATCACAGGTACAGCCTGGATGGTCACCGGAGCCGCGCCGCCGGCCCCCTTGCAGATGCTGAAGTCAGAAGAGGTCCAGAATCGGCGGCTGAAGACTCCTGCAGTCTTCTAAAGGTAGCGCACAGCACTGCAGCTGTGCGCCATTTTCCTCTCAGCACACTTCACACGGCAGTCACTGAGGGTGCAGGGCGCTGGGAGGGGGGCGCCCTGGGAGGCAAATGAATACCTATAAAGGCTAAAAATACCTCACATATAGCCCCTAGAGGCTATATGGAGATATTTAACCCCTGCCTGATTTTTCTAAATAGCGGGAGACGAGCCCGCCAGAAAAGGGGCGGGGCCTATCTCCTCAGCACACGGCGCCATTTCCTCTCACAGCTCCGCTGGTCAGGACGGCTCCCAAGTCTCTCCCCTGCACTGCACTACAGAAACAGGGTAAAACAGAGAGGGGGGGGCAAATTTATGGCGATATTTTGATATAACAAAGCAGCTATAAGGGAGCACTTATTATAAGGCTATCCCTGATATATATATATAGCGCTTTTGGTGTGTGCTGGCAAACTCTCCCTCTGTCTCCCCAAAGGGCTAGTGGGTCCTGTCTTCGTTAGGAGCATTCCCTGTGTGTCTGCTGTGTGTCGGTACGTGTGTGTCGACATGTATGAGGACGATATTGGTGTGGAGGCGGAGCAATTGCCAAATATGAGGATGTCACCCCCTAGGGAGTCGACACCAGAATGGATGCCTTTATTTATGGAACTACGGGATAGTGTCAACACGCTAAAGCAGTCGCTTGACGACATGAGGCGGCCGGACAATCAATTAGTGCCTGTCCAGGCGACTCAAACACCGTCAGGGGCTGTGAAACGCCCTTTGCCTCAGTCGGTCGACACAGACCCAGACGCAGGCACTGACTCCAGTGGTGACGGTGACGATTCAACCGTATTTTCCAGTAGGGCCACACGTTATATGATTTTGGCAATGAAGGAGGCGTTACATTTAGCTGATACTACAGGTACCACTAAACAGGGTATTATGTGGGGTATGAAAAAACTACCTATAGTTTTTCCTGAATCAGAAGAATTAAATGACGTGTGTAATGAAGCGTGGGTTGCCCCTGATAAAAAGCTGATAATTTCAAAGAAATTATTGGCATTATACCCTTTCCCGCCAGAGGTTAGGGAGCGCTGGGAAACACCTCCTAGGGTGGATAAGGCGCTAACACGCTTATCTAAACAAGTGGCGTTACCCTCTCCTGAGACGGCCGCACTTAAAGATCCATCAGATAGGAGGATGGAAAATATCCAAAAAAGTATATACACACATGCAGGTGTTATACTACGACCAGCTGTAGCGACTGCCTGGATGGGCAGTGCTGGGGTAGTTTGGTCAGAGTCCCTGATTGAAAATATTGATACCCTGGACAGGGACAATATTTTACTGTCGTTAGAACAAATAAAGGATGCATTTCTTTATATGCGTGATGCACAGAGGGATATCTGCACACTGGCATCACGGGTAAGTGCTATGTCCATTTCGGCCAGAAGAGCTTTATGGACGCGACAGTGGACAGGCGATGCGGATTCAAAACGGCATATGGAAGTTTTGCCGTATAAAGGGGAGGAGTTATTTGGAGTCGGTCTATCAGATTTGGTGGCCACGGCTACAGCCGGGAAATCCACCTTTCTACCTCAAGTCACTCCCCAACAGAAAAAGGCACCGACTTTTCAACCGCAGCCCTTTCGTTCCTTTAAAAATAAGAGAGCAAAGGGCTATTCATATCTGCCACGAGGCAGAGGTCAAGGGAAGAGACAGCAACACGCAGCTCCTTCCCAGGAACAGAAGCCCTCCCCGGCTTCTACAAAAGCCTCAGCATGACGCTGGGGCTTCTCAAGCGGACTCGGGGACGGTGGGCGGTCGTCTCAAAAATTACAGCGCGCAGTGGGCTCACTCGCAGGTAGATCCCTGGATCCTGCAGATAATATCTCAAGGGTACAGGTTGGAATTAGAGACAGATCCACCTCGCCGTTTCCTGAAGTCTGCTTTACCAACGTCCCCCTCCGAAAGGGAGACGGTTTTGGAAGCCATTCACAAGCTGTACTCTCAGCAGGTGATAGTCAAGGTACCTCTTCTACAACAAGGGAAGGGGTATTATTCCACTCTTTTTGTGGTACCGAAGCCGGATGGCTCGGTAAGGCCTATTCTAAATCTGAAGTCCTTGAACCTGTACATAAAGAAGTTCAAGTTCAAGATGGAGTCACTCAGAGCAGTGATAGCGAACCTGGAAGAGGGGGACTTTATGGTATCCTTGGACATCAAGGATGCGTATCTCCACGTTCCAATTTACCCCTCACACCAGGGGTACCTCAGGTTCGTTGTACAAAACTGTCACTATCAGTTTCAGACGCTGCCGTTCGGATTGTCCACGGCACCTCGGATCTTTACAAAGGTAATGGCCGAGATGATGATTCTTCTTCGAAGAAAAGGCATATTAATTATCCCATACTTGGACGATCTCCTAATAAGGGCGAGGTCCAGAGAACAGCTAGAGATGGGATTAGCACTGTCTCAAGAAGTGCTAAAACAGCACGGGTGGATTCTGAATATTCCAAAATCCCAGTTAATGCCGACAACTCGTCTGCTGTTCCTAGGGATGATTCTGGACACGGTTCAGAAAAAGGTTTTTCTCCCGGAGGAAAAAGCCAAGGAGTTATCCGAGCTTGTCAGGAACCTCCTAAAACCAGGAAAGGTGTCTGTACATCAAGGCACAAGAGTCCTGGGAAAAATGGTGGCTTCTTACGAAGCAATTCCATTCGGCAGATTCCACGCAAGAATTTTCCAAAGGGATCTGTTGGACAAATGGTCAGGGTCGCATCTTCAGATGCACCTACGGATAACCCTGTCTCCAAGGACAAGGGTGTCTCTTCTGTGGTGGTTGCAGAGTCCTCATCTATTGGAGGGCCGCAGATTCGGCATACAGGATTGGATCCTGGTGACCACGGACGCCAGCCTGAGAGGCTGGGGAGCAGTCACACAAGGAAGAAACTTCCAGGGAGTATGGACGAGTCTGGAAACGTCTCTTCACATAAACATTCTGGAACTAAGAGCAATATACAATGCTCTAAGCCAGGCAGAACCTCTGCTTCAGGGAAAACCGGTGTTGATCCAGTCGGACAACATCACGGCAGTCGCCCATGTGAACAGACTGGGCGGCACAAGAAGCAGGAGTGCAATGGCAGAAGCTGCAAGGATTCTTCGCTGGGCAGAGAATCATGTGATAGCACTGTCAGCAGTGTTCATCCCGGGAGTGGACAACTGGGAAGCAGACTTCCTCAGCAGACACGATCTTCACCCGGGAGAGTGGGGACTTCATCCAGAAGTCTTCCACATGCTGGTAACCCGTTGGGAAAGACCAATGGTGGACATGATGGCGTCTCGCCTCAATAAAAAACTGGACAGGTATTGCGCCAGGTCAAGAGATCCGCAGGCAATAGCTGTGGACGCGCTGGTAACGCCTTGGGTGTACCAGTCGGTGTATGTGTTTCCTCCTCTGCCTCTCATACCAAAAGTATTGAGAATTATACGGCAAAGAGGCGTAAGAACGATACTAGTGGTTCCGGATTGGCCAAGAAGGACTTGGTACCCGGAACTTCAAGAGATGATCACGGAAGATCCGTGGCCTCTACCTCTAAGGAGGGACTTGCTTCAGCAGGGTCCCTGTCTGTTTCAAGACTTACCGCGGCTGCGTTTGACGGCATGGCGGTTGAACGCCGGATCCTAAAGGAAAAAGGCATGCCGGAAGAAGTCATTCCTACTTTGATTAAAGCAAGGAAGGAAGTAACCGTGCAACATTATCACCGAATTTGGCGAAAATATGTTGCGTGGTGCGAAGATCGGAGTGCTCCGACGGAGGAATTTCAACTGGGTCGATTCCTACATTTCCTGCAATCAGGATTGTCTATGGGTCTCAAATTGGGATCTATTAAGGTTCAAATTTCGGCCCTGTCGATTTTCTTTCAAAAAGAATTGGCTTCAGTCCCTGAAGTCCAGACCTTTGTTAAGGGAGTGCTGCATATACAGCCTCCTGTGGTGCCTCCAGTGGCACCGTGGGATCTCAATGTGGTTTTGGACTTTCTAAAATCTCATTGGTTTGAACCACTAAATAAGGTGGATTTGAAATATCTCACTTGGAAAGTGACCATGCTTCTAGCCCTGGCTTCTGCCAGGAGAGTATCAGAATTGGCAGCTTTATCTTACAAAAGCCCATATCTGATTTTCCATTCGGACAGGGCAGAACTGCGGACTCGTCCGCATTTTCTCCCTAAGGTGGTGTCAGCATTTCATCTGAACCAGCCTATTGTAGTGCCTGCGGCTACAAGTGACTTGGAGGACTCCAAGTTACTGGACGTTGTCAGAGCATTAAAAATATATATTGCAAGGACAGCTGGAGTCAGAAAATCTGACTCGTTGTTTATATTGTATGCACCCAACAAGATGGGTGCTCCTGCGTCTAAGCAGACGATTGCTCGTTGGATCTGTAGCACAATCCAACTTGCACATTCTGTGGCAGGCCTGCCACAGCCTAAATCTGTAAAGGCCCACTCCACAAGGAAGGTGGGCTCATCTTGGGCGGCTGCCCGAGGGGTCTCGGCATTACAACTTTGCCGAGCAGCTACGTGGTCAGGGGAGAACACGTTTGTAAAATTTTACAAATTTGATACTCTGGCTAAGGAGGACCTGGAGTTCTCTCTTTCGGTGCTGCAGAGTCATCCGCACTCTCCCGCCCGTTTGGGAGCTTTGGTATAATCCCCATGGTCCTTTCAGGAACCCCAGCATCCACTAGGACGATAGAGAAAATAAGATTTTACTTACCGATAAATCTATTTCTCGGAGTCCGTAGTGGATGCTGGGCGCCCATCCCAAGTGCGGATTATCTGCATTAATTGTACATAGTTATTGTTAACTAATTCGGGTTATTGTTGAAGGAAGCCATCTTTCAGAGGCTCCGCTGTTATCATACTGTTAACTGGGTTTAGATCACAGGTTGTACGGTGTGATTGGTGTGGCTGGTATGAGTCTTACCCGGGATTCAAAATCCTCCCTTATTGTGTACGCTCGTCCGGGCACAGTACCTAACTGGAGTCTGGAGGAGGGTCATAGGGGGAGGAGCCAGTGCACACCACCTGATCTGAAAAAGCTTTACTTTTTGTGCCCTGTCTCCTGCGGAGCCGCTATTCCCCATGGTCCTTTCAGGAACCCCAGCATCCACTACGGACTCCGAGAAATAGATTTATCGGTAAGTAAAATCTTATTTTTTTATTTTATTTTTTATTAGAAGCCTTTCCAGGATTTTGCTCCTGTCAATGAAAATGTGGATTTTGTCTGTCTAAAAGTAGGAATTAAAGTTGCTGTATATAATATATGGACTTATGCCCTTAACCCTTTGTCTTCTCTTCAGGCACTCTGCATGCTTGTTGAACAGAGACCTCTATATATTCGGAGGATGGGACACACCTGTGTGTTACAATGACCTCTACCTACTGGATCTTGGTGAGTGCTTGGGGACTTTCTAATGCAGAAATGTGTTTAAAGGAAAAACCAGGTTGGTTTCTACATTTCACCCGTGATTATAAGGCAATGTGTTTCTCTGACAATGTGGTTGGGACAATGTTTATGGCCAGAAAGAAGATTTCAGACAGTAGATTATCAAAGGGTGAGGAAAATGTAAAATTTGTGCGAGCAATTTATTTAGTTTGCCCAGTTTCTTCTGTTTTAGATGACAAATCTGGTTTTAGTTGAGGCTTGGTTTTTATAAAAGTTCAGATCTTTGATCTTTCGAAGTATATGGCAATTTTACCGGAAAGGCAGGCCTTTTATACTGTGATGTATGTGCAGCCTCCATATATCATAGCGTTTTACAACATCCTCTTCAAATACTTGGTTTCTGTGGAGTTTACATTTCTTACATGGTAACTACCTGCTTCTCTCGCCATACATTTACCAATATTTACAGATATAAATGTTTTCGGGCAACAGATACAAGTTTTGGACAAAAGATGTTGCAAATCTCCGATATATCTGAGCGTACCCACCCAAACGAAGGGTAGCTACAAAATTCCCAAGGTCTTGGTGTACCCTGAGGATCGAGGAGAATTTTTTTTTCTATATTTAAGTTAAATCCTTTCCTTTGACTGCGTTTGTGAACACTGGGCGCTCACTATTTTATTGGTTTAGGTTTCTTTTTTTATGGTATGAAGGTAAATACTATTGGAGGACATTGTATTTCCCATCTCTTGTTTTGTACCCATGTGATCTCTCATCCTGTTGGATATGGTTAGGATAATAACTGATATACTGGAAAGCGTGGGGGGAGGGGGGGGGGGGGGTTGGTGTTTTTGACCGCTGAATGAGCCACTATACAGGATCTCAAAGTTCTAGTGTCCCCTGACATATTCAGAGAAAAGGATTTAATGTGAGTTTGAAAATAATGGGGTCGTTTTTTGGTTGTGTGGTTTTTTTTTAGTTTTTTTTTTTTATGGCTGAAACATGCACATTCACCACTAGATTCAAATTGAAATAATATAAACAAAAACTCTAATCGTGGACCAAGCATCCAAAGCAAGATTGATTTGACAGTGTTAAGATAAGCCAATATCCCTAAAATCAGAATACAGACAGCGGGATCCCAACAGATCACAGTAAGTATTTTTGCCCTATCCCCCTTCCTCCTCTGTAACTTAACCCTAAGAGCAGTACTTACCTTCGGGATCCGTTAGGTTTCTGACCGTCGGGATCCTGCTGTCTGTATTCTGACTGTTGGGATGCCATCTACCGGGGTCCTGACCACAACACTTCAAATGAAGGGCCTAATACAGACCTGATCGCAAAAGCAAAATATTTCTCTAATGGGCAAAACAATGTGCACTGCAGGTGGGGTAGATATTACATGTGCAGAGAGAGTTAGATTTGGGTGGGTTATATTGTTTCTCTTACGTCCTAGGGAATACTGGGAATCCTCTCTCAGGGTTAATGGTCCCGTTCTCCGCTGACAGGTCACTAGCTCCTGAGGGAACTATTCGCAAGCCGCATCACGGCGAGCGTACATTCCCGCAGCACGCCGCCACCCTTAACAGAGCCAGAAGATAGAGTGGTGAGTACTAAGCCGGCGTCCTGGTTAGCAGGTCATTATGGCGGCATGAGGGTACGGAGACGCACGGCTTCTAAACGGGGCAGACTGCGTCTCCCACTGTGTAAGGACTAAGGACACAGACCGGCAATAAAGCCATAAAAGGAGTCTGTCTCCATTTTATGCCCTTAGACACAGACAACCAGTATAAAACAGAGTGGGAAGACCGCTTGCCATTGAAGGGGCTTCACCGAGCAGATCCAGCGGTTCACCAGCGTCATTTTCCCTCTGCAGCTGACAGACGCTGACTGACAGGGATGCGCAGCTCCTCCGGAGAGACTCCAGATTACCTCAGCGGTACCAGGGGTAATAGCAGGTGAGGAGCGATTATCAGTGTACTAAATCCCAAATCTAGGTACTTATTCTGCGACCCGGCTAAGCTTGGCATTAGTGTTAAGGGCACCGTGTGCTGGTTCCATACTCCCTCTGTCTCCCCCTGGATGGGCTCTTTGTGCGTTATTTGTGCTTTTATCCTTTTCCTGTGTGTGTGCTGTCACTGCTACAGTATGTCAGGCAAAGAGTGTATTTCATGTAAGGCACAGTGTTCCTCTTCCCCAGGGGGCTCACTAGTGTGTACTCAAAGTAGTGTCCCTTCCCAGGCTAGTGGGGCAGAACCAGCATGGCTGGACTCCATTAGGGGAATGATTTCCACAATCTCTACTAAGTTATCTTGGAATGAGAAAGAGACGCAATACTTAAGACAATCTATGACTGAGTTTATGAAAAGAGACTCCGTACCCAAACCAATGTCTCAGTCCCCTGCCATTTGTCCGCAAAAACACACTTTGGCCCATATCCTGCAGTCTGACTCTGGTGATGAGGGGTCAGAAATGGTGGTGGGGAGGGTACTCTGTCGCAGGGAATAGAAGCTATCAGAGAAGTTCTAAATATCCCTGATAAGGTGACAGAGGAGAGTGGGGAATCTTATTTTAATATAAAAAAAAGAAATCCTAAGCCACTTTTCCTGTGTCAAAGGAACGCAATACCCTGTTTGAAGAACCGTGGGTTAGTCCTGATAGGAAATTTTAAATCTCTAAACGGTTGTTAACATCCTTTCCTTTTTCTCCTGAGGATAGGAAAAAATGGGAAAATCCACCGCTAGTGGATGCATCAGTATCCAGGCTGTCACGAAAAATTGTATTGCCTGTCCCAGGTACAGCCTCCCTAAAAGATGCGGCAGACCGCAAAATTGAGACACCGTTCAAATCCTTGTATACAGCTGCTGGGGTTGCTCAGAGACCCACTATAGCATGTGGGTATATTACAAGAGCCATTGCCAAATGGTCGGGTAACCTGATTGAAGGGTTAGACACCTTTCCTCAGGAGGAGGTTATCTTGTTCCTACAGCATATACAGGACTCTGCAAATTTTATGGTGGAAGCCATGAAAGAAATAGGCTTGCTTAATGCACGCACTACGGCGGTGGCAGTGTCTGCATGCAGGGGTCTATGGCTACGCCAGTGGCCTGCGGATGCAGACTCTAGGAAAGGCGTCGAAAGCCTCCCTTTCACAAGCGAGGCCTTTTTTGGAGATGAATTAGACAAATGGATCTCCAAAGCTACTGCGGGTAAGTCTACATACCTTCCTTCTGCAGCACCCCCAGCTAGGAAGGCCTACTCAGGTCCCAATTTACAGTCCTTTCGGGGACGGCCAAGTTTAGGGCAGACCCAGAGGTTCTTCTACAGCCAGCAGAGGTGCTAGAGGTAAACCACGCAAACCAGCAACTGCTGGTTCACAGGAACAGGGCTCAAGCTCTGCTTCCTCAAAACCTTCAGCATGACTGTGAACCGAGATGCCTGGAAGACTGGCAGCTGGGAGCCAGGCTAAAATTCTTCAGTCACATCTGGACAAGTTCGTGCCAGGATCCCTGGGTCATAGATCTTATTTCCCAGGGCTACAGACTGGAGTTCCAGGAGCTCCCACCTCACAGATTCTTCAAATCAGGCTTACCAGTTTCACAGGACGCCATTCAAAAACTGGTACAGACTCCGGTCATTGTTCCAGTTCTACCTCATCTGTAAAACAAGGGGTACTATTCCAACTTGTTTGTAGTATCGAAACCGGATGGTTCGGTAAGACCGATTCTGAACCTTAAGTCATTAAACCCGTACTTACGAGTGTTCAAATTCAAGATGGAGTGTCTGAGAGAGGTGATCTCAAGTCTGGAGGATGGGGAATTCCTAGTGTCTCTGGATATCAAGGATGCGTACCTTCACATTCCAATCTTGCCGCTTCATCGGGCTTATCTACGGTTTGCACTGCAGGACTGTCGCTACCACTGCCATTTGGTCTCTCCACAACACCGAGGGTGTTCACCAAAGTGATGGCAGAGATGATGTTTCTACTCCGCAAACAGGGAATGAACATAATTCCGTACCTGGACGATCTTCCAGTGAGAGGTTGTTGGACAGCGTTGGCCTTTCAACCAGACTACTCCTGGGTCATGTGTGGATTTTGAACCTACCAAAATCTCACCTAGAACCAACACAGAAGCCCCCTTTCCTGGGAATGATACTGGACTCAGAGTCTCAGAAGGTGTTCCTTCCCTTGGAAAAGGCAATGGTAATCCAGTCGATGGTTTGGGCTGTCCTGAAGCCAACCCAGAACTCTTTGCATCTGTGCATTCACCTTCTGCGGAAAAAGGTGGCCTCTTACGAGGCGCTTCAGTACGGAAAGTTTCATGCGAGGCCCTTCCAGCTAGATCTGTTCTTCACATGAACCAGAGGATACGTCTCTCCCCAAAAGCCAGGATCTCCCTCCTGTGGTGGCTACAGACTTATCACCTAGTCGAGGGTCGGAGGTTTGGGATTCAGAATTGGATTCTGCTAACCACAGACGCAAGCCTCAGAGGTTGGGGTGCAGTCACCCAAGGGGTGCAGTTTCAGGGAAGATGGTCAAGTCTGTAAGTCGTCCTTCCAATAAACATTCTGGAACTCAGGGCTATATACAGTGCCCTTCTGCAGACCTAATCTCTTCTTCAGAATCAGGCTATTCAGGTCCAGTCGGGCAATGCGACGGCAGTGACGCACATAAACTGACAGGGCGAAATGAAAAGTAGAGCCGCAATGTCAGAGGTGTCCAGAATTCTCCTCTGGGTGGAAAAACACGTCATGGTGTTGTCAGCGGTCTTCATTACGGGAGTAGACAACTGGGAAGCAGACTTCCTCAGCAGACATGACCTGCATCGGGGGAGTGTGGCCTTCACTCGGAGGTGTTCCGGTGGTTGACACATCGGTGGGGATATCCACAAATCGACATGATCGCCACTCAACAAGAAGCTCAAGCGGTATTGTTCCAGGTCAAGGGACCCACAAGCAGTGGCGGTAGACGCTTTGACAACTCTGTGGGTCTACCAGCTGTTGTACATGTTTCCTCCTCTTCCTCTTATCCCAAGAATTCTAAAGAGAATAAAAAGGGAAAAGGTTCAAGCAATCCTCATTGCTCCGGACTGGTCACGAAGGGCCTGGTATGCAGATATTCTCGAGATGCTACTTGAATATACGTGGCCTCTACCTCTTCGCGAGGATCTTCTGCAACAGGGCCCATTCGTCTATCAAGACTTACCGCGGCAACGTTTAACGGCATGGAAGTTGAATGGCTAATGCTAGCCAGGAGAGGGATTCCTGACAAGGCCATGCCGACTATGATCCAAGCCAGGAAGGGGGTAACGTCTAAACGTATTTGGAAGAAATGTCTCTTGGTGTGAGAGCAGACAATATTCTGCGGTGGAATTTCATCTGGGATGTTTCCTGCTTTTTTTTGCGGTTAGGAGTGGATGTGGGCCTACGTCTAGGCTCCATAAAAGTCCAGATTTCAGCCTTGTCTATTTTCTTTCAGAAACGATTGTCTTCTCACCCTGAGGTCCAGACGTTCTTGAAAGGTGTTCTGCACAACCTCCTTTTGTGCCTCCCACGGCACCTTGGGATCTCTATTTGGTGCTGCAGTTCCTCCAATTGGACTGGTTTAAACCGTTACAGGAGGTTGACATAAAGTACCTTGCATCGAAGAGCGTCACACTGTTGACCTTGGCTTCAGCAAAACGTGTCGGAGCTAGGGGCGTTGTCTCACAAGAGCCCCTACCTAATTTTTCCATGAGGACAGAGCTTAACTCAGAACTCGTCAGCAATTTCTTCCTAAGGTGGTGTCTGCGTTTCACATCAACCAACCTATTGTGGTTCCGGTTGTTACGGACACCTCTGCTACTTCAAAGTCTTTGGACGTTGTGAGGGCTTTGAAAGGTGTATGTAAAGAGGACAGCTCGTCACAGGAAATTGTACTCGCTGTTCGTTCTCTATGATCCCAATAAAATTGGGTGTCCTGCTTCAAAGCAGTCAATTGCACGCTGGATCAGGCTCACTATCCAGCATCGACAATTGTTTTTATAGATCAGTGCGCTTATCCAACAATCGGAATTGCCCTCTAGGGGTCTGAAATTAGCAATTTAGAAATTCTTTCTTAAAAAGTCAATGTCCACAGTAAAATGGTAGGATCATCTAAATCCTATAGGCACACTCCAGACTTCCTGGCGGCAGCTCAGTTCCTCAGAAAATGACCCGGGTATGTTCAGTCATTGGAAATTCTATAGTATTGGGAAAGAAGAACAAGCGCCATATGGTGCAGTATTTTTAAATAATGTGTTGCATATATAATAAATGAAAAGGTCCGTACCAGATAACCACTTGTCATTACAGGTTGAGTATCCCATATCCAAATATTCCGAAATACGGAATATTCCGAAATACGGACTTTTTTGAATGAGACTGAGGTAGTGAAACCTTTGTTTTTTGATGGCTCAATGTACACAAACTTTTTTTAATACACAAAGTTATTAAAAATATTGTATTAAATGACCTTCAGGCTGTGTGTATAAGGTGTATATGAAACATAAATGAATTGTGTGAATGTACACACACTTTGTTTAATGCACAAAGTTATAAAAAATATTCTCTAAAATGACCATCAGGCTGTGTGTATAAGGTGTATATGAAACATAAATGCATTCTGTGCTTAGATTTAGGTCCCATCACCATGATATCTCATTATAGTATGCAATTATTCCAAAATACGGAAAAATCCGATATCCAAAATACGTCTGGTCCCAAGCATTTTGGATAAGGGATACTCAACCTGTATTGTATTCCAGTCTTCATGTGAATAGGTTGCTGATTTACAGTTTGCTTTTTGGGCTCTACATAAGTGTACGCCAGTGTCTGCCAATTTATGTTGAATTCCTCATTGCTCCAAGCTACTGTACCATCCGTTGTCTGCCATCAAGCCTGGTGCATCTCGGTGGAATATACCTACTGAATCAGGATTTGCTATATCACAATACAAGGTGATATTTGGTGGAAAACTCCTACTGGATAAAGGAGTGATAGGCACGAACACAAGTGGTTATCTGGTACGGACCTTTTCATTTATTATATATGCAACACATTATTTAAAAATACTGCACCATATGGCGCTTGTTCTTCTTTCCCATCACTATCCAGCATGTTTATTCCACGGCAGGCTTGCCGGTTCCAAAATCTGTACAGGCCCACTCTACTAGGTCGGGTTCTTCTTGGGCGGCTGCCCGGGGTGTGTCTGCTTTTACAGCTTTGCCGAGCAGCTACTTGATCAGGTTTGAACACGTTTGCTAAGTTTTACAAGTTCAATACTTTGGCTTCTGAGGACCTCCAGTATTGTCAATCAGTTCTGCAGGAGCCTCGGCACTCTCCCACCCGGTTTTGGGAGCTTTGGTACTTCCCCATGGTACTAAATGGATTCCCAGTATCCCCTAGGTCATAAGAGAAAATAGGATTTTTATTACCTACCGGTAAATCCTTTTCTCGTAGTCCGTAACGGATACTGGGCGCCTGGTGCTTCCGTTCTTCTTGCACTGTTGCTTGCTTAAGTATTCTGGTTTGTTCAGCTGTTGCTGTTCATGTTTCAAGTTTGGTTAGCATGGCTTTCCTCTTGTTTTGTGTGTGCTGGTTTGTAATCTCACCACTTTCCTTATCTATCCTTCTCTCCAAAGTATGTCCGTCTCCTAGGGCACAATTTCCTAGACTGGTGGGAGGAGCCAGCGCACACTATCAATTTCTTAAAGTGCCCATGGCTCCTAGTGGACACGTCTATACCCCATGGTACCAAATGGATTCCCAATAATCCCCTAGGATATAAGAGAAACAATATAACCCACCCAAATCTAACTCTGCACATGTTATATCTGCCCCACCTGCAGTGCACATGGTTTTGCCCATTAGAGAGAGATTTTACTTTGTCAGATTTACCAGTAGGTAATTAAAATCCTATTTTCTCTTACGTCCTAGAGGATGCTGGGGACTCCGTAAGGACCATGGGGTATAGACTGCTCCGCAGGAGACATGGGCACTGTAAAGACTTTAGAATGGGTGTGCACTGGCTCCTCCCTCTATGCCCCTCCTCCAGACCTCAGTTAATCCTGTGCCCAGTGGAGACTGGATGCACTGCATTGGAGCTCTCCTGAGTTTCTCTGAAAAGACTTATGTTAGGTTTTTTATTTTCAGGGAGCACTGCTGGCAACAGGCTCCCTGCATCGTGGGACTGAGGGGAGAGAAGCAGACCTACTTAAATGATAGGTTCTGCTTCTTAGGCTACTGGACACCATTAGCTCCAGAGGGTCTGAACGCAGGTTTCATCCTCGCCGTTCGTCCCGGAGCCGCGCCGCCGTCGTCCTCACAGAGCCGGAAGATAGAAGCCAGGTGAGTATAAGAAGAAAGAAGACTTCAAAGGCGGCAGAGGACTTCAGATCTTCACTGAGGTGTAATGCGCAGCAGTAATGCTGCGCGCCATTGCTCCCACATACACACACAGGCACAGCATGGGTGCAGGGCGCAGGGGGGGGGGGGGGGCGCCCTGGGCAGCAATAAACACCTCGGTTTAATCTGGCAGCAAGTTTAGATACTGCAGGGGCAGTATGTTCTAAAACCCACGCCAGTATAAAGATGTGAGCGGGACCGAAGCCCGCCATCGAGGGGGCGGGGCTTGATCCTCCAGCACTAACCAGCGCCATTTTCTCCACAGCATGCTGCAGAGAATCTGCTTCCGGACTCTCCCCTGCTGCACGCAATAACAGGGGGCAAAAATGGGGGGGGGGCACATTATTTGGTGCAAATATTATGTTATAAGCGCTATTTAGACTGGGACTTTTGTTTTCAGTATATTGTGGCGCTGGGTGTGTGCTGGCATACTCTGTCTCTCCAAAGGGCCTTATTGTGGGTCAGTCCCCATATTTCAGTTATCCCAGTGTGTGTGTGGGTGTCAGTACGTGTGTGTCGACATGTCTGAGGCGGAAGACTTGTTTAGGGAGGATGCAGAGCAGATGGTGATCGTGTCTCCGTCGGCACAGCCGACACCGGATTGGGTGGACATGTGGAATGTTTTAAATGCTAATGTGAATTTATTACATAAGAGATTGGACGCAGCAGTGTCCAGGGATAGAGCAGGGAGTCAATCCATGGCTTTGACTGTGCCATAAGACCCATCAGGGTCACATAAACGTCCCCTTTCCCAGATAGCAGACACTGATTTCGACTCCAGTGTTGACTATGATAATGCACGGTTGCACCCAAGAGTGGCCAAGAGTATTCAATGTATGATTATTGCAATAAAAGATGTTTTGCATATCACGGAGGACCCCTCTGTCCCAGACACGAGGGTCTGCATGTTTATGGAAAAGAAACCTGAGGTAATGTTTCCCCCATCTCATGAGCTGAACGCTTTATTTGAAAAGGTTTGGGAAACTCCTGACAAGAAACTGCAGGTTCCCAAGTGAATTATTATAGCGTATCCTTTTCCCGCGACGGACAGGTTACGGTGGAAATCCTCGCCCACGGTGGACAAGACCTTGACGCGCTTGTCCAAGAAGGTTGCATTACCGTCCCCGGATGCGGCAACCCTCAAGGATCCTGCGGTTCGCAGACGGGCAACTACCTTAAAATCAATTTATGCGACTACGGGTGCCCTGCTCAGACCGGCAGGAGCTTCGGCATGGGTGGGTTCCGCTATTGCAGCGGGGGCAGATAACTTGTCATCTGACATAGACACACTAGATAAAGATAGTATTTTGTTGACCTTGGGTCACATTGAGGACACAGCCTTATATATGAGAGAGGCTGCGAGAGATATTGGGCTGTGGGGTTCAAAAGCCAATGCCATGGCAGTTTTTGCTAGAAAAGGTCCCTGTGGACCAGTCAATGGACAGGTGATGCTGATTCAAAGAGATATATGGAGGCTTTGCCTTACAAAGGTGAGGTGTTATTTGGGGACGGCCTCGCGGATCTGGTTTCCACGGCTACCGTGGGTAAGTTCTTTTTTGCCTTAAGTTCCCCCACTGCAAAAGAAAACCCCTCAATACCAGATGCAGTCCTTTCGGGCGCATAAGTTCAAAAAGGGTCGGAGCTCTTCCTTCCTCGCCAGAGGTAGAGGGAAAAGAACTCCAGCTACGGCTAGTTCCGCCAGAGGTAGAGGGAAAAGAACTCCAGCTATGGCTAGTTCCCAGGAACAAAAGTCCTCCCCGGCCTCTACAAAATCCACCACATGACGCTGGGGCTCCGCTGCGGGAGTCCGCACCGGTGGGGGCATGTCTTCGGCTCTTCAGCCAAGTCTGGGTTCAGTTGGACTTGGATCCTTGGGTGGTCTATATAGTATCCCAAGGCTACAAACTGGAGTTCGAAGTTGTGCCTCCACGCCGATTTTTGAAATTGGCCTGGCCAACCTTCCCCCCCAGAGAGGGAAATAGTTTCAGCTGCCATACAAAAGCTGTGTCAACAGCAGGTGATTATCAAGGTTCCCCTAGTGCAACAGGGAAAAGGGTTTTATTCAACCCTATTTGTGGTTCCGAAGCCGGATGGTTCGGTCAGACCAATTCTGGATCTAAAATCCCTGGACCTATATTGGAAAAGGTTCAAATTCAAGATGGAATCTCTCCGGGCAGTGATCTCCAGCCTGGAAGGGGGGGATTTTATGGTGTCACTGGACATAAAGGATACATACCTTCATGTCCCCATATATCCGTCTCATCAGGCGTACCTGAGATTTGCTGTACAGGATTGTCATTAGCAGTTTCAGACGTGCCGTTTGGGCTTTCCGCGGCCCCGAGAAATTTCACCAAGGTTATGGCGGAAATGATGGTGCTTCTGAGCAAGCAAGGAGTCACAATTATCCCATACTTGGACGATCACCTGATAAAGGCAAGATCAAGAGATCAGTTGTTAAAAAGCGTGGCTCTCTCCCTGAGAGTAATACAACAACACGGCTGGATTCTAAATCTACCAAAGTCGCAGTTTGTTCCGACAACTCTGCTGTCATTTTTGGGCATGGTTCTGGACATGGAAAAAAAGTGTTTTTCTCCCAGTGGAAAAAGCCCAGGAGCTCCAGAACATGGTCAAGGACCTGCTAAAACCAAAAAGAGTGTCCGTTCATCAATGCACTCGAGCATTGGGAAAGATGGTGGCGGCCTACGAGGCCGTTCCGTTCCGCAGGTTCCATGCGAGAACTTTTCAGTGGGACCTTCTGGACAAGTGGTCAGGGTCCCATCTACAAATGCATCGGAGGATAAGCCTGTCCCCCAGGGCCAGGGTATCTCTCTTGTGGTGGCTCCAGATCAATGTGCTGGAGTTAAGGGCCATATACAAAGGCCTACTACTATCGGGGAATCTTCTTCGCAACCTACCCGTTCTGATTCAGTTAGACAACGTCACAGCCGTGGCGCATGTAAACCGCAAGGGCGGGACAAGGTGCAGAGCAGCAATGCCAGAAACCACCAGGATTCTTCGCTGGGCGGAAAATCATGTAAGTGCTCTGTCAGCAGTCTTCTTTCCGTGAGTAGTCAACTGGGAAGCAGACCTCCTCAGCAGACACTATCTCCATCCAGGAGAGTGGGGGCTTCATCAAGAGGTATTTGCAGAGGCAACAAGTCGTTGGGGACTTCCTCAAATAGACATGATGGCGTCACGCCTCAACAAGAAGCTTCGGAAGTATTGTTTCAGGTCGAGAGACCCTCAGGCAGTGGCGGTGGACGCCATAGTGACACCGTTGGTGTTTCAGTCGGTCTACGTGTTTCACCCACTTCCACTCATCTCAAAAATATTGAGAATGATGAGAAAAACAAGAGTGCAGACAATTCTCATTGTCCCAGTTTGGCCTCGAAGGGCCTGGTATTCAGATCTTCAGGAAATGCTCAGAAGATCCGTGGCCTCTTCCTCCCAGGGAGGACCTGTTGCAACAGGGGCCCTGTGTGTTCCAAGACTTACCGTGGTTGCGTTTGACGGCATGACGGTTGAACACCAAATCCTAGCTAGGAAAGGTATTCCGGGGGAAGTCATCCCTACTCTGATCAAGGCTAGGAAGGAAGTAACGGCGAAGCATTATCACCGTTTCTGGGGAAAATATGTATATTGGTGTGAAGCCAAGAATGCTCCTACGGAGGATTTTCAGCTGGGTCGTTTTCTCCACTTCCTGCATACAGGAGTGGATATGGGCCTCAAGTTAGGCTACATCAAGGTGCAGATTTCGGCCTTATCTATTTTCTTTCAGAATGAATTGTCTTCTCTCCCAGAAGTCCAGACTTTTGTAAAGGGAGTGCTGCACATCCAGCCACCTTTTGTGCCCCAGTGGGACCTTAACGTGGTGTTACAGTTCCTTAAATCACACTGGTTTGAACCTCTTCAAACGGTTGACTTAAATTTTCTCACTTGGAAAGTAGTCATGTTGTTGACCTTGGCATCTGCAAGGCAGGTGTCCGAATTGGCGGCTTTGTCTCACAAGAGCCCCTATCTGATTTTCCATGTGGATCGGGCGGAGTTAAGAACTCGCCCTCAGTTTCTACCTTAGGTGGTTTCGTCGTTTCATATGAACCAACCTATTGTGGTGCCTGTGGCTACGGGTGACTTGGAGGATTCCAGGTCCCTTGAGGTAGTCAGGGCCTTAGAAATTTATGTAGCCAGGATGGCTGGAGTTAGGAAAACAGAGGCACTGTTTGTCCTGTAGGCAGCCAACGAGGTTGGCGCTCCTGCTTCAAGGCAGACTATTGCTCGCTGGATCTGTAATACGATTCAGCAGGCTCATGCTACGGCTGGATTGCCGTTACCGAATTAAAAAAAAGGCCCATTCCACTAGGAAGGTGGGCTCTAGGTGTCTCGGCAGTACAGCTTTGCTGAGCAGCTACTTGGTCGGGTTCAAACACTTGTGCAAAATTCTACAAGTTTGATACCCTGGCTGATGAGGACCTCCTGTTTGCTCAATCGGTGCTGCAGAGTCATCCGCACTCTCCCGCCTGGTTTGGAGCTTTGGTATAATCCCCATGGTCCTTACGGAGTCCCCAGCATCCTCTAGGATGTAAGAGAAAATAAGATTTTAAACCTACCGGTAAATCTTTTTCTCCTAGTCCGTAGAGGATGCTGGGCGCCCGTCCCTAGTTGTTGCTGACATAAGGGTTATGTTACAGTTGAGATCAGTCTTTGGCTGATGCTGTTTGGTTCATACTGTTAACTGGTTTGGTTCATTCCATGTTGTACTGTATGTATGGTGTGGGCTGGTATTAATCTTGCCCTTAGATTAACAAAAATCCTTTCCTCGTACTGTCAGTCTCCTCTGGGCACAGTCCTAACTGAGGTCTGGAGGAGGGGCATAGAGGGAGGAGCCAGTGCACACCCATTCTAAAGTCTTTACAGTGCCCATGTCTCCTGCGGAGCCGTCTATACCCCATGGTCCTTACGGAGTCCCCAGCATCCTCTACGGACTAGGAGAAAAAGATTTACCGGTAGGTTTAAAATCTTATTTTCTGTGCAGGTTAAATACTAGCTGCGTTATTTTTACACTACAATTTAGAACACACACCAGACCCAAATCTAACGCCCCATACACACTGGGCGATTTTTGCCTATTTTCTAAGCGATCGGTCTAGATTGCTTAGAAATGAAGCACTTATCGCTATATGTGTACACCCCATTGCGATGGCAATGCGGGGTCCCGTGCGTCGCCATTGCCAGCTCAGATCTTTAGCACATGTAGTCTAGTTAGATCAACTAGCATGTGCATTAAAACCACTGGTTAGCACAGATCGCTCAGCACACAGGGCAAGTCACCCCGTGTGTATGGGGCATTACTCACTGCACATGTTATATCTGCCCCACCTGAAGTGCATATGGTTTTTTTCCATTAGAGAGAAAGTTTACTCTTGCGATCAGGTCTGAATTAGACTCTAAGTGAAATAGAACCAGTGTCTCAATTAAGCAGGGCAAGTTTAAAAAATTGTTAGTAATACATTTTGTTACATATCTGATGATAAACAACAAATAATGAATGAACATAACAAAGGACTGTATGTAAAACCTCAATCAAGTAATTTGTTTACATAACTGATCTCTTAATACAGCAAATATGAAAGTTTATTTTCATATTACTTGGAGTATCCATCAGTCCGGCAACAATTTTTAGTAGTGCTGGCCGTGAATAGTTGAAATAAATACAGAATCAGGAAAATCTCCATTAAATCCTTCTGTTATCGCTGGCCAAGCCAACTGATACTCAGCCTCATTGTTAAATACAGCTTCTGGATATGCACACCAATATGACATGATCAAATGCAATAATCCACAAGTGGGGAAAAAAAGTGTCCCTTAAAAATCAGTGGCCACCTATGCACAATGTCTGTACTGGGACCTGTTTCTTTGCTGGAACCCTAATCACTGTGGATTTCCACAGCTCTGTTCTTATTTCCTTACTCCCAGAGATTGTCACAGTACCAAATCCAAGTGGACCTTCTTATTTGGATTTTCACAGCTGCTGCTGTAGTGCACTCGCTAGTAGTAGTAACTTACCTGAAACCCAGTGTATCTAAATTCATATTTCTTCTTTGGGTGGGGTCCATGGACTCCACAGGGTTCATTAGGATTATTTTTGTCCAATAGATCTGCTTTTGCCATGCCATACCTGTTTTGTAATTATTATTTTTTTTTGTGTTTTTTATATTCCACTGTAACCACTTTTATTTATATTTCTGTTGCTTTTTCTATCTGTGTGTTTGAATTGTTCCCCCCCCCCCTTCTGTGCCCTTCTACTACTTTATGTTGCCAGGTCTCATGGAGTTCTCCCCAGTTGAAGTTAATGGAAGCTCTCCCAGCCCTCGCTGGTAAGTGGGATGTGAATGTCACTGGGATCTATTGTATGAGTGCTTGAATTGATTAGCCACTCCATTTTGTATATTTAATGTTTCATGTGTGGGGACAGTTGTGTTTCAAAATATTAAACTAATGTATTTAATGTTTGGCTTCTCTACTCTTTAAGTTCATGGCTGATGTGTTTGCTGAGTAACCAGAGTAGACTCCAACTTGCCCTGACATTCTACTTGCTTAGGCTTTAAACAGTCACAAGTGAGTTTGATTTGTCAGGAAATAGGTGTGCCTATATATATATATCAATCACTGAATCTGCAGTCCATTGCAGGCTCGCTGTGGGTGCCTTCACCCCTCTCCACACTGACCATTTTATAGCTATACACACACACACTCTCTAAATATTTATTATGCATTTTGGCTACAGGGAGGTTATTTATTAATACTAACAAGTACTTGTATATGACCCATTCCCTGCAATAACTGCTACATCCCTTGTATCCTTAGCTGGCACTCTGCTGCCTGTGTCTCCGATTCTCGTTTCTTAATTCATGGAGGATATGATGGGAACCAGGCCCTCGGTGACACTTACATATTCAATACAGGTAATAAAATGAGGTATTTGGAGAGCTGGTTCTATGCGGACTAGCATCAAATTGCTCCCTTTATGCTGCTTTTACTGCTACTTCATACACCAATGCATACTGTGAGACTACTTTTACGTATAATTTTTGTGTCTGCTGCTTCTGTGGTTTCTAACAACTTTGTGATTGGGAAACCGTTTTAATGACTGTATCAGAGGCGGACTGGGGGCGGGAGCAATCGCCTCTCCTGTAACACTTCCATCCCACCTGCAGCAGCAGCAGAGCGCCGGAGTACAGCATATCAGGCCAGGGAGAGAGCAGAGACTTCTCTCTATTGTATTATAAGCAATCACTAACCTATATTATGGTTTGATTTGTTGGTCTAGTCTATCTACTCTGGTATTAAGGAGATCCTAAAATAAATATTAAGAGGTCAGTAACTTTAAAACAAGTGTGCACACAGTACCAGATAACTTACTGCAGTACGGGAGCCTTTATTCTTACTCAATGACATGAATTTTCAGATCCTAAATGTATATTGGCCATATATTACTCATATCTGTGTGTTCACGTCATTTGGTGATTTTTATTTTTGTTCTTTATTTTTCTATTGTGACAGTGACAAAAACATGGACCTCCTTGGTTCACAATTCTTTGCCCCGTTCTCCCCGTGCTGGATTTTCCATGTTGCCCCTCCCTGGGGTAAGAGAAGACAGTGAGGCCTGCGTCCCTCGTGAACTGCTCATCTTTGGGGGTGGGAACAATGAGGGACACTTCTATTGTGATACAGTCAGACTGCAGATTTCAGAGATTCTTTAGCAGTAGCTTCTAGTACATGTTATATTGTGATGACACCACTTTCCTTTTTCTTTTTTAAGGTTTTGTATATGTCTGTATGATCATTTGTATATAGTTTTAATAAATGCTGGATTTTCTGAGTTATATCTGATACACAAATCGCTACATTGTTTATGGTGGTAATAAAATCAAGTTGCTTTATTAACCCCTCCCTGTAAACAGAAAACATTAATAAATGCCTTTAACATTTGTAGCTACTCAGAAAACTGCAAGTCCTAAACTATTACTAATTTCTCCCTCCCACCCACAGCAGATGTCCTGCATGGTGAATCTCCGTAAATAGTTTACATGCTACAGTCCTGTGTGCTTTTACATTTTAGTCGTTTATTGACACTGTCTAAATGGGGGAGTTCAATTAACTCATTCCTGCACATGAGTGGTGCAGTCCAGCATACTAATGGCGGCCAACGACGCAGTCGTATCCCTGATTTAGAGTAGCCTCGCGGAGGCAGTCGGCCTGCCACCATGTCTCCAGTCGTAGCGGGCGAGTGCGGCATCACGCAACCGCCCTAAAAATGGTGCCAACCTGCCCGTTTCTCCTGCAACACCACCCTGTGGAACACCTCTGCCTGCCAATAAGGCAGAGGCGATTGCATTGGGTCATGCGTATGCGCAGAGCCGGGGAAATGCGAAAGCATCTCAGATGCATTCAGTACTGAATAGGGCCCTTAAAACCAGTTAACTTACCTTCTGATGAAACCGTGGTTTGATTTTCACGGAGAAACATGTTAAGGACATCTCACGCTGCTCTTTTTCCCTGAGATCTACACAAACACAGCACCACAGTCCGGACTCCAGCACACAGCAAACTGCCTGAATTCTACAGCTACGAACGGCGCCCTCCCTCCCCGGTGAACTGAATAGAACACCGCCACTCCCACCAACCACAACTGATTCCGCATGCTGACAGCCAGCCTCACATGAGACTCTAAGGAATAAGTGGTGAGCACAAAATTGTTTGGCAGTCATGAGGAGGTAGTAGCATAGCGCCCATCGTTTATACAGCTGAACAGTCACCGTCTAGTGAACACCATTCACATTCCCTAAAACAAATTGGGACTTTATAATTTGCTTTGGAGCGAACCAGCCACACTGGTCTTTTGGATGTGGACATCTGTGCAATATACAATTGGGATACAGTATATGGCAGCGTGTAAATAATATCAGCAGTGAGAATAATTCTTTTAGGAAAATATGCATTGCATTTTTTATGCTTTTATTTTGTGATTGAATAAAATGTTTATATAGTAATGATCGGTATCTAGCGCTCTCTTGTGATATTGCATGTTTCACAATTACTTAGTTAACTTAAGGTTCATAGCCACCTATACAGTTTGATATCGAAACAAGTCCATTTTCTATATCAGATGCCATGGCTGCTCTAACCAGTGGGTAAATCCTCCTCTACTCGGACAGGCAGTGAATGATATTCATGCCCCTGAAAGTTTATGGGGGTCTATTTACTAAAGGGGTGCGCACACCTATGTGTGCCCCGGCTCCGTCTGACCAGGTTAACGCTCCCGATCAGCGAGGCAGATGACGCCCTCTGACCTCCTGCGAGGTGGTGGTAGCAAGTCCTCTATTGGGTGATCAGCTATATTGTACACAAGACGCAACGTCCCAGTCCTAACTCTCCTGTATCGGCACAGCATACACATCTATACAATATTGGGAGAATGGGCTGAGGGTTGTATAGAGATGTACCCACCTTAAGCCTTGGAGAGAGAGAGAGAGTACCAATCAATCAGCTTCTAACTGCCATGTTACAGGCTGTGTTTGAAAAATTATCTGGTTGTTACTTTTATCTCTCTCCAAGACTTAGTAAATAGGCCAATATATCAATGTTTGGTTGTTTTTTTTTGCCTGTCTGATCTGGATTTTTATTTGTGTACCAATTGTGAATGTGGCACAGTGGTCACATGTGAATGTAGTTAACATCACGGTGGTCAGTATACTGATGCCGGGATCCCGAACGTCAACAGCTGCACCATGGCTATGCCCACTCGTGGGTGTCCATGACACCCATAGAGTGGGAACCAGAACCTGTGGCGAGCGCAGCCCTGCTGACGGCCAGGATCCCGGTGTCCGTATACCAACTGGCGGGATTCCATTCCCAACCCGTCACATGGAGGATATTCTAGGTTCAGCGTTCCTGCTTAGTGGCTCACAAGGAAAAAAAGCATGACCCAAATCCCCCTATACTAGGTAGCCTTCATTCTTTTTGGACGCCTGCTTTTTTTTCTTTTTTTTTCTCACCAGCGATGTGTTTTTTTTATCCTTAAGCACATTGTTACATTTAGCTGTTTGGAGATCAATGTCATTGCAAATCTGGGGGCAGATGTATTAACCTGGAGAAGTGATAAACCAGTGATAAGTGCAAGGTGACAAACACACCAGCCAATCAGCTCCAATATGTAAATTAACAGGAGCTGATTGGCTGGTGCATTTATCACTGGCTTATCACTTCCTTATACCTTCTCCAGGTTTAATATATTTGCCCCCCGGAACCTACAGTATTATCATCTGTCCATAGTGTTAAAGAAAAACTTTGTTCCACAGTTTGGTATGAGGGTTGATACAGAACAAATTTCTGTTTTCCCAGTCACAAAAAGAACTGGCTTAGCAGAAATCTCTCTTGAGGTTTAGGGGGTATCCAATTAGCCATGATGATTATTTGTCCACAAAAATGGTGAGTTTTTATTAACATTGTTTTGTTTTTGTTTTTTACATTTGCTATGCTTTGTTTTTTCTCCCTATGCTATTTTTTTCTGTGCTGGACGGGGGGAGAGATGTGTGCTGAGTGGTCTGTGCTAGACTGGGGGAGGAGGATCTCATGCCATTTTTTCTATTTTTATCAGATAACTTTTTTTTAAAATAAGAAACCTGCACATATCCTTGGAATGCATATCCAGTAAAGACTGGGCTCCTAGGCATCAGGTGAACCCAATACAAGGATGGAGCCTCAACAACTGAGCCTATCTCCAGTGGGAAGAAGACATTGCCAACTAGGGTAGTTGTGGAGGAGAGTTGAAGAAAGAAGGACCCATGCACTGGGCCGCCCCCTCAGGTGATGCTTAGGGAAGCAGAGAGCTGGAGGATTGTACAGAGGCTGCAAAGAGTAGGAATCCGGAAGAAGCGCCACATTCTGACTGATATTGTTACAGCGACACATCTGTTTCTCCGGCAGGGTCGGGATAGGTAGAAGGTCTCACTGACACCCTATAGTCTAATTCTTTGGTATTCTTAAATATTATATATTTGTCCTTTCCCCTTTATTCAATGTAATAGGTATATACCCATTAAATCTTGGTAGGTGCTCCTGGGAATGGCATAACTGTAGAAAACTAGAAGAAAAAAGATATTCCCTATTACGGGCACACACGGTATGCCCGTAATAGGGAATATATTTTTTACTTATAGTTTTCTCCGGCAGGGTCCACAGGATGACAATGGGATATGATGGCGCAACAGCGGATTGGCACCAAACGATCACAAGCTTTCAGGCCTCCCAGGATGCAACAGGCCCGTCCATATATCCCTGCCCACTGGCTCAGGCAAATCAGTTTTTTGTTTGGTGCAGCAGGAGCTGGACCATGGTCAGAGGGCTGCTGTTCTATGGCAGTACTAAGCTTTCTTATTTTATTTTTATAGTCTTACTATGTTTTTGAGCGATCTTTCTAAACAGTGTCTTATATGCATATTGGAAAGAGTCGCTCCAACAGCTCTCCGCCGGGTCGCAACAACGCTTACCCGTGTGTACAGTGCTGTCTCAGCGGGCGTCTGTGTCTGATATACTAGCAGGTCCAGCAGACGTTACCAGGCTGTGGCCGGAGCACAGGGAGAAGGAAAGGCAACGGTTCCCCGTAGTCGGGGAATACGGACACAGCCGCACTGTATTGGAAGGAGACTACCAAACAGTAGCTGACGCGCCGCCAGCACGGGTGCTCCAGCGCTAGGCCTTAGGGATCATAAGGCACCAGGAATAGTATGAGGCTGCGATCCCTAGGGTTGATGTCAGCGGTGGAGAGTTAGACGCTCTCCTGGTCACCCTTCCCCCAGTTCATGACCAGTTTCCGCGAATCTCCCGCCATGAACTGTTGCCTCACTTCCGTCTCAGACGCTACCACGAGGGGTCTCTGTCAAAGCATAGGCAACTGCGGCTGTGTTCACTAAACGCTACCGCGAAGAGACCCGGTCGCAATACAGGCGTCTGTATGCACTAAAAGTTCCCAGAGCGGCGGTGTACACTAGTAGCGTCTGGATCCACTCAGCGTTTGCTAATGTATTGATCGATCTTGGAAGTGAGGGGAGTCTCCCTGTATCCCACTCTACTGAGTACGGGTTATACAGCACTAAATTTTTATCTACTTTTGTTAGTATGAATAGTTACATTTAAGTACCTATTGCATATGAGTCTGTACATTACTGTGGTTTTCTTCGCATTGCATCTGAATATGTTAAGATCTGTATAAAACAGAATTCAGTAATATGTACTCCTACATACTTCAAAATGTGTTCGTAGTTGATTATGTGCTCATATAACTAATATATAACATGTGTCTGACTGCTAGTGTGATTGCTGACTTTATATATGTTTGTCAGTTGGTCTTCTGATCCTCAATGCGGGTGCATGGGTAAGGGTCAGATTGATATCACTTTAGAACGATAAAGTGATTACAGTCACAAATTGTGTAGTACACTGTGTAAGTGCTGATTATTTATCATGTCCAAGAGCGGCAAAGGTGACAAGAGTACACTTACAGGAACACCAACACTCATATCATGTTGTCTTGCAAAAACTGTGTTATCCTCTGTGATCTGGTACAGGATGGTTTATGTGTAAAATGGCTTCTATTCAGCATAATACAAGGCAGATCCCTGATCTACTTCAAGTATAGATAGATCCCCCTTGGGCGATGTTTGCACAGACCTTGTCCAGTATAGTTGAAAGGTTAATTCCTACAGCGTCAATACCAGGAATAGGGTTCACTATTAACCCATACATGCAGCTCTCTATCAACGGTATCCCCAACAGCTTCTCCAATAAAACAAGCTGATGAACCGAGTGTAAATAAATCAACTGCACAGGCTACACATGATGAGTCATCAGATGATGAAAGCTCTACATACTCTACTACGATATACAAAGAACAGGTAGAGGGTATTAGCTCAGTGAATATAGCTGAATTAATAAGAGCAGTAAAGGCCTTTCTGTCCTAAGAGGATCAGCAGAGCCTGTGTTAAAAATAAGGTACCTATGTTTAAACGTCCCAAAAAAATAGGGCCTCCTCATGGGGGACCCCAGCAGCTGATGGAAATCATGGAAAAGGTTTGGGCTATACCCAATAAGGAATATAGGTTCCCAGTAAATGGCATTCCAAATATCCTTTCCAGCTGGGGACTGTTTAAAAATAGGAAGTGCCTCCTAAAGTAGATACGCATATCATTGATAGTGCGAAAATCTATATGGCCTTTGCTGTCAACGTCAGAAGAGGGATGGTTTTCTGAAAACCATATTGTCTCTGTCTGGGGCAGTTATAAGGCCAGCCATGACTTCCTTGCAATCTACAGCCACATCACACTGGATAGGCACAATCTCATTAGATCTTGGAAGCTAAGCAGTGTTGGGCTTGGTTAGTTCTTGGATGGGAGACCACCTTGGAGTACACTGGGCTGAGGTACTGGAGGACAGGTTTTCAGCGTCTGCAGAATCCCATATAGCTCATATGGACACTAATGTTCTAGGACATCAGCATTAACAATAGCTGCTCGCAAAGCAGTTTTGCTAACATGGTAAGCTGATTCAGAATCAAAGAAGGTTCTGGAAACTTTGGCTGAAAATTTCTGTTTGGGAAGGAGTTAACAGATATTCTGGAGTCAGAAACGGACTCAAAGAAGGTCACGTTTCCTTCCACATATAACCTTAAACCTAGGGGTCCAGTTTCGGCCTTGTCGGTCATAAAGGAACGTAGCAGCCCCAATCCAATAAGTTTGGTAAGGCTAAGAAGCAAAGGCAACCAGAGGGCCAGCTTCCAAACCAGAGGATAAGCCATCAGCATGATGGTGTGGGCCTCCTTCTGGGGGATCCCAAAAGGATAGGGGGCCGACTTCAGTTTGCACAGATCTGGTAGTCTACAAACAGATGCCTGGGTGCAAGAAGCGGTCTCTCTGGGTTAGGTTTTCCCTTCTAGAAGCATCCTCCTCGAAGGTTCTTCTGTTCCAGTCCGTCTCGGGTAGAGGCAAAGGACGGGTTTGCAAGAAGCAGTTCAGAAATTACTTTTGTCAGGAATAGTCATTCCAGTAACCCCTGCACAATAGGGACAGGGGTTTTTACTCCAACCGGGTTTAGGTTCAGAAGGGTCCTTTCACCCCATTCTCAAAATCCTAAACAGATAAGTTTGGGTACCACGGTTCACATGAAGACGATGCGCTCCATAGTTTTTGCATGGAGCCAGGAGATTACATGGTATCCCTGGATAGTCAGGATGCTTACCTACAGGTTCCTATAGCACTGTTCCATCAGTGTTATCTCAAGGTTCACCATTCTCCAGCAATATTTTCAGTTCCAGACCTTACCCTTTGGGTTAGCCACAGCCCCCAGAGTATGTACCAAAATTATGATGTTTATGGCAGCTTATATCCGCGAGAAGGGGATAAGAAAATTGCCATACCTCGACCACCTTTTTTATCCTGGCACAATCACAGGAAAAGCTTCTGTGCCATCTTCAACAGATAATGACTTGTCTGCAGAGGCACGGGTGGTTCATAAATTGGGCAAAGTCATCGCTGGTTCCGTCACAACGGATGACTCACTGTGGGGCTGTACTGAATTCAAGTCTGCAGAAAATTGATTACCTCGGAACAAGATATTCAAGGTACAGTCAAGTACTCAGGAGTTGTTACACAGTCAAAAAAATATCAATCCACGCAGCTATGCGACTGGTGGGTTTGATGGTGTCAACAATCGACATGGTGGAGTATGAACAATTCCACTCAAGACCTCGACCGCGTCTGATTCTGGCCAGATGGAATTGAATACATCAGACAATAAAGAAACAGACTGGTACTTTCACACAAGGTAAGAAAGTCATCAGCCTGGTGGCTACAGACATCCCATCTAGACAAAGGAAGAACCTTTTGGATATCCGATGGGGGATCCTGACAACAGATGATAGTCTTCAGGGCTGGGGAGCAGTGTCCGGAAGATTATGGTTCCAGGGAGAATGGACCACAGAAGAAAGTTGCCTGCCAATAAATCTGTTAGAACTTCGGGCCATAGACATGGCAATGATTCAGGAAAAGGACACTCTTCAAGGAAGACCAGTCCAGATCCACTCGGACAATTTAACGGCAGGGGCGTACCTCAACCATCAGGGAGGAACGCACAGCCAAACAGCAACGAAGGAGGTAAGTCACATACTAAAGTGGGCAGAACCACCATCTTCCAGCATTGGGGGTCATTCCGAGTTGATCGCTCGCTGACGTTTTTCGCAGCGCAGTGATCAGGTGAAAAATCGGCATTTATGCGCATGCGCTAAGTACTTTCACACAAAACTTTGTAGTTTTACAGAGGCTCGAGCAACGTTTTTCAGTCGCTCGCGTGTTCGTTGTATGATTGACAGAAAGTGGGTGTTACTGGGCGGCAACTCAGCATTTTCAGGGAGTGTGCTAAAAAACGCAGGCGTGCCAGGTAAAAACGCAGGAGTGGCTGGAGACGTCAAACCAGGAACTAAAGAGACTGCAGTCATCGCAAGCTAGGAGTAAGTCTTGAGCCACTGCATGAAACTGCATGACATTTTTTAGTAGCAGAACTGCTAATCTTTCATTCGCACTTCTGCTAAGCTAAGATACACTCCCAGAGGGCGGCGGCCTAGCGTGTGCAATGCTGCTAAAAGCAGCTAGCGAGCAATCAACTCGGAATGAGGGCCATTGACCGCAGTATTCGTTCCGGGAATCCTAAACTGGGACTTTCTCAGTCAACACACCATTCAAGCAAGCAAATGGGCTCTACACCCGGAAGACTTTCAGACTCTGGAAGACAAGTGGGGTTTGCCAGAGAGAGATCTCATGGCGTCCCATCTGAACAACAAAGTGCCCGCATACGGGGCAAGAACAAAGGATCCCGGAGCGATCTGTGTGGACGCCTTGTCAGTGAAATCGGGATTTTCATCTGGCGTATCAATTTCCTCCGATCATCCTGCTACCAGGGTGGTGAGGAAAATAAAAGAAGCAAAGGGTGCCGTGATTCTAATAGCTCCGGCTTGGCCCAGAAGGCATTGGTACACAGATCTGCAGAGAATGTTGATGGATGCTCCACTTCTGCTCATTCAACGTCCAGATCTATTGATGCAGGGTCCTTGTTATCACAGGCATCTGTATCGACTATCGTTGACGGCGTGGGTCTTGAAACATCTATCATGAAGTCAAGAGGATTCTCGCTACAGGTAATTCAAACAATGCTCAGAGCGAGGAAACCATCCCCAGCTCGTATTTATCACCGAATATGGTAGGCCTATATTCATGGTGCAGTGAAAGAAATATGAACCCGAAATCTTTCCAAGTTTCCAGGGTCTTAGATTTCCTTCAGGCGGGAATGGATAAGGGTTTGTAGGTGGCTTCCTTGAGAGTACAAGTAACAGTATTGACTATAGGGTTCTAAAAGAAAATTGCCAATTTACAGGATGTGCGTACTTTTTCCAGGGAATACTGCGCATTCAACCTCCTTTTGTTCCTCCTACAGTGCCTTGGGACTTAAGTCTAGTCCTCAAAAAGCCCTTCAAGTTGCTCCGTTTGAACCACTTAATAAAGTGGATCTTAAATGGTTGACAGCTAAAGTTCTCTTTCTACTGCCTATGGCAAGCATTCCCAACCACGGTCCTCAAGGCACACTAACAGTGCAGGTTTTAGTGATATTCAGGCTTCAGCACAGGTGACTTAATTAGTAGCTCAGTCATTTTGATTTAACTACTAACTGTGCTGCAGCCTGGATATCACTAAAACCTGCACTGTTGGTGTGCCTTGAGGACCGTGGTTGGGAATGCCTGGCCTATGGCATCAGCTAGAAGAGTGTCAGATTTAGGAGCGCTGTCATGTTCTCTTTTTCTGATTATTTTATCCAGATATAGCAGTTCTCAGAACTAGGTCTGGGTATCTTCCTAAGGTGGTGTCTAAATTCCACCTTAATGAAGAAATTGTAGTCCCAATTTTTTCAGGTATCAGGACTTTCTGCGGGAGATGCGTCGCAGTACGTAGTACGAGCATTAAGGATCTACGTGGATCGCATCAGTGCCATCAGAAAGACAGATTTTATCTTAATTTTCTACGGAATCCACAAGAGAGGATGGCCTGCTAATAAACAGACGCTGGCTAGAGGGCTTTGAATGACGATTTCGGAAGCATATTCTCAAGGCGATCTCCCTGTTCCGGCTAATGTCTCTGTTCACTCTACTCGTAAGGTAGGTCCTTCATAGGCAGCACAACATGGTGCTTCAGCAGAACAGATATGTAAGGCAACCACATAGTCTTCCATTAACACATTCATTAGACATTATGCTTGGATACTTTTGCCTCTCATGACGCTGAATTCGGGCGTAAGGTTCTCCTGTCCAATCAGGAGCATCCCCACCACTAAAATTGCTTTGGGAAATCCCATTGTTATCCTGTGGATAACCTGTGTACCCTGCCGGAGAAATATACGTTATGGTAAGAACTTACCGTTGATAACGGTATTTCTCCTAAGTCCACAGGGATACCACCCTGACGCACCTGATTTGAGGATCTTGCTACTCACTAACCTCTTCCTTCTTGTACGGAAGTGTGTGCATGTGTGTTCTTCTCGCCTGATTAGGGCTCTACATGATGCTCCTGCCTAGATGCTTTGGAATCCAACTGATTTGCCTGAGCCAGTGGGCGAGGTTATATGGACGGGCCCATTGCATCCTGGGAGGCCTGAAAGCTTGTGATCGTTTGGTGCCAATCCGCTGTCGCTCCATCATATCCCATTGTTATCCTGTGGAACCTGTGGATTTAGGAGAAATACCGTTATCAACGGTAAGTTTTTACCATAACGTATATATCTGCTGGCCACAACCCTGCTACCTCCCAGGAATGCCCACTGAATTTCACAAACCTACATCCAAATTTGTTCTGCACTTCTGAGCGCTAACAATCGGGACAACAAACGCTGTGTGACTGGGATGCATGCACAAACGTAAAACATTGGCCAACTGTGCAGTTTCGACACTGCGTCTGACTCAGCGTCAGGCCCAGTGTATTATGTATAACTATAATTAAGATCAACAGTGCCACCTCACCGATGTGGGAGCATGACCAGCGCTCTGTGAGCTGCTGGCCATGCGCCCAGACCCTCTCTCACGGTGAATAGACCCTGCGTGCACAACTTCGGAGGTCTCCCAACTGCCCCCCCCCCCCACGGGACTGCGACTTGCAGGTAGGACAGCGGGACAGTTCCAGAAAAATGGGATTCCCACCAAAATCTGGACAGTTGGGAGGTATGAATAATTATATATAGTTATATATATTAATAATTATTTTTATATATATATATATATATATATATATATAATCTCGGCCCGGGGTTATGTGTTACAACCCTTGGCGCAGTTTGTCGATTTTTATTTGCAAGATTGTGTAAAGGTGATTGGCAGCTATATCCAAGACACAAATTATTTTGTTACAGGTATCTACAAGTTCAATGAAGTTAATACTATACCTGAGGATTGTCTGCTAGCTACTTTAGATGTATCTTCACTCTATATGGTGATTCGGCATGCAGATGGTATTAGATCAGTGCGGAGAGCATTACAGAAGGGTCTATGCTCAGGGCCTCCAATAGAGTTTATTATTTTACTTCTTGAAACTGTTCTTGTGTGTAATCACTTTATGTTTGACAACAAGTTTTTTATGCAGCTGTCGGGGACCGCTATGGGGTTGAAACTGGCATCAGCATATGCAAATATTTTTATGGATGACTATGAGAATACATACATTGTACCACAATATGGGGATAAACTTGTATATTTTAAAAGGTTTATTGATGATATCTTTGTAATTTGGCAGGGTACTGAACAAACATTCCACGACATGGTGGTCACTCTTAATGCCCTGAACAGTCTGATACGCTTTATCGCCTCAATTGATAGGGTATCCATTAATTTCTCTATCGTCCTAGTGGATGCTGGGGTTCCTGAAAGGACCAGGGGGATAGCGGCTTCGCAGGAGACAGGGCACAAAAAGTAAAGCTTTAGGATCAGGTGGTGTGCACTGGCTCCTCCCCCTATGACCCTCCTCCAAGCCTCAGTTAGATTTTTGTGCCCGGCCGAGAAGGGTGCAATCTAGGTGGCTCTCCTAAAGAGCTGCTTAGAAAAGTTTAGCTTAGGTTTTTTATTTTACAGTGAGTCCTGCTGGCAACAGGATCACTGCAACGAGGGACTTAGGGGAGAAGAAGTGAACTCACCTGCGTGCAGGATGGATTGGCTTCTTGGCTACTGGACATTAGCTCCAGAGGGACGATCACAGGTACAGCCTGGATGGTCACCGGAGCCTCGCCGCCGGCCCCCTTGCAGATGCTGAAACGAGAAGAGGTCCAGAATCGGCGGCAGAAGACTCCTCAGTCTTCTTAAGGTAGCGCACAGCACTGCAGCTGTGCGCCATTTTCCTCTCAGCACACTTCACACGGCAGTCACTGAGGGTGCAGGGCGCTGGGAGGGGGGCGCCCTGGGAGGCAAATGAAAACCTTTTTTGGCTAAAAATACCTCACATATAGCCTCCGGGGGCTATATGGAGATATTTAACCCCTGCCAGAATCCGTTAAGAGCGGGAGACGAGGCCGCCGAAAAAGGGGCGGGGCCTATCTCCTCAGCACACAGCGCCATTTTCCCTCACAGAAAGGCTGGAGGGAAGGCTCCCAGGCTCTCCCCTGCACTGCACTACAGAAACAGGGTTAAAACAGAGAGGGGGGGCACTAATTTGGCGTTAGAAATATATAAAAAAGATGCTATAAGGGAAAACACTTATATAAGGTTGTCCCTATATAATTATAGCGTTTTTGGTGTGTGCTGGCAAACTCTCCCTCTGTCTCTCCAAAGGGCTAGTGGGTCCTGTCCTCTATCAGAGCATTCCCTGTGTGTGTGCTGTGTGTCGGTACGTGTGTGTCGACATGTATGAGGACGATGTTGGTGAGGAGGCGGAGCAATTGCCTGTAATGGTGATGTCACTCTCTAGGGAGTCGACACCGGAATGGATGGCTTATTTAGGGAATTACGTGATAATGTCAACACGCGCCAAGGTCGGTTGACGACATGAGACGGCCGACAAACAATTAGTACCGGTCCAGACGTCTCAAAAACACCGTCAGGGGTTTTAAAACGCCCGTTTACTTTAGTCGGTCGACACAGACACAGACAGGGACACTGAATCCAGTGTCGACGGTGAATAAACAAACGTATTCCTTATTAGGGCCACACGTTAAGGGCAATGAAGGAGGTGTTACATATTTCTGATACTACAAGTACCACAAAAGAGGGTATTATGTGGGATGTGAAAAAACTACCGTAGTTTTTCCTGAATCAGATAAATTAAATGAAGTGTGTGATGATGCGTGGGTTCCCCCCGATAGAAAATATGGGCGGTATACCCTTTCCCGCCAGAAGTTAGGGCGCGTTGGGAAACACCCCTTAGGGTGGATAAGGCGCTCACACGCTTATCAGAACAAGTGGCGGTACCGTCTATAGATAGGGCCGTCCTCAAGGAGCCAGCTGACAGGAGGCTGGAAAAATATCATAAAAAGTATATACACACATACTGGTGTTATACTGCGACCAGCGATCGCCTCAGCCTGGATGTGCAGAGCTGGGGTGGCTTGGTCGGATTCCCTGACTAAAAATATTGATACCCTTGACAGGGACAGTATTTTATTGACTATAGAGCATTTAAAGGATGTATTTCTATATATGCGAGATGCACAGAGGGATATTTGCACTCTGGCATCAAGAGTAAGTGCGATGTCCATATCTGCCAGAAGATGTTTATGGACACGACAGTGGTCAGGTGATGCAGATTCCAAACGGCACAAAGGTGTATTGCCGTATAAAGGAAGAGGAGTTATTTGGGGTCGGTCCATCGGACCTGGTGGCCACGGCAACTGCTGGAAAATCCACCGTTTTTACCCTAAGTCACATCTCTGCAGAAAAAGACACCGTCTTTTCAGCCTCAGTCCTTTCGTCCCTATAAGAGTCATATCTGCCCAGGGATAGAGGAAAGGGAAGAAGACTGCAGCAGGCAGCCCATTCCCAGGAACAGAAGCGTTCCAACCCTTCTGACAAGCTCTCAGCATGACGCTGAGACCGTACAGGACCCCTGGATCCTACAAGTAGTATCCCAGGGGTACAGTTTGGAATGTCGAGACGTTTCCCCTGCGCAGGCTCCTGAAGGCTGCTTTACCAAGGTCTCCCTCCGACAAGGAGGCAGTATGGGAAAAAATTCACGAGCTGTATTCCCAGCAGGTGATAATTAAATTACCCCTCCTACAACAAGAAAAGGTATTATTCCACACTATATTGTGGTACTGAAGCCAGAAGGCTAGGTGAGACCTATTCTAAATCTAAAAAAATTTGAACACTTACAAAGGTTCAAATCAAGATGGAGTCACTCAGAGCAGTGATAACGAACCGGGAAGAAGGGGACTATCTGGTGTCCCGAGACATCAGGGATGCTTACCTCCATGTCCCAAATTTGCCCTTATCACTAAGGGTACCTCAGGTTCGTGGTACAGAACTGTCACTATCAGTTTCAGACGCTGCCGTTTGGATTGTCTACGGCACCCCGGGTCTTTACCAAGGTAATGGCCGAAATGATGGTTCTTCTTCGAAGAAAAGGCGTCTTAATTATCCCTTACTTGGACGATCTCCTGATAAGGGCAAAGTCCAGGGAACAGTTGGAGGTCGGAGTAGCACTATCTCGGATACTGTTACAACAGCAGGGGTGGATTCTAAAGATTCCAAAATCGCAGCTGATCCCGACAACAAGTCTCCTGTGCTTAGGGATGATTCTGGACACAGTCCAGAAAAAGGTGTTTCTCCCGGAAGAGAAAGCCAGGGAGTTATCCGAGCTAGTCAGGAACCTCCTAAAATCAGTGCATCATTGCACAAGGGCCATGGTAAAAAAATGGTGACTTCCTTCGAAGCAATTCCAGTCGGCAGATTTCATGCAAGAACTTTTCAGTGGGATCTGCTGGACAAATGGTCCGGATCGCATCTTCAGATGCATCAGCGGATAACCCTATATCCAAGGACAAGGGTGTCTCTCCTGTGGTGGTTACAGAGTGCTCATCTTCTAGAGGGCCGCAGATTCGGCATTCAGTTTTGGATGTTGGTGACCACGGAGGCCAGCCCGAGAGGCTGGGGAGCAGTCACACAAGGAAAAAATTTCCAGGGAGTGTGATCAAGTCTGGAGATTTTTCTCCACATAAATATAGCTAAGGGTAAATTTATAATGCTCTAAGCTTAGCAAGACCTCTGCTTCAAGGTCAGCTGGTATTGATCCAGTGGGATAAAACATCACGGCAGTCGCCCACGTAAATAGACAGGGCGGCACAAGAAGCAGGAGGGCAGTGGCAAAAACTGCAAGGACTTTTCGCTGGGCGGAAAATCATGTGATAGCACTGTCAGCAGTGTTTCATTCCGGGAATGGAAACTGGGAAGCAGACTTCCTCAGTAGGCACGACCTCCACCCGGCAGAGTGGGAACTTCATGGGGAAGTTTTCCACATAATTGTAAACCGTTGGGAATTACCAAAGGTGGACATGATGGCGTCCCGTCTGAACAAAAAACGGGACAGGTATTGCGCCAGGTTAAGAGACCCTCAGGCAATAGCTGTGGACGTTCTGGTAACACCGTGGGTGTACCAGTCGGTGTATGTGTTCCATCCTCTGCTTTTCATACCTAAGGTACTGAGAATTATAAGACGTAGAGGAGTAAGAACTATACTCATGGCTCCGGATTGGCCAAGAAGGACTTGGTACCCGGAACTTCAAGAGATGCTCACAGAGGACTTATGGCCTCTGCCGCTAAGAAGGGACTTGTTTCAGCAAGTACCATGTCTGTTCCAAGACTTACCGCAGCTGCGTTTGACGGCATGGCGGTGGAACGCCGGATCCTAAGGGAAAAGGCATTCAGGAAGAGGTCATTCCTACCCTGGTCAAAGCCAGAAAGGAGGTGACCGCACAACATTATCACCACATGTGGCGAAAATATGTTGCGTGGTGTGAGGCCAGGAAGGCCCCACGAAGAAATTTCAACTCGGTCGATTCCTGCATTTCTTGCAAACAGGAGTGTCTATGGGCCTCAAATTGGGGTCCATTAAGGTTCAAATTTCGGCCCTGTCGATTTTTCTTCCAGAAAGAAGTGGCTTCAGTTCCTGAAGTCCAGAAGTTTGTCAAGGGAGTATTGCATATACAACCCCCTTTTGTGCCTCCAGTGGCACTGTGGGATCTCAACGTAGTTCTGGGATTCCTCAAAACACATTGGTTTAAAACCAGTCAAATCTGTGGATTTGAAGCATCTCACATGAAAAGTGAACATGCTCTTGGACCTGGCCTGGACCAGGCGAGTGTCAAATTGGTGTTTTTTTTCTCAAAAAAGCCCATATCTGTTTGTCCATTCGGACAGGGCAGAGCTGCGGACTCGTCCCCAGTTCTCTCCCTAAGGTGGTGTCAGTGTTTCACCTGAACCAGCTTATTGTGGTGTCTTGCGCCTACTAGGGACTTGGAGGACTCCAAGTTGCTAGATGTGGTCAGGGCCCTGAAAATATAGGTTCCAGGACGGCTGGAGTCAGGAAAACTGACTTGCTGTTATCCTGTATGCACCCAACAAACTGGGTGCTCTTGCTTTTAAGCAGACTTTTGCTAGTTGGATGTGTAATACAATTCAGCTTGCACATTCTGTGGCAGGCCTGCCACAGCCAAAATATGTAAATGCCCATTCCACAAGGAAGGTGGGCTCATCTTGGGCGGCTGCCCGAGGGGTCTCGGCTTTACAACTTTGCCGAGCGGCTATTTAGTCAGGGGCAAACACGTTTGTAAAATCCTACAAATTTGATACCCTGGCTAAGGAGGACCTGGAGTTCTCTCATTCGGTGCTGCAGAGTCATCCGCACTCTCCCGCCCGTTTGGGAGCTTTGGTATAATCCCCATGGTCCTTTCAGGAACCCCAGCATCCACTAGGACGATAGAGAAAATAAGAATTTACTTACCGATAATTCTATTTCTCGGAGTCCGTAGTGGATGCTGGGCGCCCATCCCAAGTGCGGATTATCTGCATTACTTGTACATAGTTACAAAAATCGGGTTATTATTGTTGTGAGCCATCTTTTCAGAGGCTCCGCTGTTATCATACTGTTAACTGGGTTCAGATCACAGGTTGTACAGTGTGATTGGTGTGGCTGGTATGAGTCTTACCCGGGATTCATAAATCCTTCCTTATTGTGTACGCTCGTCCGGGCACAGTACCTAACTGAGGCTTGGAGGAGGGTCATAGGGGGAGGAGCCAGTGCACACCACCTGATCCTAAAGCTTTACTTTTTGTGCCCTGTCTCCTGCGGAGCCGCTATCCCCCTGGTCCTTTCAGGAACCCCAGCATCCACTACGGACTCAGAAATAGAATTATCGGTAAGTAAATTCTTATTTTTTTTTTAGATGCTTTGATTTTTAGCAAAGTTAACAGTTTGGCACACACTTTGTTCCGTAAAACTACTGATCGCAACACCATTTTGGTCCCCTCAAGCCATCATCCGGATGTCCTTGAGAATAAATTGCCTGTATCACAATTCCTACGGGTTTTAAGAAATAATTTGGCAGAGATACAACTCGAAGAGACCAGGCAGTGGTTCTTATCGAGAGGGTATAAGAGAAGGGTTGTTGATGGTTGCCTCAATTAGGACGCGAAGATTGTTTGAATCTGGGGCAAAAAAAGCCTAGTAGGTCACAGAACCTGTAGAGGATGATCCTGGGAGTGAGATGTGACACAAGTTTATGAACAGAGCAATGGTCGATTAAGCAGCATTGTCCGATTGTGGCATCTGATGCAAACATAGGTAACATTGGGAAAGTACCGCCACTGCTAAGTGGCCCAAATTTGAAGGATCTTCTGTATAAAACCAGTGGGAAAGCTATGCCATCAAAGAGAGAGACTTTGATAACCACCAATAAGGGCTGCTTTTGGTGCCTTAGATGCACAACTTGCAGGGCACTGATTGTAGGAGGTTCCTTCCCACATACACATACTGGAAAGAGGATCTTCTAACACTATCATTTGACATGCCAATTGGATCATGTTATTTACTACTTGTGTCCATGTGGACTGAGGTATGTGGGTAAGAGCACGAAGACCTTCAGAGTAAAAATGACCCAACATCGGTACGACATGAAACTGGCTTATGAAAAAGGTGTGACTGATAAGCCAATTGCAGCACATTTTTTTTAGGCTGGTCACCAGCTTGCCACCCTGAAATATATGATAATTGATTGGGTACCTCCACTAAGAAGAGGCGGTGACAGGGGATTGCTACTTTTGAAAAACGAGGTTAGGTGGATTCACCGTTTAGAGACAGTGACCCCTAAGAGCATGAATGAGTATAACCATTTGAATATATTTTTGTGAATGAAATTAAGTAATCACATTTATAGTGGTTTACTCACTTATTATTCCTCATTCACAGCTTGCATGATGTGCTTTTTTAAATATATTTTTTCTGTTTTCTAATTTTCTTGTGTTTCCAGGTGTCCATTATGTATATGTATTTATCTTTAATTTGTTTTTTATTGTGGTGTTTTTCATATGTTTTATGTGAAATCTTTCTGTGTTTTATACTGGTTGCTACCCATTCTCTCCTGGTAACCCTGCACCAGATATTTGGGTATGTTTAATAGTGTTGGAACGTAGTTAATACTTCCTATTTGCTTACCAGCTACCTAATAGTTGGTTTAGCAGCATTTCCTGCTGCCTGGGACGCTGTGGGAATGCTCCAATTGGCAATTCCAGCTGGTGGAGCGCAACTTGACAACAGCTTGTGTTGGTCAGCAATTTGACCAAGTCTCACTTCTTACCTTTTCCATAAGGTTAGGTATCCATTACACACTGTGGATTAAATAAACTAAGATGGATGGATTTTCACTCCCCCTGGGCGGCGAATATCTGATCGCGAGACAGTGTAATTTGCAGCACAGCGGTCAGGTCTGAATTAGGCCCAATATCCACTGATATAGCATACCCCCCGACATGACCCACTCCAGGAGGGACACAATGCTCTGTTCCTGGACTGTCTCTTAATTTATGATTGCCGGCATCTGTGTTGAACAGGTTAATGGATAAGAAAGGTGTTTCTGCACAGGTGATGGCAATCATAAATTAAGAGGGAAGTCCAGGAGCAGAGCATTCTGTCCCTCCTGGAGAGGGTCATGTTGGGAGGTATGGAGATAGATAGATAGATAGATAGATAGATAGATTATATATATATATATATATATATATATATATCCAAGCTGTTTGTCCCGGCACTCCCTGTTCATGTAGATGAATGGCTGCGGTGCCCTCCCAGGTAAGATGAATACAATCTCCCAGTATGCAGTATAAGTAACAATGAGCGGCACTCAGCAGACTTGTAGTAGAGAAAATGCAGTTAGTTTAATCCGACATGTTTCGGGGACAACCCCGTCCTCAGGGCCTAACCAGCCAAATAAGTGACATACTGGAGATATAAATACACACATGCCCAGGTGCAAAACATAATAAACAATTATACTCACCTGTTCAGCGGCGCCTGACTCCCGCTCGTGGGTCCGGCATCCATCGCGTCGCCTCCCGCTGACGTCAGTGGCCGGCCGCGTCACCCGCCCGTCTCCATGGGAACACCCGGAGACGTCAATACGCAGCCCTGCCGCCCGCCCCTCACGGAGGACGTGTTGTTGGTATAGCCAATCACAGCTGAGAGTCGGGCCGCCTCACAAGTGTTGCATAGCAACCTAAAGGAAAACAATAATAAACGAAGAAAAAATGTGATGTGAAACAAAACACGGTACATGAGATAAAAGACAATTAAAAACAACAAGACGTGTACCAAAGGTACTAACCAGTGGGGTAACTCCTACGGCTGGCCCCTAGCGTCCCTAGACCCTTATATTAGAATATTAAATAGTATTAAGCTTAGATAACTTCTATCACTATACTGACCTCTTACTAGGAAAACACTAAAGAAAACACTGGATGCCTAGATTCTCGTTAAGACCTCCAGGCGAGAGTGTGCCTAATTGGAAAATCCAGCGCGATTCCTTCTGTAGAAGAATCCTGTCCCTATTACCTCCCCTGAGTGTGTTAGGTACATGATCGATCAATATGGCCCTAATGCTGGCCACCCCATGTTTAGCCTGGACACAATGCCGGGCAAAGGGTTGGTCACTCGTTCCTTTCTCGTGGGCTTTCTTAATAGCACTCCTATGGAGTGCCATACGTTCTCGAAACTGCCTAATCGTTTTGCCGATATAGGCCAGCCCACAGGGGCAAGTAATTAAATAAATCACGTGTGTGGTCGTACAGGTAAGTCGATGTTTAATTTGATAAATTTTGCCAGTGGAGGGGTGTTTAAATGATGTGCCCGTAATCAACGTGTTACATGTAGCACAGCCAAGGCACCTGTAGCACCCATTCTTGGACCTGAGAAAATGACTCTCACGGTCCAATCACTTCGGACCCGGATGAGACAGCCAGAACCATGGATCAGATGCTAATTAAGTTTGCTGAAAGGGGTTACCCTATTAAGGAACTGCGTAGTGCAAGGGCCTGGGCACTACAGATTCCCAGAGCACAAGCCCTGTGCCCCAGTAGTAGATTGCAGTCACAGCCAGGCCCTAAACTCCCTTGGGTCAATAAATACACCACGGCAACCAGGGACAGGGTGAGACGAGCTAAAAACCTGTGGCCTATGATACAGACAGACCCCTCTTTGTCCACCTTAGCTGAAACATCATTATTACCGAGTCACACCCGTGGCAGAAACATAGGGGATTATGTCATGAAGTTGGACATATCAGATCTTACAAAAAACCGTGAGAGTCATTTTCTCAGGTCCAAGAATGGGTGCTACAGGTGCCTTGGCTGTGCTACATGTAACACGTTGATTACGGGCACATCATTTAAACACCCCTCCACTGGCAAAATTTATCAAATTAAACATCGACTTACCTGTACGACCACACACGTGATTTATTTAATTACTTGCCCCTGTGGGCTGGCCTATATCGGCAAAACGATTAGGCAGTTTCGAGAACGTATGGCACTCCATAGGAGTGCTATTAAGAAAGCCCACGAGAAAGGAACGAGTGACCAACCCTTTGCCCGGCATTGTGTCCAGGCTAAACATGGGGTGGCCAGCATTAGGGCCATATTGATCGATCATGTACCTAACACACTCAGGGGAGGTAATAGGGACAGGATTCTTCTACAGAAGGAATCGCGCTGGATTTTCCAATTAGGCACACTTTCGCCTGGAGGTCTTAACGAGAATCTAGGCATCCAGTGTTTTCTTTAGTGTTTTCCTAGTAAGAGGTCAGTATAGTGATAGAAGTTATCTAAGCTTAATACTATTTAATATTCTAATATAAGGGTCTAGGGACGCTAGGGGCCAGCCGTAGGAGTTACCCCACTGGTTAGTACCTTTGGTACACGTCTTGTTGTTTTTAATTGTCTTTTATCTCATGTACCGTGTTTTGTTTCACATCACATTTTTTCTTCGTTTATTATTGTTTTCCTTTAGGTTGCTATGCAACACTTGTGAGGCGGCCCGACTCTCAGCTGTGATTGGCTATACCAACAACACGTCCTCCGTGAGGGGCGGGCGGCAGGGCTGCGTATTGACGTCTCCGGGTGTTCCCATGGAGACGGGCGGGTGACGCGGCCGGCCACTGACGTCAGCGGGAGGCGACGCGATGGATGCCGGACCCACGAGCGGGAGTCAGGCGCCGCTGAACAGGTGAGTATAATTGTTTATTATGTTTTGCACCTGGGCATGTGTGTATTTATATCTCCAGTATGTCACTTATTTGGCTGGTTAGGCCCTGAGGACGGGGTTGTCCCCGAAACATGTCGGATTAAACTAACTGCATTTTCTCTACTACAAGTCTGCTGAGTGCCGCTCATTGTTACTTATACTATATATATATATATATATTTATTTATTTATTTATTTTTATTTTTTTATTTATTTATTTATTTATTTATTTTTTCATATATTACAATCTATGTTCATATATTACAATCTATATTTGGATCTGGATAACAAATTAACAAAATACCATTAGTCAATAAGTATATTATTCACAAAGTTTATATTAAATATGCATTTATTTGTAATAGTGAAAACATAAATTAACATAAATTACAACACATTGCTGGGGGAATTATTATCTTTGTTTTATTAGTTGTATTTACAGCTCAAAATGTAGCAGAAAACCCCTTGCATGTATTATGTCTCACACGGTTTGCTTTTGCTGAAGTCAACAACACTTAACTTCATGTTTTTTTTTTTTTTTTGTTTTTTTTTTTAATTCTTTATTTTTCATTTTGTAATATAGAACAATTTTTCCAAATATGTCAACACATTTATCAAAAATAGAGCGTATGCATCAGTCTCGTAGCTTATCAACTGTAAATATACAGAACATCAATAAATGGTTTGCGAAAAGAGAAATTAACAGATTCACATATGTTATCCTAAACCGTGCAACATTCATATAAAGTTACATAATCTGGAGTAAAGAGCAACCTCGGAGCAATATTGCATAGTAAGACCAAATGTGGACATTGTGTGAGGTCACAAAAACCATCAGAAACAGATAAGAAGAGGGGGGGGGGGAAACAAGGGGAAGAAGGGAGGAAGGAGAAGAAAAAAAAAAAAGGGGGGGGGGGAACAAGCCACGGATGTATTAACTTTTAGAGGGCAGTATGAGGGCCCCATGGGCCTCCATTTTCAGTGTGTATTCAGGGTACATATTCAGCATAAGTCTTAGTGGTCTTAAAGTCAATCCATAGGAACCAGGTTGCCACATAATCCGAATATTTGTCTAAGGCGGCAGAATAAACATCTTCCATGTACATATAGAAGTCAATGCGCTGGAACCACTCCCATACTGTCGGTGGGTTAGTGGATTTCCAATGCACCGGGAGTATAGCTCTTGCCGCATTATTTAAATGCTTGAGAAGGGATTTTTTGTAGCGAGAAGGGGGTATAACTGAATGTGACAGTAGCCAGAAGTCCGGGCCCAGTGGGACCTGGTCTCCCAGAATCTTTGTTGATAGGTCCGTAATTGTGTTCCAAAATGGGATAATTAACGGACAGTCCCACCATATGTGGATCAATGTGCCAGTTTCCCTATTGCATCTCCAACATAGGGGAGAGACTGAGGGGTAAATTTTATGTAGGAGAGACGGGCATCTATACCATCTAGTCAGTAATTTGTATTGTGTTTCCACAACGTCCAAACTAGTGGAGCACTGTGCCATAACCCTGCAATGCGTGTCCCATTGGATCTTGATTCCCCGATGTTTCAGATCTTTGTCCCAGGCGTCACAGAATGAGGGGACCGTAGGAAAGGAACTCTGTCGAAGAATCTTATAGATGCCTGACACCACATGTGGGGGGGCTATCTCTTGACTGCACATAGATTCAAAGGGAGTCAGAGCCTTATAAGGGTCTGTCGCTTCTCGCTGTGATGTAACAAAATGTCGCGCCTGAAGGTAAAACCAATAGTCTTTAGCGGGTATATCGCCCGTTTTCTGTATTTCAGCGAACGGTTTGAGTTTGCCATGTGCAGTCAAGTGAATCACCCTAGTCACACCCGCCCCCCCCCCATCTAGAAGCAATCTCATTGGACCTGCCCGGGGGGAATAATGGATTGTCAAATATAGGTATAACGGACGTTTGTTTAGACATGAGTCCCATTTTGTGACGAAGTGTCCGCCATAGAGCCAATGTGGGCCCCACAGTAGGATGTGGTGAGCGACTAAACCTAGGGGACCAAGGCACTACCTGTAGGTTAAGATTAGTGGAAGAACATTCCAGGTCGACCCACTGCTTCCTCTGGGAAGCAGGGCGAGACCAGTCTATAATTCTATGTAGTAGTGCGGCATGATAATATGTGGAAATCATAGGTAATTGTTGCCCGCCTTGTGCTTTCAGCCTAGATAGATGACTGTGCTTGAACCTAGGCTTCCGGCCGCCCCAAATGAAATGGCTTATTGCCTTGTGTGCTTCAGCTAAGAATTGTGGGGGAAGTTTCAGAGGGATGGTTTGGAAGAGGTATAGCAACCTGGGTAGAATGTTCATCTTTACTATATTTATACGGCCTAGCCATGAGAATCTCTGCGTGAGCCAATGCTTCATCTCCTGTCGCAATTTGCGCAATAGGGGAGTGTGGTTAATACTAGTTATATTAGCGAGTGTCGATGGGATTTGAATTCCTAAATATGTAATATGGGATTTTTGCCATGTGAATTGGAATGATTGTGATAAGGAGGATACCGCAGCGGGTGAGAGCGTGATATTCATTGCCATGGATTTTGAATAATTAATTTTAAAATTTGACATGTCTCCGAATCGTATAAATTCCTTCATAAGGTTGGGTAGGGAAATCAAAGGATTTGTTATGATCGCCAATAGGTCGTCTGCAAAGAGAGCCAGGCGATGCTCGATTTTGCCCACTCGCAGGCCCGTGATATTAGGGTTGAATCTAATTGCCCGAGCCAGGGCCTCCATGCATAGAACAAAAATTAAAGGTGACAGCGGGCAACCCTGGCGTGTGCCATTGGAGATTGTTATGGGTTCAGAAAGAACGCCATTCACCCTAACCCGGGCCGACGGGGTTTTATATAATGAAAGAATTCTCTGCAGAAAAACATCTCCTAGACCCAGGCGTCGGAGCACTGCCTCCATAAAATCCCAATCCACCCGATCAAAGGCCTTTTCTGCGTCTGTGGAAAGAAGCATGGTGGGAGCATCAGTTGTCTGCGCATGTGCAACCAGATCAATGACTCTAATAGTATTGTCCCTAGCCTCTCTGCCCATAACAAAGCCGACCTGATCAGGGTGTAGTATATCTGGCAGTAATGGTTTAAGGCGATTAGCCATAAGTTTTGCGAATAATTTAACATCTACGTTTAATAACGATATCGGTCTATAGTTGGAAGGGAGCGTCGGGTCTTTAGATTCTTTTGGGATAACAGTAATATGGGCGCTTAAGGACTGATCTGATAGAGGAGTCGTTGACGAAATGGCATTGCAGGCCTGAAGGAGAAGGGGGCTGAGTTTCTCCTGAAAGGCTTTGTAGTACGTGACTGGAAAGCCATCCGGTCCTGGGCTTTTACCGTTAGGAGATGACTTTAGGGCAGCCAGCAGCTCTTCTCCAGTAAAAGGGTCGTCTAGGGCCTGAGCAATGTCTGTCGGGAGAGTCGGGAAAGTGATTTCGTCTAAAAAAATTTGTATGTTGCGTATGTGATCTTTGCGTGTAGTTGGTGTCCGCGTGGAGGTCAGATTGTATAAGGCTGAGTAATATTTGTGGAAGATCTCCGCTATCTCTGTATCAGAGGCCCGAGATATCCCGTCAGCGTCTGTGAGTTTAGATATGTACGTTAAAGACCTCTGAGCTCTAAGAGCACGTGCCAGGAGTTTACCGGGTTTGTTACCCCATCTATGATATTTATGTCTGCATTTACGGAACGCCCTGCGAGTACCGTCACTAAGCAGAGTTTTAAGAGCTTGTCTCGCTGTTTGGAGTTCGGCATAAGTATCCGACGCCAGCGTAGACTTGTGGGCCAGTTCCAGTTTTTTTATTTTTTCTAATAAGGCATTTCTACATTCAACCTTCTGTTTTTTCAGACGTGAGCCTAATTGTATGCATTGGCCTCTGATCACACATTTATGTGCCTCCCATAGTACAACCGGGGATACATCGCCAGTTGTGTTCAAAGCGATGTAGTCATCTATTGCTTTCTCAATTTGGGCTCTACAAACAGGGTCCCGGAGGAGTTGTTCATTAAATCGCCAGCGCCAGTGTTTGGGGGGAGGGTGGCGGAGAGAGAGTGTGAGCGTGATTGGGGCATGATCCGAAATTGTAATTTGGCCGATGGTCGCATCAATCAATAGGTCTAGATGAGCATGGCTCACGCAGAGATAGTCTATTCGGGAGTATGTCTTATGTGGGGGTGAATAGAAAGTATAGTCCTTATCTGAAGGATGCAAAAGATGCCAGGTATCAACTAGTTGAAAATCATGTAGAACAGCTCGAAATCGTCTGGATTCTTTAAGCGTGTTCCGTGGGGACCCAGAGGAGGAATCCATACGAGATTCAAGGACCCAATTAAGGTCGCCTCCCACTACCAAAGTGCCCATCAGATTTTGCTCGATTAGTTCTAGTGATTCTTTGAGAAACCGAGTTTGGCCTCGGTTAGGAAGGTAGAGGTTTACGAAGGTAAATGTCTGATGTGCTATAGTAGCTCTAACCAGGATCCCTCTCCCATCCCCTATCAACATTTCGGAGACATCTAGTAGTCTAAGATGTTTGGCAAAAAGGATAGCAACACCCCTAGCCCTCGCCCCAGAATAATCGTTAAAATAACCATTGGGGAAGTAACGGGAGCGAAGACCAGGGGAGGCCCCTCGTTTAAAATGCGTCTCCTGTAGGAAAATAACCTCCGCCCCATCAGTATGTAAGGTATGTAGTAGGCCTGACCTCTTTTCTGGGATATTTAAACCCTTCACATTGTGGGAAACAATTTTTAGGCTAGCCATATAGAAAAAGCATAGGGATCAACTGGCTTAATGATATATCAGGGCTACGACTCTGACCCAATGCTGGGTCAGAAGTAACCTGAAATTGGTTGTGGCATAAAAGAGGGGGGGTGGTAGGGTCAACACATGAGGAAAGAAAGGAAGACATGGGTACATGAACATGGAAAAAGAAAAGAAGAAACCAAAAAAGAAATATAAATTTAAACAACAACATGTAGTGGTAATCTCTGCATTGATAGCCATGGGTATAGATTAAGCATCCCATGGTCTAAGAAATATACAGCAGAGAAGGGGGTCCAAAGGGTAACAGCAGGTTCAACAATATTATATAGTTAAGTAAGAGGTGTTTGAGAGGGATATATCATGGTCAGGAAGGAGATGGGAGGAGGGAAATCAATCAACCGCCTCCCTCCATCTCGCCACCTAATCCATCCCGGCCCACAGGAAGCATCTCCAATTAATTACATTAACAACTTGTAATAGTACGGGAGTGGTAGGCATTCTCAAGGTAATTGAAGCTCAAATTTTAAAACAACCTATTGAATAATAAGAAAAAGTAAAAAAGGAAAAAAGATCACTGTGAGCTTTCAATAAGGTAGCATAAAAAGGATATCACAATTTATGGTAGCAGACGCGTCATGAGGTTTCAGATGTTTCATTTGATCTGCCCGCCCGGTTGCGTCGTCTTGAGGTGTCTACTTTTTTCCAAGGCTCCTTGCGGGGTAATGCCGTAGTGGGAAGCTGTAGAGGGTCTGTCCAATTTGGTAATGAGATCAACGGTAGGCCCAATGCCTTGCAGAATGCTGGAACGCCATCATAGTCCTCCAAGACATGTCGGTTCCCGTCGCGGGTGACTTGGACGCTCAGAGGAAAGCCCCAGCGAAATCTGATATCCTTCTTCCGAAGAGCTTCCGTGAGGGGGTGGAGGAGACGCCTCTGCTGTAAAGTCATCCAGGAAAGATCCTGGAAAATCTGGATGGGGTGGCCATTGAAGGCTATGTTCGAGGCCTGTCTGGACTTCTGTAGGATAGTCTCTTTCACCTGGAAGTAATGTAGCCGGCAAATGACATCTCTAGGCCGCTCTGTAGGTGCTCCCCTTGGTCGTAGTGCCCGATGTGCTCTATCAAACACAATTTGAGAGCCGGGGTCAGCACCCAGCAAGTCGTTAAATATTGCAGTCAATGCCGCAGCCAGGCCCTGGGGTAGCACATCTTCGGGTAGACCTTTGACCCTCAGGTTGTTCCGCCTCCCTCTGTTATCTATATCATCCAGTCTACGTCTCATTTCAGTGGTGGTATGTGAGTATCGGGATACAAGATCGTGGAGATCTGCGAGCTTAGCGTCCGTTTCATCTCTATGATCTTCCAGGTCAACTACTCTGTTTGCTACTTGCGTGAGATCAGATTGGATATTGGAAAGACTCGCTTGTAGGGAGTCATGGATTCTTTTTTCCATGTTGGATAAATCTTGTTGGATGTCTTGGCGAGTCGGGAGAGAGCGTAGTTGTGTGAGGACTGCCGCCATATCGGCAGAATCTTTACTAGCAGATCCAGTTTGGCGATGTTTTGGAGAGGGAGAGGTCCCGGGATCTTCCATGATGATTGGCGGCAAGTGATCAGTGACTGCGGTGGAGGTGCTAGGGTCAGGGACGGGGGTGCCAAATAAAGTATGGAAGGCTGCGGCTTGTGTGGTCGCGGATCTAACTTTTGATGTTTTACCAAAGCGGCGCCGTCTTGTCATTTGTCCAGGTGAAGAGAACAGAACAGAGCCTCAGGGAGGAGAGCATTACGACATATCCCAGGTGGAAGCTCAACCCGCTGTTCCCTCTGCGTGGTTCGGTCTCAATATATCATAGTATACGTCAGATGAAAGCCCGGAAGCACAGAAGTCGGCAGTGCGGCAGCATGTAGAACCCTGTCGGCCATATTTCGTTTTTGGGGCTCACATATCCCTGGCGAGGGGGCCCCGCCAACACCGGCCGCCGTTAAGAACCAGTCGGTGGACGAGGGTGGGGGTCACTGGTGTCTGTGCGGCCGTCTCCCGGTCCCGGGAGTGTGAGGGCCAGCGTGGGGACCTCAGGTCAGGGATCAAAAAAGGTGCTCCAGACCGTATGGAATTCACCAATGCGTGGCCTCAGGCCTTCCACCCTCCCCGGATCGCCCGCAAGTCCTCCTCCCCAGCTGAACTCCGTCCGGAGGCCTCAACCGTTCTGTCCTCACTGGTTGCGGCTGCACCGAAGGGTCCAAGTGGCGAGGGGAGTAAAGAGGAATACCGAGGTAGGCACAGGTGCGTGTGCCACGCTTATATGTAGCTCTCCCTCCCGTCCGGGAGTGTATCTTAAATTCAGTCCCCTGCTTTTGTGGAGTGGGAGGGCCGCAACCCACAGAGCAGGCCTAAGCCTCTTCCCAATACCGCGGTTCCCCCTCACTAATACCTGAGCACGGGGACAAGGAGACCGTGGTACGTATGTTGGGGGGGTAGAGAGCCCCAGGGAGAACAAAGATGGGGACTTTGTGGGGATGCGGACCAGGTTTCTCAGGAGGCCAGGAGAGGCACCTCTTACCTCTCGGCCACAAGTTTCTTCTCCGGCTCGTCGGAGCTCCGTCAAGGGTGTCTCCCCCGCTGGATGGTGAAGTACCGCCAAGGAGCGCGGCAGGTCAGGTGCCCTGTGCCGTCGTCGGCTGGTCTGAGTCCTCCGTGTCCCTGCAAGATGGCGCGCGTCTCCGTTGCAGCGCTCGGTATCCGGCACTCCAGGGCCTGACAGCGCCTCCTCTCCGGGTGTGCGCAGAGCCAGTCGGGTGTCTGGCCAGCCGCTCTAGGGGTCTCAGTGTCGTCGGGAGGGCATCCGTGGGCTGCGCAATTGCAGAGGCCTTGGTCCGGATCCTCAACTACTCCAGTCCCCGGCTTCAGTCCGGGGGGAGGGCCGCAACCCGCAGGAGCGCTCAGAAGCACTCCCCGATTCCGCGGTGTCCCCCCAGGGCAGCTCAGATGGCCCCACAGCAGCAGGAGGGCAGCATGTGGGAAGATGGGTAAGCCCAAGCTGTATAAAACGGGTTTTTAGCAGGCACTATGCAGGAGCTCTCAGGCTGCACGTCTTTCCTCCTCAGCAGTCAAACCACGCCCCCCTAACTTCATGTTTTTATGCAATTTATCCTCAGGGCTTGATCAGATAAGTAGTTCCTGAGAATTTATTTATGTTACCTGAGCCGAGTACACTAAAAATCTGCTGTTTAGATCAGTGGTTCTCAACCTCAACCCTCAAGTATCCCCAGCAAGACGTGTTTTGAGGATTGCTGTCAGTGGAAGCAGGTGGGATAATTACTGACCCAGCAAAATAGATGAATTCACCTGTGCATGATTACAGGAATCCACAAAACGTAACCTGTTGGGGGAGAACCACTGATTTATTTGATCAGTGGGTTGGGGATTTACATGATTTTCTGGTATGTAGCTGTGTCCTCTGGGCTTTTCCGTATTGCACAAGTGAACAGCAGAGGCGGTCAGGCATTGGAAATCAAAGATCCTTATTCCTGAACAAATTTTACAATGATTATCTCACAGTAGATAAAGGAGCCTCTAGCGTCACAGCCAGGCAACTCATCTGAATATGCACCTACAGATGGAGCCATGCTAGTTGTGGCTCTGTCTGTGCGGGCGCGCCTAACGCCGAGAGCGTCTCCGGCCGGGCTCCTTAGAATGGGAGCGTCTCTGTGCACTCCTGGAGTGACTAGGCGGACGGATCGCCTAGTCACGCCGGGGGTGCACGGCTGTAGCTCAGGCCAGATTCAGGGATATTCCCATACCCAGTGGTTTGTGTACATCTCTGATGCTTCCAGATCTTGGCATGCGTAGGATCTGTCCTGTACAGATCTCTGTCTGCAACTATAGTGTCCACTGAGCCGCAGCATGATTGACATGCTGTGGCCATTTGGGATCTGGGAAGGGGCTGCAATGGCCAGCGTTCCAGAAAACAGTGACCCCATTTTCTGGGTATACCAATGTCAGTGGCTGCGTGAAAACACTGGCCAAGCTGAGTAACCTGAGAGTTACACAGGTGACCGATTTTCACAAAGATTATCCGATGCTGCGAGTTCAGACGCAGCGAATCACAGTAGCTGACAGGAGGCAACTATACACAAGATGCCTCCTGCATCATTAGCTTATTTTAGAACAGCTGCAGCATAAAAGCACACAGCCGCTGTGCTACTGCGTCCATCTCTGATCAGGCCCTCAGTTTTTCAATTTCTAGCAGAAGTTGTAAGTACTGAGCTGGATTTGATTTTATAGCAAGGTTTTCTTATTTTGAAAATATAAACTGTGCAGCTTGTCATTTTACCAGAAGGTGGTGCTGTTTGCTATAGCCATGTTATGTGTGCCATTTACAGTACATGATCACAATGTTTACAGTAGAACTACACATCAAGCAAACTAATTTGCTTTTTTCCTTGACTAATTACTATGTTTCCGGCAGAATGCTGTTAATTACTGTCTAAGTCAGTAATAGGAAACATGATACACTTAAGAATTTGCGGGCCATAAATATGGATTCATCCTCATCCACCTTCTCAAACTCTTTTTTTAAAGGGAAATTGCATAATATTTTTCAGATGGATTGGTTGGAGACTACTCTAGATAGAGAAAAAAGTGCCTTTACATTTTTTATATTACAGGTTGAGTATCCCATATCCAAATATTCCGAAATACGGAATATTCCGAAATACGGACTTTTTTGAGTGAGAGTGAGATAGTGAAACCTTTGTTTTTGATGGCTCAATGTACACAAACTTTAATACACAAAGTGATTAAAAATATTGTATTAAATGACCTTCAGGCTGTGTGTATAAGGTGTATATGAAACATAAATTAATTGTGTGAATGTAGACACACTTTGTTTAATGCACAAAGTTATAAAAAATATTAGCTAAAATTACCCTCAGGCTGTGTGTCTAAGGTGTATATGTAACATATATGCATTCTGTGCTTAGATTTAGGTCCCATCACCATGATATCTCATTATGGTATGCAATTATTCCAAAATACGGAAAAATCCCATATCCAAAATACCTCTGGTCCCAAGCATTTTGGATAAGGGATACTCAACCTGTACTACCTTCCCAATAGATTTTTAAAGGAGAATCAGATATTCCCTTAAAACACTGAGTGGTATGAGACTGGGGTAATATATATATATATATTTTTTTTTAGAAGGAAACTAATGATCTTAACCGCTTTCTCAATGTGTGATTGGAATAAGTACATGGGGAATACTGACCTCTACGATCATCTGTAATACTGCAGACCACGGTAGACACAGAGGCGTAGCATGCAGCAATGGCACCTGGAGCAAGCTCACTTCACGGCGCCCAACCCCCCCCCCCCCCACCACCCCTTTCCCCCCTTCCCAATATACACACAAACACATAATTCCAGACATGGAAAAAAGCACTGACCCCTACAGGTATAAAACCACTATAGCCTCCACAACGCCCTCAGTCCCTCAACACCGTCCTCACCCACAGCCCCATCACCATTCTCAGCCACATCACCTTCCTCAGCCACAGCTCCCATCATCATCTTCAGCCCCCTGCCCCATCACCATCCTCTGCCCCTGCCCTATCACCATCCTCTGCACCAGTGGTGCAAGTAGAAATATTTTCTTATGGGTACTGAGTAATGAAAAATGGGCGTGGTCATGTGTTGTGATGGAGCGTGGCTACATGACAGTAGCGGTGTGGCCACATGACACAGCCCCTTTTTGGGGGGATTCTGGAGGCAAGTCTAATAATATATAGTAATGCCTACAGTATAATAGAAATATATAGTGATACCTCCAGTATAATAGAAATATATAGTAATGCACCCAATTTAATAACAATATAGGGAGGAGCAGTCATGCTACCAAGCACCATGGTCTTGTTGTTTTGTGGCAATGGCAGAGTGTGTGGCAGTTTGTACTGTGTATCCGCTGTCAAATTCTTAAGGGTACTCCGTACCCGAGCATACCCGCATACTTGCACCACTTCTCTGCACCATCCTCAGCCCCCTGCCTCATCACCATACTTAGCCCTCTGCCCAATCACCATACTCAGCCCCTTGCCCCATCACTATCCTCAGCCCCTTGCCCCATCACTATCTTCTGCCCCATCACCATACTCATCCCCCTGCTCTATCACCATCCTCTGCTCCTTGCCCCATTACCATATTCATGCCCCAGTCACATCACCATCCTCAGTTCCACTTTAATTATTTTTTCACACCACCTCCTGCCTCTCCTATGGAGCCGGAGCCTCCTCCTGTACAGCCACACGTGTGACGAGCTAAGCAGGTAGCAGCCGCAAGTTAGAACCCTGCTGTTGTGCTGCTCTGTCTCACTGCTGCTGCCATTCTGGGCCGCATCTGGGAAACGCTGGTGCTGACTACAACGCACGGGCAGCGTGGGTAAGGTCTCTGCAGCGCCGCCGCTGCCCAGGAGCAAATGCAGGATTTCTGAGGGGGTGTTTCTGCGTGCACATGTGTATATGTGTGTGTGTGTATGTATGTATGTATATATATATATATATATATATATATATATATATAATAGCCCAGATCTGTGACTTTGTGCCTGTGTGTATAACGCATCTCTCATTGGGTTAGTGGCAGGTCTATCACACCCAGTCCACAGCTGATTGGGCGAGAAACGCCCTCCCACACAGCTTACATCCAATGGGAGGCTCTGCCCTTTGCCTGCTGTGTTTTCACAGAGCAGGATTAGCAATGGGACTGATGGAGATGCAGCTCCAGCCCCACACCCCAAAATAGTAACATAGTAACATAGTATCTGAGGTTGAAAAAAGACAATTGTCCATCGAGTTCAACCTATTTGTGGTGTCCTCTGCATGATGATTTGACTAAATAGTAACTATAATGCATGACTATGCACCATACCCCTGGATATCCTTATCCAATAGGAATTTATCTAACCCATTCTTAAAGGTGTTGACAGATTCCGCCATTACAACTCCCTCGGGCAGGGAATTCCAAACACGTATTGTCCTTACCGTGAAAAAGCCTTTACGCCGTATTGTGCGGAATCTCCTCTCCTCTAACCTGAGCGAGTGTCCACGAGTCCTCTGTGTTGATCTAACCAAAAACAGGTCCCGCGCAAGCTCTGAGTATTGTCCCCTTATATATTTGTAGATGTTGATCATATCCCCTCTTAGTCTCCGCTTTTCCAATGTAAACATGCCTAGTCTTTCAAGCCTTTCCTTGTATTCCATCGTCTCCATGCCCTTAATTAGTTTGGTCGCCCTCCTTTGTACCTTTTCAAGCTCCAGGATATCCTTTTTGTAGTACGGTGCCCAGAACTGTACACAGTATTCAAGGTGTGGCCTCACTAGTGATTTATATAATGGGAGTATAATACTCTCGTCCCTAGCATCAATACCCCGTTTTATGCATGCTAATATCTTATTAGCCTTCTTTGCTGCAGTCCTACTTTGGGTACTACTGCTTAGCTTGCTATCTATGAGGACACCTAAGTCCTTTTCCAGTACAGAATCCCCTAGTTTTACCCCATTTAGTAGGTAGGTGTAATTTTTGTTCTTGTTACCACAGTGCATTACCTTACACTTGTCTGTGTTGAAGCGCATTCTCCATTTGGCTGCCCATGCTTCTAATTTAACTAAGTCGTTCTGAAGAGACTCGGCATCCTCCTTCTGTATTTATAGCCTTACACAATTTGGTATCATCTGCAAAAATTGACACCATGCTCTCTAGACCTTCTGTTAGGTCGTTAATGAAAATATTGAACAATAGCGGTCCTAATACTGAGCCTTGCGGCACACCACTTAGCACTTCAGTCCAAGTTGAAAAATATCCATTAACCACAACGCGCTGCTTCCTATTATCTAACCAGTTTTTGACCCAAGTGCATATTGTGCTTCCTAGCCCTGATTCTTGTAGCTTGTATATAAGTCTCATGTGTGGTACAGTATCAAACGCTTTGGCAAAGTCTAAAAAGATTACATCCACGTCTTTACCCTGATCTAGGTTTGCGCTTACTGTTTCATAAAAGCCAAGTAAGTTGGTTTGACAGGATCTGTCCTTCATAAACCCATGTTTATTCCTTTTAATGACCTTATTGGTTTCAAGGAACTTCTGAATACTATCTCTTAGAATACCTTCCAATACTTTCCCCACTATAGATGTAAGACTAACTGGTCTATAATTGCCTGGTTCAGCTTTACTTCCCTTTTTGAATATAGGCACTACTTCCGCTATACGCCAGTCTTTGGGAACCATACCTGATATAACTGAATCCTCAAAGATCAGAGATAGCGGTTTTGCCAGTTCAGAGTGAAGCTCCATTAGAACCCTTGGATGAATACCATCGGGCCCTGGTGATTTATTAATCTTTAAATGTTTTAATCGGTGACAGACTACTTCCTCGCTTAAATAAGTACCTATCAGTGTGATATTGTCCTTATTGAGATTGTGTGTCAGTCCCTGAATTGGGTCCTCTCTAGTGAATACTGTTGAAAAAAACTCATTTAGTGTGTTCGCTATGTCATTATCATTTTTGCTTAAGACTCCCAACGTGTCCTTCAAAGGGCCTATACTCTCCTTTTTTAATCTCTTGCTATTGATGTATTTAAAGAATTTTTTGGGATTTGCTTTCCTTTGCTACTAGTTTTTCAGTTTCTACTTTAGCCGCTCTTATTTCCTTTTTGCAATTTTTGTTACATTCCTTATAGTGCTGAAATGACTCTGCTTCCCCGTCAGATTTGTATTTTTTAAATGCTCGCCTTTTCTTGCCCATAAGTTCCTTAATCTTTTTGTTAAGCCACATCGGTTTATGATTTTTATTCCCTTTTTTGCTACTCATAGGAATATATTTGAGTGTATTTTTAGCTAGCAGGAATTTTAGTACCTCCCATTTCTCCGTAGTATTTTTTCCTAAAAACAAACCTTCCCATTCAATATCCCTGAAAAATACCCTCATCATTTCAAAATTTGCTTTGCTAAAATTTAAAGTCCTAGTTGAGCCAGTATAGGGCTGTTTGTAGAAACTGATATTGAATGTGACCATATTATGGTCGCTGTTTCCTATGGGTTCCCCTACTATAATACCCGATACCAAATCCTGATTGTTTGTTAATACCAGGTCTAAGATTGCATTGTACCTAGTTGGTTCCTCAATTAGTTGGACTAGGTAGTTATCATTTAGTGTGTTTAAAAACATACTGCCCCTAGCAGTATCACATGAATCGTTTTTCCAGTTTATCTCTGGATAGTTAAAATCTCCCATCACTACTATGTCTCCTACTCCTGCTGCTTTTTCAATTTGCTTTAGTAACAATTCATCATCAGATGCGTTGATACCAGGCGGCCTATAGCATACACCCAATACTAACTTTTTTGTTCCTTTTTCCCCGCATGCAATTTCCCATAGTGTCTCAACAGTGTCTACAGTACCCTCCTGAGTATCTTCCCATATATTAGGTTTTAAAAACGGCTTTACGTACAGACACACCCCTCCACCCTTTTTATTTAGTCTGTCTCTCCTAAACAGTGTATAGCCCTCTAGATTGACTGTCCAGTCATGAGATTCATCCCACCAAGTTTCAGTAATGCCTATAATATCATACTGTTTGCTTGCTGCAAGTATTTCTAGTTCACCCTTTTTACCAGTAATGCTTCTGGCGTTTACATACATACAACTAAGATAAGTATTTTCCCTTGCATTAGGGACATCTTTCACCTTATGTGGCAAGGATGACCTGTAATCGTCATTGGTTAGTGCTTTGGTAAAATCCCTTTTAGTACCCATGTTAATAACCTTACTGCCAGCTCTTACCCTCCCCCCAACTTCTCCCCCATTTTGTTTACTACCGCCATCCCCACTATTCTCACTGCATGACCCGTAGTTTTTAGCTAAACCCTCCCCCCAGGCTCCTAGTTTAAAATCTCCTCCAACCTTCTAACCATCCTTCCCCCCAGCACCGCTGCCCCCTCCTCAGTCAGGTGCAATCCGTCACGACAAAAGAGATGGCGTCTGACTGAGAAGTCCGCCCAGTGTTCCAGGAGCACAAACCCCTCTTTCCTGCACCAATCCCTAAGCCACACATTTACCTCCCTAATCTCCTTCTGCCTCCCTGGACTAGCGCGTGGCACGGGTAATAATTCCGAGAATATTACCTTAGATGTCCTTGCCTTCAGTTTCTTTCCTAAGTCCCTATAATCTTTCTTAAGGACATCCCACCTTCCGCTAACTTTGTCATTGGTGCCAACGTGCACCAAGACCGCCGGGTCTTTGCCAGCCGCTCCCAACAATCTATCTACCCGGTCCGCGATGTGCCGTACCCGAGCACCCGGGAGACAACAGACTGTACGGCGATCACGGTCCCGGTAGCAGATTGCCCTATCTGCCTTCCTGATGATAGAATCCCCTACCACCACCATTTGACTAGGTACCTCTCTATCTTTTATCCCAACCGCGCCAGAGGGACCGCACCTCTGGATGCTAGAGGGAGCAGTCTCCTCCGGCACCGTCATTTCTTCGCTATCATCCTCCGATTCCTCGTCCAATCGGGCAAATTTGTTCGGGTTTGATAGTTCGGAGATGTCGTGCCTCCCCCTCTTATTCTTCCTTCTAACTGTGACCCAACTGGCTACCTGATCATCATCCTCTTCTACCAGTGACCCCTCCCGCAACTCCTCCACCGTTCTGTCTAAACTACGCTCGAGATTGTGAATCTCCCTCAGTCGCGTAACCGTTTGCTCTAGATCAGTTACCTGGGCTTCCAGGGCAACAGTTCGCACACACCTCGTGCAGATGTATTCACACTGGGCCGGTAGCTCCAGGTGTGCATACATCTTGCACGACATGCACTGAGTGAGGTCCTCAATCACAGCCCCTCCCATATTGTTTGCAAGGTCTAACTCCCTGTTACACTCAAAGAAAAAGCAGCAAAAATAAAAAATAGAAGACAAGCAATATCACTTATACAATACAGGTTGAGTATCCCTTATCCAAAATGCTTGGGACCAGAGGTATTTTGGATATGGGATTTTTCCGTATTTTGGAATAATTGCATACCATAATGAGATATCATGGTGATGGGACCTAAATCTAAGCACAGAATGCCTTTATGTTACATATACACCTTATACACACAGCCTGAAGGTAATTTTAGCCAATAATTTTTATAACTTTGTGCATTAAACAAAGTGTGTCTACATTCACACAATTCATTTATGTTTCATATACACCTTATACACACAGCCTGAAGGTCATTTAATACAATATTTTTAATAACTTTGTGTATTAAACAAAGTTTGTGTACATTGAGCCATCAAAAAACAAAGGTTTCACTATCTCACTCTCACTCAAAAAAGTCTGTATTTCGGAATATTCCGTATTTCGGAATATTTGGATATGGGATACTCAACCTGTAATTAAGCTGGCTTATACTTATCTATCTTTGTGCGGTTCTTGGTCCTTCACTTTTATGCAGCCGTAGTGCTCTCACCTGCGGCACCTATACTCCACTTAGCAGTTGCAGTTGTACCAGCTCACTGCTCCTCCTTTTCACTCGGCTTCCAGCTCCTGCTAAGAAAAAAAATAAAAAATGCCCCTCACACTGGCACAATCACAGCCCCTCTGCTACTCCAAGTAAGAGACCCTCTCACTCACTCACAAGGTCAGCCCCTTGCAGTCTCACCAGAAGTTTAATGGTACTGTAAATGTGTGTTCCTGATTGTGTATTAAAAAACTCACCTTTATCTGTATTCTAACTCACCTTTATACTGTTTCCAACTCACTTAGAAATCCCAGCAGCACTTTGAAGAGACCAGCCCCACAGACTGAAGAGACCAGCCCCACAGAGTCCCACTGCCACCTGCAGCAACATACCCTCCCCAACAATGTACACATAAAAATTGATACAAATTCGAAAAGGGGGCGTTGCCCCGGGTACAGCGGCGTGGCCACTCCCCTTTTCCTATACTTTCAATGGAAGCTCGGAGAGTCAAAAATCGGTACAGACCATAAAAAAAGGGACTGTACCTGCCAAAAAGGTCCAGCTGGAGGGTATGCCACTGCATCTGCAGCAAGTTTCTGCGCTGCAGATAGGTGGGAAAAAAAACTTTTACTGCAGCGTCCTATGTCCTGCTGCCAGTCCGCCTGCCCCCTCCAGCATCAACAATCCCCACTCCCTAGCCGCGGCGCAGGTGTAACAAAAGCTGCTGCAGCCACTGGCATAGATGTGTATGAAAGCGGCGCAGCAGAAGGCTTTCATAGCCCTCCCTGCGCTGCATACTCTCTGAGCCCCGGAGCCTTCTCTGCGTGTAATGTCACAGAAGTGCCTCCCCGCCACAGCAGCGCCCAGATCCCCAGAGGCCCTGACACTGCAACACAGCACCTGGGCTGCCAGCCTGGAAGCCCCGAGATGGCTAATGTAACGGATAGAGTGGGTGATATCGTGGAGGTAATGTCTGGACGCTGAATCAATGTAAAAGGTGACAGTGCTGTGCAGTGCAGTCTGGGCCGGTGCTAGGGTGTTCGGCACCCCCCTGCAAACTATAAATTTGCACCCTCGCATACTTTACAAAGGCACAGCGCACATAATACCCCCTGTAGTAAAGACACACATGTAACGCCCCCTGTACCAGTGACGCTTACACAAGTAACGCCCCCCTGTACCAGTGACCATACACACGTAACACCACCTGTAGCAGTGACGCTTACACGCGTAACGCCCCCTGTACCAGTGACGCTTACACACGTAATGCCCCCTGTACCAGTGATGCTTACACACGTCTGTAGCAGTGACGCTTACACACGTAACGCCTCCCGTAGCAGTGACACTTACACACGTAACGCCCTCTACCAGTGCTGCTTAGACACGTAATGCCCTCTGTACCAGTGACGCTTAGACACGTAACACCCCTGTATCTGTGCCGCTTAGACACGTAATGCCCCCTGTACCAGTGATGCTTACACACGTAATGCCCCCTGTACCAGTGCCGCTTAGACACGTAACGCCCCCTGTACCAGTGATGATTACACACATAACGGCCCCTGTACCAGTGCCGCTTACACACGTAACGCCCCCTGTACCAGTGCCGCTTACACACGTAACGCCCCCTGTACCAGTGCCGCTTACACACATAACGCCCCCTGTAGCAATGCCGCTTACACACGTAATGCCCCCTGTACCAGTGCCGCTTACACACGTAATGCCCCCTGTACCAGTGCTGCTTGCACACGTAACGCCTACTGTACTAGTGACGCTTACACACATTATGCCGCAGTCACACATACACACACAACAGACACATATATGTATATCTACACAAACACACACATACTGTAAATACATTACACACAGTCACACATATATACAGTATACACAGACACTGTATATACACACACACACTCACTCTCTTTCCAGACACTTACCTAATGACGTCTGGCTGGCCGAAGCTGTAGCAGCTCATCCTCCTGCTGTAGCATGGTCCCGTCTAGCGTCGCCCCTTATTCCCATCTAGCTCCGCCGCCTTTGGCTCCTGCCCGGCCACTGAATGTCACACAAGAGGAGGCTTTGTGCTGCCGGCGCCAAGGGGGAGAGGAGATTGTGTGCTGCTGGCGCCGCTGCATGTGTGACAGCAGCCTGCAGCAGCAGGGATAGTAGCAGCAGCTCAGCACAGGGATGCAGAGCAGGGAGAACGCCTCTCCTTCCTGGTGCCTCCCTGCACTGCATCCCTTTGCTGAGCGGCTAGCGCCGGGCCTGTGTGCAGTGTCACTGACACTGCACAGCACTTTCACCTTTTACATTGATTCAGCCAGTCACTCAGTTCTGCCAGCCAGTCACTATTGTTAGCATCAGTGTCCCAATGCACCGCATTACAGGGAAGTAGACGTACTAAATAAACTACAGCTCCCAGCAGCCCTTAGTGCCGAAACATTCCGGCCCTTAGGGCTGCTGGGAGCTGTAGTTTATTGAGTGCATCTTCTTCCCTGTAATGCGGCGCGTTGGGACATTGGCGCTAACAATAGTGACTGTCTGCTGTGCGAGTCTCCGGGAGAGCCACTGCCAAAGGGAGGACAGCAGCTTAGCTGCTGACAGGAGAAGCATTACCCGCCCCTCCCTCACTCACAGTACCTCCGGGCCCCATCCACGGCACCCCCACACACTCCCTCTAGCACCCGCGGTAGCTCCTGACCCTCTCTCCCACCCGCAGCACCTGCCGCACCACCGCATTCGCCCCTCCCCCACCCGGGGCACCCCCGCAACTGCTCCTCCCCAACCGTGGTGGCTCCTAACCCCCACCTTCGGCACCACCGCACCAGCCCCTCCCCCACATTCTGCACCACCGCAACCGCCCCTCCCCCTCCCGCGGCACCCCTGGATCCCATCCACGTCGTCCCCGCACCCGCCGGGGAGACTTGTCCTGCTCACTTGCGCCTCCTCCTTCTCTGGGAGCTCGGCGGCTGCTGTTGATGGGTTGCATGTTTAGGGGGAGCCGCTCTATCTGCGCCGCACTCCGCTGGCCTGAAGCACTCATACCTCCTCCGCCGCTCTGAGTCTGATGTGTCGCAGGGTGACTCTCAGCCGCTCCTCACTGAGCCAAACACCAAACACATCTGCCTGGCCAACTCAGTCTGTATCACAGGGGGGAAAATCAGTGCGCTGCATTAGCAGATCGAGTTAGCGCGGGGGGGGGGGTGTGTGTTGTGTTTCTAGGTAGCGCTAGTGGCTGCCCGGTGCCCTCTGAAGTATCCGGTACCTGGAGCTTGCGCTCCACAGAAACCGCCCTCCCTACGCCCCTGGGTATACATAACATAAAACAGTACTCTTATGAACAGTCAAGAGTGTAGCTACCATAGGTGCAGGCAGTGCAGCTGCTATGGGGCCCAGAGCTGAGACGGGCCCACCTTCCCTGTCAAATCTACATCTGTTATATACATTTTTCACCATTGGGTGGTACATAAGGGCCCTTACAAACTTTTGCCTTGGGGTCTAAAATATACATAGTTATGCCCAACGACCTGCTCATTGTAATGTGGTATAAAATGAACCTCAGGGAATTATAATGTTACATAATATGAAATATAAGTGGAGGCACTATAGTCAAGAGCGTAGCTACCATAGGTGCAGGCAGTGCAGCTGCTATGGGGTCCAGAGCCTAGAGGGCCCACCTTCCCTGTCAAAGTTACATGTGTTATATACATTTTTTGCCATTGGGTGGTACGTAGGTGTCCATTCAAACTTTTTTCTTGGGGCCTGCAATATATCTAGGTATGCCCCTAGACCTGCTCATTGTAGTGTGGTATAAAATGAGCTGGAGGGCATTTTAATGTTATATAATATGAACCGGGGCACTGTAATGAGGCACTATATATCATAATATGAATTGGGGTACTGTGCGGCATAATGTGTACTGGCAGCTCTGAAATGTGACGTAGGGTGAACTTAAGCACTACTGCGATTCATAAAAGAAACTAGGGCACTACTATGGGGCATAACATTAAATAAGGCTCTACTATGGTTCAGATAAGTGAACTAGGGCACTATTATAGGGAATAATATTAACAACTGCTGCAGAGAAGTGTCTCTCTAGATACATTGGGACGGGGGCCCCTTCAAAATGTTGCTATGGGGACCACAAAGTTCTGGTTACGCCCCTGACTATAGTGTGGAATAATATCAACTAGGGACACTGTAATGTGACATAATATGAACTGGGGCACTGTAATATGGTATAAAATGAACTGTAGGGTAATTTAATGTTACATAGACTTACCATACCTTGCATTTAAATTGGGATTACACAGGTTCTGTGGCTGATTAAAACCAGGTAAAATGCAGGCTTTAAATCAGCCAGCCACAGAACCTGTGTAATTCATTAGTGACCCAGTTTAAAGGGAAAGTATAGTAAGCCTAATGTCATATAATATGACCTGGGGCACTGTAATTTGTCACAATATGAAGTGGAGGCACTGTAGTGGGACATAATATGAACTAGTGACACTGTATGTCATAATATAAATTGGGGGTACTGTGTTGCATAATTTATCATTATTTATTATCCATTATTTATATGGCGTCAAAAGGGATCCGCAGCGCCCATTACACAGTAAATAATCAAATGAGCAAACAAGAAAAAAGCACTTACAGTTCAAGACAATATAGGACATTTATGGAAAACCAGGGGTTAGGTGCCATCAAAGGGAGTATGGAGTATAACTGTAAGTAAGAAAAGGAAAGGCGCACGAGAAAAGAAGGCCCTGCTCTTGCAAGCTTACAATCTAAAAGATGAAGGGCTGACAGACCGGGGTGACACAGAAAGGATAGACAGTGGGCATAAACAAGAGGATTAGGAGGAGAGTTGGCTGGGTTTGGTGAGGAAGTGGGTCTTGAGAGCCCATTTGAAGTTTTGTAGAGAGGTGGAGAGTCTGATGGGGAGAGGGAGAGCATTCCAGAGATAGGGAGCAGCACGTGCAAAATCTTGTAGGTAAGAGTGGGAGGAGGTAATCAGTTAGCAGGAGAGATGGCGTGCATTAGCAGAGCGAAGAGGACGGGTGGGAATGTAAAGAGAGATAAGGTCAGAGATGTAAGAGGGAGAAGTGTGGATGAGGGCTTTGTAGGTGAGTGTGAGAAGCTTGAATTGGATTCTGAATGGGAAGGGTAGCCAGTGGAGGGCCTGCAAGAGAGGGGAGGTGGATGTTGAATGTTTGGTGAGAAAGATGAGACGGGCAGCAGCATTGAGGATAGAGTGGAGTGGAAAGAGGCATTTTTCAGGGAGGCCAGATAGGAGATTACAGTAGTCCAATCTGGAGATGACGAGTGAGTGGATGAGGGTCTTAGTAGCGTCCTGGGTGAGAAACGGTCTGATCCTTGAGATGTTTTTGAGATGGAGATGGCAGGTTTGTCAGAGGTACTGAATGTGTGGTTTGAAGGAGAGGGAGGAGTCAAGGATTACTCCAAGACAGCGCACTTGGGGGCTAGAAGAGATAGTAGTGCCATCATTGGATAATGAAATTGTGGGAGGTGAGGTTATGCGGGAGTGAAGGAAGATGATAAACTCAGTCTTTGACATGATAAATTTAAGAAAGTATTGGGACATCCAGGAAGAGATAGCAGAGAGACAGTTGGAGATACGAGAGAAGTGCATGCTTGAAGGCAGAAGGGACAATTGCTTCAAAGGCCTTGGATGTTGCGAGGGCTTTGAAGAGCTATGTGAAGAGGACTGCTCATCACAGAAAATCGGACTCTCTGTTTGTCCTGTATGATCCCAAGAAAATTGGGTGTCCTGCTTCTAAGCAGACGATTTCTCGCTGGATCAAGTTCACTATCCAGCATGCGTATTCTATGGCAGGATTGCCGTGTCCTACGTCTGTTAAGGCCCACTCTACTTGTAAGGTGGGTTCTTCCTGGGCGGCTGCTCGGGGTGTCTCAGCTTTACAACTTTGCCGAGCTGCAACTTGGTCTGGGTCAAACACGTTTGCAAAGGTCTACAAGTTCGATGATTTGGCCTCTGATGATCTGAAGTTCAGTCAATCAGTTCTGCAGGAGCCTCCGCGCTCTCCCTCCTGTTCTGGGAGCTTTGGTACATCCCCATGGTACTAATGTGGACCCCAGCATCCTCTAGGATGTAAGAGAAAATAGGATTTTGGTTACCTACCGGTAAATCCTTTTCTCGTAGTCCGTAGGGGATGCTGGGCGCCCGCCAAGCGCTTTGTTTTCCTGCAAATGTTATCTGGTTCAGTACAACTTTGTTTTAGTTACGTACTGCATTGTTACTTGGGAAGTAATGTTTCAGCGGTTGCTGAGTTTTCAAGCTAAATTACCTTGATGTGCCTTGTATGTGTGAGCTGGTATGAATCTCGCCACTATCTGTGTTAAATCCTTCTATCGAAGATGTCTGTCTCCTTGGGCACAGTTTCTGGACTGAGTCTGGTGGGGGGGGGGGGCATGGAGGGAGGAGCCAGCCCACACTCTCAAACTCTTAAAGTGTCAATGGCTCCTGGTGGACCCATCTATGTCCCATGGTACTAATGTGGACCCCAGCATCCTCTATGGACTACGAGAAAAGGATTTACTGGTAGGCAACCAAAATCCTATTTTTACCTGAGACACTCATGGATTACACAGGTTCTGTGGCTGTTTAAAACCAGCTGAAATGTAGGCTTGAAGTCAGCCAGCCACAGAACCTGTGTAATCTATGAGCTTCCCAGGTAAAAGGGATAATATGGTCACCCTAAGGAATGGACACTGCAGCAGTTGAGCATGGATGGAGTAAAGTGTGGTACAGAAGGAGTGATGTGAATGAGATTATCAGGGTTGCTGTAGCAATGAGGTGAGATGGATTTAGAAGGCAGTGATACCGAGGATGTAGTGAGGGTGCTTGCTCCTGAGCTAGGTAGGGACACTTCAGCAGTTGAGCATGGAGGGAGTAAAGTGTGGTACAGAGGGAGATGAGGGGTTGTAGGGAGAGGAGGGAGGGAACAGGGCTGAGTGGTGGAGGATTGGGCCCAAGGTAGGGTACAGGTGAATGACAGTGGGTACAATGACAATTAATGTTTACTGGCAGCCCTCCAATGTGACATAATGTGAACTAGGGCACTACTGTGGTTCATAAAATAAACTAGGGCACTACTATGGGGCATAACAGTAACTAAGGCACTACTATGGCTCAGAAAATTAACTAGGGCACTGTTATGAGGCATAAAATAAAAACTGCTACAGAGAGGTATCTCTCTAGAAGCATTGAGACAGGGTCCCCTATAAAATGTTGCTATGGGGACCACAAAGTTCTGGCTACGTCCCTGTGTACAATGGGGGTCATTCCGCCCCAATCGCTTGCTGCAGTTTATCGCAGCACAGTGTTCGGGTCAGAACTGCGCATGCGCCGGTGCCGCAGTGCACCGGCGCATGCCAGCCGTAGTTGCCTAGCGATCGCCTCTGAGGCAGAGGCGGTCGCTGGGCAGGAGGGGCTGGACGGCAGCGTTAAGCCGCCATTTAGGGGGCGCGGTCTGGCATACACAGGCGTGGCCGGACCGTTGGGGGGGCGGGCCGCGGTGGCTGTGTGACGTCACATGCAGCCACTGCGACCCTGGGTAGCGAAGAGGTTCTCCTGGCCAGCCGCAGAAGCTGCTCTGGCCGGGAGTAACTCCTGAGATGCAAAAGCATCGCCGCTGTGCGATGCTTTTGCATTTCTGCAGGGGGGGGGGGGGGCACTGACATGCGGGGCAGACGAGCCCTGTGCTGGGCGTCCCCCTACATGTCTGAGTGCCTGATAGTAGCTGTGCTAAATTTAGCACAGATACGATCAACTCGGAATGACCCCCCAATATGTATTGTTCTACTTCAAAATTATGTTCTTGATGTGTGTAATGTGATGTGATGCTTTAATAAAATGTAAAAAATAATGGCCATCCAACAGGAAGATGTTGCATGCAATCCGCAGGAGCAAGCAATCATGTGTACACATTGGGCAATATGCACGATTTGTCTTTCCGATATGGAAAATTGTGCCGCTACCAGCCTAATGTGTACCCACATTTAGAGAATGATAGAGTAGTAGAGATAAAGAACCATTTAATCAGCTCCAAACATGGTGTGTTTGAAAAATTACAAGAGCTGATCGGTTGGTACTTTATCCCTCTCCAAGGATTAGTACATCTGCCTCTCTAAGAGAGGTTAGAAAACAGTGTTTTACAATAATGCGTTTTATCCCAATACCATGGGAGCTACATCAGGGGTAATAAAC